>NC_066875.1:41552630-41925130 GCF_022985175.1 Labeo rohita
AATTTACGGTAAAAAACCGGCAGGGAATGTCAGTTTACGGTTATTCACTGTAAATTTTACGGCCTTTTACCGTTAACCATTTAACAGGTAGCATTTTTACAGTATTTTTACCGTTAAATTGACAGTATATTTTTACAGCCTACATGTGATGTGATATTCACTCACAGGTAAATGACTCTTATTTTTATAGTTTGTCATGAAGGCCTTTGAGTTTGTGTATATGATGATAGTTTTTTTCTCAAATGAATTGGTGAAATGATGGTAAAGTGGATTTTCACAGATACTAGTTTGTATAATTTAATTAATCACTTTAATTAAGTGCACAGCCCTACTTTTAATTTATTCATCCTAAATTTTTCCAAATTCTCTGACACTGCTTAGTAAATTCCATTTTATGACTGGAATCCAAATTATAGAAATGTTATGATGTGAAATGAAATATGTCCTGTGACTTTTTTCTGAAAGGCCTAAAGAAAAAAAATGGCAGAAAAAAATCTAGCACGAAAACACAGACATAGTAAGGATACCCCACCATGTAAGTCAGTTGCTAAAAATATTATTGAATAAAGCAAATCATGAAAAGAGCTGTAAAATCTACACATCACTGTACAGATATAATATTATTTGTATATTATCAGACATGACCTGAAGGTGATACATTTTTGTTATTCCTCTTGTTTTCAGCTATATCATCATCCAGTGGTCCTCTGGCTGAGGAGAACAACACAGCATTTAGAGAGGTTCTGCAGTTCTTTCAGAACAAGTCTAGTCCAAGTAAATCTAATGATGACATCTGTGGTGAAGTCAAGAAGAAAGCCCTGAAGACCTGTCTGGTGTGTCAGACGTCTTACTGTGAAAAACACCTGGAGCCTCATCAGAGAGTCCCAAACCTAAAGAAACACAAACTGATTGACCCTGTGGAGAATATGAAGGACTATATATGTCAGAAACATGAGAGACCTCTGGAGCTGTTCTGTAGAGATGATCAGTTGCGCATATGTATGTTTTGCACTAATGGAGACCATAGGACTCACAACACTGTTCCTCTAGAAGAGGAGAGTAGAGAGAAGAAGGCACGAGTTACTAACAACTAGATCTTTCGTCAAAAAACGGAAAATGCTGATGTGATTACGTATGTCTTTTTTCTGTCTGTAGGCTCAGCTGATGAAGACACAGAAAGATGTGCAGCAGATGATCCTGGACAGTATCAGGAAGATTCAAGACATTGAATACTTTGCAGATCTCAGAAAAGTGAGTTGAAGATGTTCACACTTTAACTTGATACTGTAAATTAAGGTAATTAATTAAGAATATAACTGTATTTCAGAAAAGCATAGAGCAAGAGAAAGCAGCTAATGTTGAGCTCTTCAGTGATCTGATCCGCTCAATTGAGAGCTGTCAGGCTGAGCTGCTGGAGATGATGGAGGAGAAGCAGAAAGCAGCACAGAAACAAGATAAAAAGCTCATTCAAGAGCTGCAGCAGGAAATCACTGAGCTCAAGATGAGAAAAACTGATGTGGATCATCTCTTACATATTGAGGATCACCTCCACCTCCTACAGGTCAGTGTCTCTCTGTCTGCTCACATCACAGGACAACACTCACACTCCTCATGCTGAGGGATTTCTCCTCTCTCCTGCTGTAGATTGATCCATCCCTGTACAGAGCTCCAGACCCCAGGAACTGGCCTGAGATCAGTATGAACACTGATGTGAGTGTGGAGACTCTGAGGAGAGCTCTGACTCAACTGCAGGAAACTCTAGATGAGAAACTCAGTCAATCCGGTAGGTCAATATCAAATACAGCATCAAGATTGATAGATGCTATTGTTAGAGTTTGTAAAATGATGCATAAGACATACAAATGGTCTTGAACACAAATGTAAATCTTTTTGTTTTATGGTTGTTTGACTTCACAGTGTTGAGTAAGATGCAGCAATATGCAGGTACAATGTGTGATTTTTACTCTTCATGTACATAGTATAGTGATAGTTTACATTTATTCTATCAAACACTTGTTGGGATATGGAGATCTTTGTTAAAATGTAATTCATATGATCTGTTTTCTCTCTCAGTGGATGTGACTCTGGATCCTGATACAGCTCATTTAAATCTCATTCTGGCTAATGATGGGAAACAAGTGAGACATGGAGACATTAAGCATGAACGCCCAGATTACCCAGAGCGGTTTAATTACAGTGCCAGTGTCCTGGGAAAAGAAGGATTCTTGTCAGGTAGATTTTATTTTGAAGTACAGCTGAAGAGAAAGACTAAGTGGGATGTAGGAGTGGCCAGAGAATCTATTAACAGAAAGGGACAGATCACAGTGAGCCCTCCGTATGGATTCTGGGCTCTGGCACTGAGGAATGGGAATGAATACTGCGCTTGTGATGATCCCGCTGTCCCTCTGTCTCTGAGCGTTAAACCGCAGAAGGTGGGGGTGTTTGTGGATTATGAGGAGGGTCTGGTCTCCTTCTATGATGTGGACTCCAGATCTCATATCTACTCTTTCACTGGACAGTCTTTCACTAATAGACTATATCCATATTTTTGCCCCTTTCCTAATGATACCGATAAAGATTCAGTACCAATGATCATCTCAACCCAAATATGAAATACAGCTCTTTATTTTTATTGTTTATGACATGTTCATCTGAAAGGAGTATATAATGTGCACAGCTGCTGTTAGACAAAAAAGAAAATGTTATAGTGTTTTATAGTGTTTATAGTCATAGTGTTTTCCATCTGCTTTTTAGCTTAGAAAATCTGCTATTATTATGCATGATCTGCAAAAATCCTACAAAAACAATACAAATGTAAACATTTGCACAATTTGAGAATATCCTGTAAGTTTCTGCCTAATTATTGTATCAGACAAGGCTGAATCCAGCTTCTTATTCGCAGCTTTTTATTGACGCTATCCGTTCCACCTTAAAAAACGCGACGCTTCCGCCTTTCTTAGCTTCTTATTCACGCTCGACTTAAGGAACACCCTCTTTTTTAAATACGAACAATAAACGATTGTTAAATGTAAATAACACTGAGATAAGAGCGTAAACAGACTGTCAACATGAAATCTAATTACATTATTCGTTAGTTATTGAACGTATCATTCTTTGAACGTGCCAAACGATTTTTTTTTAATCTAGCCTCTTATGAAGACTTAATATGGGCCAGCACCTGTGAATAGATGACACCTACCCCTGCGAGGACTCCAGATACAAAATTATGGCGTTTTCATTGTTTTAAAATGCACTCAAAGTTTGCTTAATGCATAAATAGTATTTGTAAATATTATAATTTTTACTAGATTCTGTAAGTACTATAATTTGTACTAGATTTCAACTGTTCTTTCTGATACCTACTCCTATAAATACTATTCTGGTTTCGTAACAAAAAAAAAAAAAAAAAAAAAACAAGCATTTTCTGTCAAACTGTTCTGAAAAAAAAAATGTGATGTGAAAAGCATTATACGAATGAATGTGAATTAAACTGATTAAGCCATTGCATTGTTGGTTACTGTACACTGTACTGTATATATCTATGTACATTGTCCACATTTGTTTGTGTGTATATATATATATATATATGTGTGTGTGTGTGTGTGTGTGTGTGTGTGTTTACTGTACCTTTTATAAGATGGACCTATATTAAATCATATGTAAATATGGAATGGGCCATTAATAACACATCAGTAACAGGTCAAATTGCATTATTGGACAAACTGGTGGCGCTATATCTCTGGTTCCTTTGAGGGTGTGTTAGAAATTCCACTGGGGCCTCATCACCAAACCACTTGACTGTCACCATACAAAATTACAATAATTTCTACGGTAACAATTTGAAATTATGGACCCATGAACTTGACAGATATGACAATTCAGTAACAGGTCAAACTGCATTATTGACCCAATTGGTGGCGCTATATCTCAGCTTCCTTTGAGAGTTTGTTAAAAATTCCACTGGGGCCTTGTTCCCAAGCCACCTGGCTATCACCATACAAAATTACAATAATTTCTACGGTAGGATTTTGAAGTTATGGACCCATGAAATTGACAGTTATGACAATTCATATCAGTAAGAACAACCATCATAACTTATTTTACTGGAACTGGAAAAACATACATAAACATGCAAATTCACTGCACCTTCCGGCTTGAGTGGACACTAATTCATGTTTACACATTATATGATTATATATAAGAGCACATTATCGTTAAATTTTCGTGTTATGGACCCAAAAACGCTTTACCCATAGTGCTTCGTTTGTAAACTAATGCATGCTGAGATTTGCATCACACAGCTCCTTATGTGTGGCTTTTCTGACGTAGTAAACTTGCTCGGTAGCTCTAGTACATACAGCGTTGCACTTACTACACGAAGAGGTCCAGCATAGCCTATACGAGGCGCGAAATACGTAACAACAAAAGACATCCTGATAGAAGAAAGTTAAAATGGCTTGGTTGCTTTAGGGTTTTATCCAACGTTTGTTTTGGTTAACACTATCGGTTAGGTTTATTGTAGGTGGTACGGAACTCTCAAATGTGATACTACAACATGGGAGGAGCTACTGTGTAGGAGCACTGCAGGTGAGAGCTTCCGGGAAAGTGAATGATGAACAACAGTCTAAAAGCTTTAAGCTTTTTAATAAACAATATTTTTCTGAGACATTCAAAAATGTATGTGAACATATCTGATACTCACTCACATGTACATTACGGATTTGTAAGAAAAATATATTTTAACACGTTTATGATTTAACAAAGTATATAACTAAAATAAACTACTGTGTGCAAACCAGGTTAAAGCATAAGTTAAGCGTTCAGCTAGTTTAAAGGTTTCAGAATTTTAGCAACTGGTTGTGCTGTTAAGGTTGTGTTTAGTCTGTGATTGATTCGCGTTAAGAAACAGGAATTGTGTGAACTACAGAACACTGGCAACCGCACGATCAACTGAATTGAATTTATAGAAATTTTAGAAATGCAAAACATGTACACTACCGTTCAAAAGTTTGGGGTCAGTAAGACTTGTAATAGTCTTTAAAGAAGTCTCTTATGCTCATCAAGGCTGCATTTATTTGATTAAAAATATAGAAAAAAAAAATATTGCAAAATGTTTTTACAATATAAAATAATGTTTTTTATTTTAACATACTTTAAAATAGAATTTATTCCTGTGATGAAAAGCTGAATTTTTATCAGCTGTTACTCCAGTCTTAAGTGTCACATGATCCTTCAGAAATCATTCTAATATGCGGATTTATTATTAGAATGATCAATGTTGGATAATATCAACAGTTGTGCTGCCAAATATTTTTTGGAACCTGTGATTTTTTTTTTTTTTTTTTTTTTCAGGATTCTTTCATAACAAGTTTAAAAAGTACAGTGTTTATTCAAAATATAAATATTTTATAACAATGTAAATTATTTATTATGAACTTTTAATAAACGTTTAATTATTAACTTAATACATCCTTGGTGAATAAAAGTATTAATTTCTTAAAAAAAAAAAAAAATAATAATAATAATTATAATAATAATAATAATAATAATAATAATAATAAAAATGTACTGACCCCAAACTTTTGAACGGTAGTGTATTTAGACCATTAAACTCTGTATTCAAGAGTTTTCACATTCAACTGTGCTTGCATTAGTATGTATGCTAAATCCATAATAAATAAAATCTAGACGTTATATATATTGTCTGGCAACAAAATACAGGAATTTGGCTTTCATTCGCAGTTGACGAACTGCTTTATTACGCTGGCTTAATTTGAAAAAAAAAAAAAAAAAAAAGATAAAGTGATGACCAGATTACATGCTGTGAAACATTTTGTCAACTATTCCTTCAAAGACATAAAGAGAAGAAGGAGTGGTTGCAGAATCTTCAGCAGCATCACCAAGTCCAACCTAGACCATGAGAAAACGAATGGATGAACCTTAATGTAAGTTAATAATCAAGAATTAATGGCGCATATTTATAATAAAGTGAATAGCAGCGCAGTGAAATGAACGGGTTCTGTTTGAGCGCCCCCTGCTGTGGCTTTATTTAAAACTATTTTAGTTAAAGGTGCAAAAGCGGTTTTTAATATGTGTAAACATTAACCGCGGGTGATACGTTTTTATTGTTTTTCCTCGACCTGTCGTTCCATGTGGACACAACGTCTGTAGGGGCTGCTTGAACCAGTGGTGGGAAAACAGTCAGGACTGCAACTGTCCATTTTGTAGACACATTTAATCAGATCTTGCTTCCAAAATAATAGAAACTATGGACACTTTGGAGAATACAAAGGACTATATTTGCCAGAAACACGAGAGACCTCTGGAGCTGTTCTGTAGAGATGATCACACACGTGTGTGTGTGCTTTGCACTGATGGAGACCACAAGACTCACAACACTGTTACTCTAGAGGAGGAGAGTAAAGAGAAAAAGGTAGGAGTTACTAACAGCTTTGAAACTTACTTAAATAACTGTTTTTAAATATTACAACAACATCTTTTGTCAAAAGAGTGATAAAATATGATGTTGTGTTCCTGTTTGTCTATAGACTCAGCTGATGAAGACACAGAAAGACGTGCAGCAAATGATCCAGGACAGAATCAAGAAGATTCAAGACATCAAACACTCAGCAGAACTCAGAAAAGTGATTTTAAGATGTTCAATATTTGATGAATAATGCTTTTGTTTTATAGCTAAAGCTAATTAATTAATAGTAAATCTGTTTATTATTATTATTACTTTTCAGAAAAGCATAGAGCAAGAGAAAGCAGCCAGTGTTGAGCTCTTCAGTGATCTGATGCGCTCCATTGAGAGCTGTCAGTCTGAGCTGCTGGAGATGATGGAGGAAAAGCAGAAAGCTGTAGAGAAACAGGATGAAGAGCTCATTCAAGAGCTGCAGCAGGAAATCACTGAACTCAAGATGAGAAACACTGAGCTGGATCATCTCTTACATATTGAGGATCACCTCCACCTCCTACAGGTCAGTGTCTCTCTGTTTGCTCACATCACAGGACAACACTCACACTCCTCATGCTGAGAGATTTCTCCTCTCTCCTGCTGTAGATTGACCCATCCCTGTTCAGTCCTTCACACACCAGGAACTGGTCTGAGATCAGTATGAACACTGATGTGAGTGTGGAGACTCTGAGGAGAGCTCTGACTCAACTGCAGGAAACTCTAGACGAGAAACTCAGTCAAACTGGTAGGTCAATATCAGATACAGGAAATGGATTATATTTTGTAACTGTATTAAGAAAATTAGCTATTCGAAATCTGGAAAATGGAAATTATTTGGTTTTTGGAATAAGGAAATTAATAATTAAACAGTAGTCTAATACTGTGAATGATACAATGGATCACTTATGGATGGAAAACCGCTCTTGCACACAAAAATGTAAAGAATGATTGTTTGTCTCTACAGTTATGAGGATGATGCAGCAGCATACAGGTAATGTGTGATCTGTTCATAAAAATAGCACATATATTGTCATTTTAATATTTATTCTACTAAACACTTTTAAATAAATTAAGATCTTTGTATTGTGAAGATGTGATTCATATTCTCTGATCTCTCTCACAGTGGATGTGACTCTGGATCCTGATACAGCTCATCCAAATCTCATCCTGTCTGATGATGGGAAACAAGTGAGACATGGAGACATTAAACAACAGCTTCCAAACAACCCAGAGAGGTTTGATCACAGCTTCTGTGTCCTGGGAAAAGAAGGATTCTCCTCAAGGAGGTTTTATTTTGAGGTGCAGGTGAAGGGAAAGACCGGCTGGATTCTAGGAGTGATCAGAGAATCTATTAACAGGAAGGGACCGATCATAATGAGTCCTCAGGATGGATACTGGGTTGTGGGTCTGTGGAATGAGAATGAATATTGGACATGTACTGATTCCTATGTCCTTTTGACTCTGAGAGGGAAACCGGAGAAGATGGGGGTGTTTGTGGATTATGAGGAGGGTCTGGTCTCCTTCTATGATGTAGAGTACAGATCTTGTATCTACTCTTTCACTAGCCAGTCTTTCACTGAGAAACTCTATCCTTTTTTCAGTCCATTACCCAATGACAGACGTAAAAATTCAGCACCACTGATCATCTCACCTGTTAGTTTCTAATTAATGATTTTATTTTTAAGATATGAGATACACAATGAAGCACTGCAGACATACTAGTCTCAAAAGAGTGTATATGCATTCTAACAATAATGTTTGTAAAACAAAAATAGCCATATTGTGTTTTATTGTGCACACATGAAAATATTACTGATATAACAGTGAAGTTAGAGATGCTAAATCAAAAGGTTTTACAACTGTTATTGTAGATTAGTTACAGAATAGTACTGTTTGTAAAGTTACTTTATCCTGAAGTTTATTCTTTGTCCACAAGATGGAGACAACATACTAAATATTGAAGCTTCAACAGCTACAAAAGGACTCCATATAATTAATAATTATGAGTTATATTTAAAACAGAGCACATTCGCAATGAAATTTTAGAGTTAGTATTTTAATTCTAATGTCTTGGAATAAAAGGATAATTTGGGATAAAAGCAGTTAAAATTCACATGCTGTATATAACGACATTAGAGCTTGTATGCACTTTCACACCATTAAATCACACCTATTACAAGGTCAAAGTCTGATGTAATCCAGTAAATATAGGAGGAACTGTGACACGACTTAAGACTTTAAAAAAACAGCAACAACCAGCTCGTTATTGATCACATTATAGTAAATACAGCTAAAATTCATTCACAGGTGAGTTATGGCAATTTTATATTGTTAATTCGTATGGTTGTAGCAGGGTTTATGTCTAACTACAGTGAGAGGGGCAAAACAAAGTTAAAGCATGGGTTAAGTACTTAATGTTTGCATACATTTGTTTGGTTGCAGGGATGTTCATGGTATACTAGTTTAGTGCTCATTTGTTTGAATAATCTGGCTAGTTTACACATTTACAATTTGCTTTATATATATATATATATATATATATATATGTATTTTTTTTTTTTTTTTTACTACTGTCATAGTAAAAATAATAAACAATAAACTTCTTTAAAAAGATATCAGGAGCAGGTGAAGTTTCCTTTTACATTTCATGCTGTGAGTCATTTTGCTGGAAAGGCTCAAAAAAAAAAGAAAAAAAAAGAAGAGCAATGTCAGAATCTTTACCAACATCATCAAAATTAATACAGACGAGGAGACAGAGTATGGATAACACACTTGTAGGTAAGTCAATATCCGAAAGATTGCATAAAGTAAGTAGCAGTAATTAAAGAAAAAGTGTTTCTTGTGCTTGCATAATATTGATTGTATATTATGTACAGACATGATCTGCAAATGATATATATTCATCATTTGTCTTATTTTCAGATAAGTTATCCTCTAGTGGTCCTCTGGCTGAGAAGCTTAAGTGTCCAGTGTGTCTGGATGTGTTCATTGATCCAGTCAGCACTCCATGTGGACACACTTTCTGTAAAAGCTGCTTGAACCAGTGTTGGGACACCAGTCGGGAGTGCAAATGTCCAATTTGTAATGAAACTTTCAGTAAAAGACCAGACCTCAAGATCAACACAGCACTTAGACAAGTTGCACAACTCTTTGAGGAAAAGTTCAATCTCAGGAAATTGGAAGTTCTCTGTGATATTTGCCATGATGTTAAGCTGAAAGCCCTTAAGTCCTGTCTGGTGTGTCAGACCTCTTACTGTGAAACTCACCTGGAGCCTCATCAGAGAGTCCCGAGCCTCAGGAAACACAAACTGATGGACCCTGTGAAGGATATAAAGGACTATATATGTCAGAAACACGAGAGACCTCTGGAGCTGTTCTGCAGAGATGATCAGACGTATGTGTGTGTGTTTTGCACTGATGGAGACCACAAGACTCACAACACTGCTGCTCTAGAGGAGGAGAGTAAAGAGAAAAAGGCACGAGTTCAGCATCAAACATAACTTGTTTGGTGTTTAAAATGTTTTAAATATTCTAACAAGATCTTTTGTTTTTAGAGATGTGTCAGTGTCTGTGTGTTCATGTCTGTCTATAGACTCAGCTGATGAAAACACAGAAAGATGTGCAGCAGATGATTGAGGACAAAACCAAGAAGATTCAAGACATTGAACACTCTGCAGAACTCAGAAAAGTAAGTTTTATTTGTCTTTTAGACTACTTAATAATGATATTTGTTTTGAGAAGTGAAGTCTTTGTTCCTAAAACATTTCCAGTGAGTTGTCTTATTCAAAACAACAGTAAGATGATTGTCATCAGATGTCAGCATCAAAATGTAGATTTTATGTGTAGTACAGTACTAACAATTGCATGCTATGTAGGGCTGGGAGATATGACAATACTATAATGTATTTTTAGAAAAGCACAGAGCAAGAGAAAGCTGCCAGTGTTGAGCTCTGCACCGCTCTGATGCGCTCTATTGAGAGATGTCAAACTGAGCTGCTGGAGATGATGGAGGAGAAGCAGAAAGCAGCAGAGAAACAGGAGGAAAAGCTCATTCAAGAGCTGCAGCAGGAACTTACTGAGCTCAAGATGAGAAACAGTGAGCTGGATCATCTCTTACATATTGAGGATCACCTCCACCTCCTACAGGTCAGTGTTTCTCTGTCTGCTCACATCACAGGACAACACTCACACTCCTCATGCTGAGGGATTTCTCCTCTCTCCTGCTGTAGATTTACCCATTCCTGTACAGTCTTCCACACACCAGGAACTGGTCTGAGATCAGTATGAACACTGATGTGAGTGTGGAGACTCTGAAGAGAGCTCTGACTCAACTGCAGGAAACTCTAGATGAAAAACTCAGTGAAACTGGTAGGTCAATGTGTTGATCAAACTTCAGCACAACGCAGTCTAACACTGTGCAGGCCTAAATATCTAACCAAAATCATCCAAAATAACAAATAGTTTGAAAGTAAATATATTCTTGATCATTACAAATCTTTGTTATAATATAAGTTATATAAGTTCGGAGTTGACTTGTATTAGATTTTAGTGTGCACATTTTTTTAAACAAACAGTTATATTATTTAGCAGCGTTTAGTGTGACTAATATAGAGATGTCAGTAAAGAACATTAGCAGAAACACAGAACACACTGTGAAGACCTTGTCATCATTATTATTTGTCTTCATAGTGTTGAGGAGGATGCAGCAGCATGCAGGTACAATGTGTCATCTGTTCTCTCACACAGTGAAACATTCACTAACATTCACAAACAATAATAGTTTCACTGCATAATAATCACATTAAGATCTTTCTATTGTGAAGATGTCATTCATATTCTCTGATCTCTCTCTCAGTGGATGTGACTCTGGATCCTGATACAGCTCATCCATATCTCATCCTGTCTGATGATGGGAAACAAGTGAGGCATGGAGACACTGAGCATGAACTTCCAAACAACCCAGAAAGGTTTGATAACTGTGTCTGCGTCCTGGGAAAGGAGGGATTCTCCTCAGGGAAATTTTATTTTGAGGTGCTTGTCAAGGAAAAAACTGCGTGGGATTTAGGAGTGGCCATAGAATCTATTAACAGGAAGGGATTGATTTCGGCTCGACCTCAGTACGGATTCTGGACTGTGGCTCTGTGGAATGAGAATGATTTTAGAGCCCATGCCGATCCCTCTGTCTCTCTGTCTCTGAGAGTGAAACCACAGAAGGTGGGGGTGTTTGTGGATTATGAGGAGGGTCTGGTCTCCTTCTATGATGTGGAGACTAGATCTCACATCTACTCTTTCACTGGTCAGTCTTTCACTGAGAAACTCTATCCTTTATTCAGCCCTTGTCGTAATAATGAAGGTAAAAATTCAGCACCACTGATCATCTCACCTGTTAATTACAATGCCTGAATTTGCACTTTAGATACACAGTGACAGTAGAACTATCATTCTAAAATTGTGTAAATATGTATTTGTTGTGTGTAATTTTTTACCATTGCCCTGTGCACAGGGGACCAGGACCACTACTGATTTCACCCAAGCCTGTTTTAAAGCATCAACTCAAATCTAAATTCCAAGATATCTTATTAATTAAAATTCTAAGCAGCTATAAGGATATCCCGCTGGCCTGGGGCCAGTGTGAGCAAATTATAGACCAGTTAACAGAACACAGATTGAGCTTACACATCTTGTTGTCGCTGCTGTTGATTTTCTGCTTATCTTTTAGAAATCGCTTTCTGGGCGAAAAAAATCTTGAGAACTTGAGAACCCTTGTCATAGTCCCAAACTTTTTTTTTTTTCAAAAAAAGTTTAAAAAGTTTTAAAATGTTGTATTACGTTGTGAAAAGTTGTACAAATACAATGTTGTGAAAAATGTTTTGTGGTTGCTTTTTATATTTTGTGAATAAATACAGAGTGGCTAAATTTGTGTATTAATTATTAGGCTTACATATGTTAATTTACACTTATAAAATGGACAACAACCAGAGGTCAGCCCTATAGGTTAGGTGAAATGTGTAAAACAAAACAAAACAAAACAAAACAACAAAAAAGCTGGTAATAAACTGCATATTCAGATTTACAGAAATATTGTAACCTGTGACATAATAGGCCTAGCTTATGGGGAATTGTAAAGAAATATAAAAATACATCACTTAGTTAATATATTTCTTTACATTTTACTGTTAGAATATTGTTTTATATTAAAGTCATTTTACTTCCAAGAATAGCACAGTAAAGAAAACTTTTTTGATGGCAGCATGTAAACAGTTTTGACGTGGTAGTCTATATTTTCTAAACGTTGCAAAGAGAAACGGTAACGTGATGAAAAATACGTTATAAATACGTTTCTGCAGCGTTGTGAAAACGTATTCATAACGAAAAAATAAATACGTAGGATAAAAACGTTATCACAAATTGCTGGGTGGGCGTGGCTTCTGAAGGCACACTTTAATGTGTCCGGAGGGAGGGCGGGATTTCTTAAAAATGAAACTAAACTCATAAACAACAATCTGTAAGCTTTTAAAACTCTTTAATAAACAGGATATTTATGAGACATTCAAAGACGAATGTAAGCACAGCTGATAATCACGCACAGGTAGGCTACATGATGGACATGTAAGAGAGATTTAACCTAAACTCGTTTAATTTATTCAGCATGATGCAGGCCTATACGTCTAAGTAGAAAACACACTAAAAACAATCACATCTCTTTAATTCGATTAGACAATTAGAAATAAAGGAATATAATGATTTTGTATTTGATTTTCGTAATTATACTGACTTTTAGAAACCTAAAACACTGGCATGATGTGAAAAGTGATTTTTTTTTTTTTTTTCAATGGCAGAATCTTTACCCACATCAGCAAAACAAAGACAGACGAGGAGATGGAGTACAGACGTGACATCTCTATGTAAGCGATATGAGAGAGAATGAATGAATGAATGAATGAAAAAAATAACAGCTTTTATTGTTATTTTCTAGTTTCATTACTGAGAGTTTACTTGGGTATATCAAATATCATTCCTGTCTTCGAATCTAAAAATGCTCAAAGAGCACTGATTTGAAGTCCAACAGCACTGGGACTTGTATACATTTATAAAATATTAATATCAAGAGAGTCTATTACCATTACATTTAGCAGATTAGAAAGGGAATAATATAGTTTGCATTTTGTGACAATACACACAGTCAAACAATTGAGATTTGCTTTATTTTACTCTGCGTGAGTACATCAGAGCGTCTTTGTTTATTAAACTGTTGAACAAAATCACACTTGCTGTCATGATATTGGTCTTTATGGTGCAGATGTGAACCGCAGGTGACATATTTTTATTATTTCTCTTTTTTCAGCTATGTCATCCTTAAGTGGTCCTCTCTCTAAGGAGCTTCAGTGTTCAGTTTGTCTGGAAGTGTTCACTGATCCAGTCAGCACTCCATGTGGACACAACTTCTGTAAGAGCTGCTTGAACCAGTGCCGGAACAACAGTCAGGAGTGCATCTGTCCCATCTGTAAAGAAAGATTTAGTAAAAGTCCCGACCTCAACTTTTTCAGGAAAAGTTCAGTTTGAGTAAAACTGAAGTTCTCTGTGACATCTGTGATGACAGAAAGCTGAAAGCCCTGAAGACATGTCTGGTGTGTCAGACCTCTTACTGTGAAACTCACCTGGAGCCTCATCAGAGAGACCTGAACCTAAAGAAACACAAACTGATGGATCCTGTGAAGAATATGGAGGACTATGTATGCCAGAAACACAAGAGACCTCTGGAGCTGTTCTGTAGAGATGATCAGACACGTGTGTGTGTGCTTTGCTCTGATGGAGACCACAAGACTCACAACACTGTTGTTCTAGAGGAGGAGAGTAAAGAGAAAAAGGCACGAGTTACTAACAACATTAAAACTTACTTCTAAAACCTGATTTCTTTTTCTTTTGTCAAAAGATGGAAAATCTATGTTTTTGTATGTCTATAGACTCAGCTGATAAAGACACAGAGAGAAATGCAGCAGATGATCCAGGACAGAATCAAGAAGATTCAAGACATCAAACACTCAGCAGAACTCAGAAAAGTGAGTCGAAGATGTTCAATACTGATCTTTTGATTTGCCTTATTACTAAAGGTGATTCATTCAAATGAATCTGTATTTTGCAGAAAAGCACAGAGCGAGAGAAAGCAGCTAATGTGCGATCTGATGCGCTCCATTGAGAGCTGTCAGGCTGAGCTGCTGGAGATGATAGAGGAGAAGCAGAAAGCAGCAGAGAAACAGGATAAACAGTTCATTCAAGAGCTGCAGCAAGAAATCACTGAACTCAAGACGAGAAACACTGAGCTGGATCATCTCTTACATATTGAGGATCACCTCCACCTCCTACAGGTCAGTGTCTCTCTGTCTGCTCACATCACTGGACAACACTCACACTCCTCATGCTGAGGGATTTCTCCTCTCTCCTGCTGTAGATTGATCCATCCCTGTGCAGTCCTCCAGACCCCAGGAACTGGTCTGAGATCAGTATGAACACTGATGTGAGTGTGGAGACTCTGAGGAGAGCTCTGACTCAACTGCAGGAAACCCTAGACGAGAAACTCAGTCAAACCGGTAGGTTAATACCAAATAAAGCATAGATTTTCTGTTGACAGTAAGTGTAAGGAAATCAATATTTAAAAAAGTGAAAATTAAAATGGAGCAATCAAACAATAATCTAACACTATTAATGACAATGTATTGCAATATCAAAATTAAAGCAAGTACTTAATTAAACCATAAAAATGACTTGAATTTAAATATTTCTTTAATCTTTGTTGTCAGGTTAAATGTTTACAAAATGTTTTATTAAAATATAATAAATTTGTTTGTAAATATGTTGTTGTATATGTAGTATAAAACAAACATAAGCTATAAACCATAAACTGTGTTTTTCTTGCATTAATAATCTTGGAAATCTTCTACAAAATGACCACTCAGGTCTGTGTGTGTGTGTGTGTGTGGTATTCCCTACATTATGGGGACCAAGCATACAAGTATAGTAATACCAGTAAATTTTGACCTTGTGGTGACATATCTTGGTCCATATGAGGAAACAAGCTTATCAGTCAAACAGAATGATGTTTTTAAAAATCTAAAATAACAGAAACTTTTCTGTAAGGGGGAAGGTTTAAGGTAAGGGGATTGGAAAAAAAAATTGTACAGTATAAAAATCATGTATGCCTATGGAATGTCCCCGTAAAACAAGGAAACAGAATGTGTGTGTGCATGTATGTTTGTTTAACAGTGTTTAATGTCAGTAATATAGAGGTCAAAGAAACACAGCTCCTGTAGGACATGAATGTTAAGATCTCTTCATTGTCTGTTATTATTATTTGTCTTCACAGCGTTGAGAAGGATGCAGAAGTATGCAGGTACCATGTGTCATCTGTTCTCTCACACAATAAAACATTCACTAACATTCACAAACAATAGTTTCAATGCATACTGAATATTAAATAGTAAAAACATGAAAACTGTTGTATTGTGAAAATGTAATTCATATTCTCTGATCTCTCTCCCAGTGGATGTGACTCTGGATCCTGATACAGCACATCCAAACCTCATCCTGTCTGATGATGGGAAACAAGTGAGTCACGGAGACATTAAACAACAGCTCCCAAACAACCCGGAGAGGTTTGACTACTGCACCTGTGTCCTGGGAAAAGAGGGATTCTCCTCAGGGAGATTTTATTTTGAGGTTCAGGTGAAGGGAAAGACTAAGTGGGATTTAGGAGTGGCAAGAGAGTCTATTAACAGAAAGGGAAAGGTCACTGTGAATCCTCAGTATGGATTCTGGGTTGTGGGTCTATGGAATGAGAATGAATATTGGGCTTGTGCTGATTCCTATGTCTCTCTGTCTCTGAGAGGGAAACCACAGAAGGTGGGGGTGTTTGTGGATTATGAGGAGGGTCTGGTCTCCTTCTATGATGTAGAGTCCAGATCTCATATCTACTCTTTCACTGGTCAGTCTTTCACTGAGAAACTCCATCCTTTATTCAGCCCGTGTCGTAATGATAAAGGTAAAAACTCACCCCCACTGATCATCTCACCTGTTAATTATAATAAATAAATATAAACCTTAAAACAAGTCGAAATGACAAAACTGAACAATACTGTTAGACGAGAGAAGTTTATTTTGCCTTCAGTAACCCATTTACTAGACTAATCAGAGGTTAAGGAGGGTAAGAGGGTAAGTCACACATGTTCAAGTCTCAAGTAAGTGCAAACAAAGCAAGCAAGTCACTGACTTACCTCAAGCAAGTCAAGTCGAGTCACAGTACAAAACAGAAACAAGTATAATTTTTATGCCAAAACCTTATTTGTCTTTACCTTAGAATTATACATTTAAAATAATTATTTTAACTCTTTCACTGATCAGTCTTTCACTGAGCAGCTCTATTCTTTTTTTTAGCCCTTGTTGTAATGATGAAGGTAAAAATTCAGCTCCACTTGTCATCTCACCTGTTAATTAAAATGCGTGATTTTGCACTCCAAATACACAATGACAATAAAGCTTTGAAGAACTTACGACTCTGAAAACATTAAATATGTATTTGTTGTCTGCCATTTTTACCATTGCCCTGTGCATAGGGGACCAGGATACCTACTGATTTCACCAAAGCCTGTTTTAAAGCATGGACTTCCCTAAAGATGTCAACCAAAAAACACATTTAAAAACCATTTAAATATTCAAATCTTAGATGTTTACTAAGATTGTTCTATTATCTATTGAAACCCATAATAATATTTAAAATATCAGTAAGCTTAATATATATAAAATCATCATTTATTGGGTATTTTCAATTGAGAGGTGGCTGTCCTGAACCCTAACCGTAATTTCAACTTATGAAAAATGATACTGAAATAAGTTTTGTATTTTTTTCCACTAAAAAAAAAAAAAATTACAAATAAAAGTATATTTTTTCATCTTTTAAAATATATATATATAAATAAAAATATTTTATTAAATATTTCCTTTGTAAATTATGAAACTGTGCTGTCATGACTGAAATGTTTTATCAAAAATGAAGTATACTTAATTATCAGCTAAGATGTTATGATCATTTTTGAATCAATGTATATTCAAACTAATAAATTCCTTAACTTTGAAATCAGTATGATCAACTTTTTGCCTTTTATAAAGAAAGATTGGATTCAAAATACAACAAATCTCATGAATTATACTTGAAATATTGTTAAAAATGTTATTGTTATTGATTTACCTCTGAAGAAATTTTAATAATATAGCAAAACATATATATATATATTTACAATAAAGATGTAAGCAAAATATTAATAGGTCAACATAACTCTTCTAATTAAATTCTATATTATTGTTTCCATAGTGACAAATTTGGGAAGAGGACAAATATTACAAAACTTTCTCAAAATACTATATGAGAACTTAACAATTATTATTATTATTATTATTATTATTATTATATTACCCTCTGAGGATCACCTCCATCTTTGATGGGTGTCTCGCTCACATCACAGGACAACACTCCTCTTGGACGGGAAATACATTCTAAAGAATAATTACTTTAACTTTCTTTCTGTACATTAAATAACAACATCGAGGAAGATTTGACCGAAGACGCGAGAAGTTACTCAAATGCCAAATTCTATTAGCGATTAATGTAAATGTAAATAAAAGTTACATTAAATTGACTGCGTTGGTTGTTAACTAATGCTGTAAATGTGTAGGCTAAGGTCAGACTCAGATCTCAATTATATAGCTATATGACCATTAGTCTGTTCAGAAAATATACCTAGTGTATGATAAAAATTATTTCATTTAAAATTATATTTTGCACAAAATCACACAGCACACAAGCATTAACTCACGAGATATGAGTCACATTAATTCTTTTAACTAAATGAAACGTGGGAGGAGTATCGTGACATCACTGCAAGTGAGGTCGGGCTCCGTGAAAGTGAAACTGCTTTAAAAATAAAGCTTTCAAACGCCTTTAAAACAGAATATTTGTGAAACTTTCAAAGACGAACGTGAGCACAGCTGATTCTCACTCACAGGTACGTGATGGACATGTAAGAAAGATTTACGTAAACACGTTTCGCAGTGAATATGTCTCAAACTCAACTAGTCAACTACTCAACTAGTGCAGTTGTGTATGTTAAAAAGGTGTCAGAATTAGCAAATGTATGTGTTGTTATCGTCGGTTATAAAATGCTATAAAATTTGGTGTTTGTCTGTCAATGAACTGCATACATACTGAATACAGTGACAGCTGCACTTCTTGGATTAGATACAAAATTACAATTCCATATAATGAACTTGTATTCGATGATATGGCCATAAATGCGTCTTGACTTTTAGAAACCCAAAACATGTTAGATCATTTACAGTCACTGTATGTTTTAATAACATATTTGATAATAACAGTAACAAAGAGTTTAGTGTTTATTAGGAAGACTGACTCACTTATGACATACCTTCATGTAAGTCAATAATCAAGAGTGAGTGAGTGAATGAATGAATGAGTGAATGAACAGCAAATAACAAATTGCAACTTTTCATTGTTAGTTTCTAGATTTGTTCAAAACCAATACTGTTTTGCTTGAAGGCCTGTAGCATTTCGTTTTGGCTTTGTTGGACTACAAACGTTTGTTGGCAGAGCAATATTTGATCTAAAATGTGATATATGTTATTTAATATATGTAGATTTGAACTGCAGGTGATGTATTTCCATTATTTATCTTCTTTTCAGCAATGTCATCTTCCCGTGATCCTCTGGCTGAGGAGCTTCAGTGTTCAGTGTGTCTGGATGTGTTCACTGATCCAGTCAGCACTCCATGTGGACACAACTTCTGTAAGAGCTGCTTGAACCAGTGCTGGAACAACAGTCAGGAGTGCATCTGTCCATTGTGTAAAGAAACTGTCATTAAAACACCCGACCTCAAGATCAACACAGCACTTAGACAGGTTGTGCAACTGTTTCAGAAAAAGTTTGGTATGAGTAAATCTGAAGTTTTCTGTGACATCTGTGATGACAGAAAGATAAAAGCCCTGAAGTCCTGTCTGGTGTGCCAGGCCTCTTATTGTGAAACTCATTTGGAGCCTCATCAGAGAGTCACAAACTTCAAGAAACACAAACTGATGGACCCTGTGAAGAATATAAATCACTATTTATGCCAGAAACACGAGAGACCTCTGGAGCTGTTCTGCAGAGATGATCAGACGTATTTGTGTGTGTTTTGCACTGATGGAGACCACAAGACTCACAACACTGTTCCTCTAGAGGAGGAGAGTAAAAAGAAAAAGGCATGAGACATTTTAATACAACATTAAAATGACTAACAATATTAAAACTTACTTCAATAACCTAATTTTAAATATTCCTGCAGGTGTTTTTCTCTAACAGAAAATGTTAAATTCATGTTTACTGATCAAATATGTCTGTATGTTTCTGTCTGTCTATAGACTCAGCTGATGAAAACACAAAAACACGTGCAGCAGATGATCCAGGACAGAATCAAGAAGATTCAAGACATCAAACACTCAGCAGAACTCAGAAAAGTGAGTTAAAGATGTTAACTATTGGTTGCCTTTTTTGATAGATAAAGCTAATCAAAGTATTTTTCAGTCAAGCACAGAGCAAGAGAAAGCAGCCAGTGTTGAGCTCTTCAGTGATCTGATACGCTCTATTGAGAGATGTCAGACTGAGCTGCTGGAGATGATGGAGGAGAAGCAGAAAGCAGCAGTGAAACAGGATGAAGAGCTCACTCAAGAGCTGCAGCAGGAAATCACTGAACTCAAGATGAGAAACAGTGAGCTTGATCATCTCTTACATATTGAGGATCACCTCCACCTCCTACAGGTCAGTGTCTCTCTGTCTGCTCACATCACAGGACAACACTCACACTCCTCATGCTGAGGGATTTCTCCTCTCTCCTGCTGTAGATTGATCCATCCCTGTGCAGTCCTCCACACACCAGGAACTGGTCTGAGATCAGTATGAACACTGATGTGAGTGTGGAGACTCTGAGGAGAGCTCTGACTCAACTTCAGGAAAACCTAGATGAGAAACTCAGTGAAACTGGTAGGTCAATATCAAATACAGCATACTTTCCTTTGACAGTAACTGTGTTTTGTAAAGAAATCAATTTTTTAATGAAACTATAACTGAATAATCAAACAATAATCACCAATCACTTATACTACATATACTACGTAACATATGAAGTTCAGATGCAAAACCAGCTAAAAGCCATCTCAGTCAAAAATGAGATAATGATACTGAGTGAATGCTCCTGACACATAGCATACATGCATTAAATACTTTTACTTCAAACTTGCTAAATTCCAGCCTCAGCCAGAAGTACCAGTACTGCTGGACATTTTCACTCAGTAAAGCCATAGAAGTGTGGGATGATGTGTAGTTTTTGTTTTGGGATACAGATATAACCCTTAAAAAACTTTATTAATGTTATGCTCTTATTATTATTTGTCTTGACAGTGTTGAGGAGGATGGAGCAGTATGCAGGTACAATGTGTTATCTGTTCTCTCACACAATATTAATATCCCAAACAATGCTAATTTAAAATCATATCAAATCATCACTTACCTGTATTGGACAATTAAATATTAAGAACATGAAGATATTTGTATGTGAAGATATGATTCATATTCTCTGATCTCTTTCAGTGGATGTGACACTGGATCCCGATACAGCTCATCCGTATGTCATCCTGTCTGATGATGGGAAACAAGTGAGAACTGAAGACATTAAACAAAAGCCCCCAAACAACTCAGAAAGGTTTGATTATAGCTTCTGTGTCCTGGGAAAAGAGGGATTCTCCTCAGGGAGATTTTATTTTGAGGTGCAGGTGAAGAGAAAGACTGGATGGATTTTAGGAGTGGCCAGAGAATCTATTAACAGGAAGGGACTGATCGCAGTGAGTCCTCAGGATGGATTCTGGACTGTGGGTCTGTGGAATGGGAATGAATATAGAGCCCATGCTGGTCCGTCTGTCTCTCTGTCTCTGAGAGTGAAGATGCAGAAGGTGGGGGTGTTTGTGGATTATGAGGAGGGTCTGGTCTCATTCTATGATGTGAATTCCAGATCTCATATCTACTCTTTTACTGATCAGTCTTTCAATGAGAAACTCTATTCCTTCTTCAGCCCATTTCCTAATGGTGAAGGTAAAAATTCAGCACCACTGATCATTTTACCTGTTAATTACCTTTGTTAATTATCAAATCATTATATTTTTCCCTTCACCTTTTTAGCTTTACAGATCTGCTATAATTTTATGTTGTAAAAATGTAATAAAATAAAAATTTAAACATTTGCAAAGTTTGAGCATGTCCTATAAATTCTTGCAGAATAACTCGATCACTAATATTACTTGAGTGCACTCATGATTAAAAATGACTGATATAATATAGTGGACTTATAGATGGTAAGTATCACAACCATCCCCAATCACCGCTACTATTTTAGTATAGAATTGTTGTGCTTGATAAGCATTTGGCAGACACCTTTTCCCAAAACAATTTATATTGCATTTAGATCATACATTTTAATCCTGACCCATCCTGCCATTCAACTCTAAAGTCACAGGACATGGCATACAGGCTGTCAAAGGGATCGTAAGAGTAGTGATCTGTGGATGTCCCTTTGTGTCAATCTAAAGTAATTAACACTGTGATGCATTTACTGCACTGCTGGACATTTTCACTTAGTAAAGCCATAGAAGAGTGAGATGATATGTAGTTTTAGTTGTGGGATACAGATATAATCCTTAAATAACTTTATTAAATACTATGCATGCATCCAGTTTATATTGAGTGAGATGATGTGTAGATATTGGTTTGGGATAGGGATATAACCCTCAAATAACTTTATTAAATACTATGCATGCATCCAGTTTATATGAAGGATAAGTAAATTATGCAATTGTCTAATTTCATTAAAACATTTAATCATAAATTGGCCAAATCCAATGGCAGGTATTCTCAAGTCAGCAACTAATAACTGATTAAATGATCCAGTCACAGGAAGAATTGGATCATTGAACTGGACATGTCTGACTCAAAATGAGCCCAACATCGGAAGTAATATTTGTATTTCTTTTGTTATTGTAAATTAAAATCTTATAGATTTAAATAACTGTTGTTTTATCAACTAAATGTCCTGGTAATAATGTTAGACTGAACTTTAACCTATTTAAGCTCTATCCTGTCTTAGTTGGGGACATTAGACCACTGATAGCAGCCTATCAAACCATATTAATCTGATCAGAGAATGAAACCAATATATGAATGTATATTAATAGTATATAATATTATTTTGTATAAAATATATGATGTTGCATAAAATCACACAACACAGACATAAACAAATCTGATACGAGGTACTTTGATCTTTTCTATATTTAATGTGCCCCTATTATGGATTATGAAAAGTTCATATTTTGGTTTTGGAAGTCCTCAACAACAGGCTGACATGCATGCAAGGTCAAAAAACACTTTCATTGTCTTATAATATCCATTTATTTTTTTCTTTTTGCTTAATGACTCCCAAACGATTCACTCAACGAATCATTTGTCCAAACCCCTCATTTGCGCAACAATAATCTGCGGTGATTGGCCTGGTGACCCAGTCTGTTGCGAAACGATTGGTCATTTTCTTAAGGGAAATCTCTATATATTTATACAGTTTTAACCACAAATGCTAGTCTTGTCTAGCTCTGCGATGTGCATGCGTACTCTGTCTGTGTACTCTGGTTCAAGACAGTTAAGGTATGTTGAAAAACTCTCATCTCATTTTCTCCTCCAACTTCAAAGGAGGGGGGAGAGGGGGTTCAAGTTTTCCCGGGGTCTGCACGCAACAAGTGGGCAGTGAGGTCAACATGAAACAGCTTGGTATTCGTTTGGAAAAAAAAAAAAAAAACGACTGTTTAAATGATTCAGAATTGCCTCTTTCTTTTGAGAGACTTTAAACACGTTGCACTTTCAGATTTAAAACTTTGCAGGATGTTTTCATTAACTTAGAGCTGTGTTACACACTTTACCTGAATATGGGTGGGGCTATTGTATGACATCACTGCAGGTTGGGACAGGCTTCTGTGGAAGTGAAACTAAACCGATAAACAACAGTCTCGATACAAACTCTTAAAAACTGATATTTATGAGATATTCAAAGACAGTTGTGAGCACAGCTGATACTCACTCAAAGGTATGATGGCAAATACGGCAGATTTACCTAGACACGTTTCTAATATTGGTTGTCTGGTTTAGCATTGTGACCTATGTCTTACAAAGATAATATTGACAAGAAAATGTTACAGCAGATACCTCTAGGCACCATCTAATTCCAACTTTACCATAACATTGGCCTGATTCGAGAAACATTTTTCATGACAAATGTTTTTCTGACAAGGCTTAAATAGAAGAAGAGCAACGGCAGAATCTTTATCAACGTCAACAAGACAGATCAGAAAACGGACTATGGATAAACCTCAATGTGAGTCACTATATCCAAAAGATGAAAGTAATTAAATTGTATTGTGGTGTTAGGGTCATTACTGCAAAAAGACACTATTGCTTGCATAATATTTGATGTAGGCAAATATTATTCCAGTCTTGATCCTGCTCAGTCGTTCTGTGCTCTAAGAACCCTGATATACAGTAAAAGGCACTGGGATATTTTACTTTTTGTAGCCTATTACTCCGCTTGACTGCATTTGCGCGTTCTAGACAGTATGTAGGCATTAGTGTTGTTGAGATTTTTCATCAGATTGCATCAGTACGCCTGTAGTTGGTGGTGACCAGTGACTACGTGAGTCATTTAGCCAAACAATTCATGCGGTCAAAACCACCGATTTACTGAAGAACGAACTCCCCTCGCGCTACTTCATGTTTCTGGAAAACACGCAATGTTTATTTCTGCTTTAGATATGTTTAGATAATTTTTGTTTCCAGAGCGATATTTTTCTCAAATGAAAATGACTCATTATTAACTTTTTTGTTTATTGTGATATAGACATTAAATTAAACGCACTATCATGCTGGTCAGTACATCAGTACGATTATTCAGCTATAGCCTGATATGCGGATCAACAACATACTTAATTGTGTGATATAGTTTATTTAATGTGTGCACATGTGAACTGCAGGTGATATATATTAATCATTTGTCTTATTTCAGCTCTGTCATCCTCCAGTGGTCCTCTGGCTGAGGAGCTTCAGTGTTCAGTGTGTCTGGATGTGTTCACTGATCCAGTTACCACTCCATGTGGACACAACTTCTGTAAGAACTGCCTGAACCAGTGCTGGAAAGACAGTCAGAACTGCATCTGTCCATTGTGTAAAGAAACATTCAGTAAAAGACCCGACCTCAAGATCAACACAGCACTTAGACAGGTTGTGCAGCTCTTTCAGGAAAAGTTTGGTGTGAGTAAATTTGAAGTTTTCTGTGACATTTGTGATGACAGAAAGAAGAAAGCCCTGAAGACCTGTCTGGTGTGTCAGGCCTCTTACTGTGAAACTCACCTGGAGCCTCATCAGAGAGTCCCAAACTTCAAGAAACACAAACTGATGGACCCTGTAGAGAATTTAAATGACTATATATGTCAGAAACACGAGAGACCTCTGGATCTGTTCTGTAGAGATGATCAGACGTGTGTGTGTTTGTTTTGCACTGATGGAGACCACAAGACTCACAACACTGTTCCTCTAGAGGAGGAGAGTAAAGAGAAAAAGGCATGAGATAATAACAATATAAAAACTTAATTCAGTAACCTTTATTGAGTTTTTAAATATTCCAAAAGATCTTTTGTTAGACGATGCAAAATCCATGTTGATATGATCAAATGTTTGTTACTGTCTATAGGTACAGCTGATGAAGACACAGAAAGACGTGCAGCAAATGATCCAGGACAAAATCAAGAAGATTGAAGACATCAAACACTCAGCAGAACTCAGAAAAGTGAGTTGAAAATGTTCAATTTTTCTTGATGGATAATGTAGTGATTGCCTCAAAAATCAATGGATTATTTAAAATAAAACTGCATTTTTCAGAAAAGCACAGAGCAAGAGAAAGCAGCCAGTGTTGAGCTCTTCAGCGATCTGATACGCTCTATTGAGAGATGTCAGACTGAGCTGCTGGAGATGATGAAGGAGAAGCAGAAAGCAGCAGAGAAACAGGATGAAGAGCTCATTCAAGAGCTGCAACAGGAAATCACTGAGCTCAAGATGAGAAACAGTGAGCTGGATCATCTCTTACATATTGAGGATCACCTCCACCTCCTACAGGTCAGTGTTTCTCTGTCTGCTCACATCACAGGACAAAACTCACACTCCTCATGCTGAGGGATTTCTCCTCTCTCCTGCTGTAGATTGATCCAGCCCTGTGCAGCCCTCCACACTACAGGAACTGGTCTGAGATCAGTATGAACACTGATGTGAGTGTGGAGACTCTGAGGAGAGCTCTGACTCAACTGCAGGAAACTCTAGACGAGAAACTCAGTCAATCTGGTAGATCAATATCTAATACAGCACACACTTTCTTTTGGCAGTAACTGTGTTTTATAATGAAAAACAATTATTTAAAAACTGCAAATTAAAATTGAGGAATATATTAATAATCTAATAATGTAAATGACAATATAATTGTGTAGCAGTTCGCTTAGATAGGGATGAAACACAAAAAGTCCAACACTGTCCATGCCGCGTTAATCTCTCTCTTATCCCTGGGGTGGGAGCTGCTTAAATGTCATCTCTCCGCCAATCACTGGAATTAGAGACAGGTGTTAGTTATTATGCACTTGACTTTCTTATCCCCGCTCATCTCCGCGCTCATTCTCCCACTGCAGCCCTCACTTGACCACGGCCCCCTCGCCACAAATTCAGTATCAAAATAATAATGCAGCTATTTGGTTAAATCTCAGTGCAACAGGTTAGTATATATATAACAGTTCAGTTCATCACAGACAGTAAAAATCTAACCCCCAAATCTTCCAAAAGTAAAAAATCTATGTAAATATATGTCATATTATATTTATGTAGTTATCTTGGGAATCTCCCACAGAAGGACCACTCAGATATGTTTGTGTGTATGTGTGTATGAAGAAATACATAGAAGCAGAGACACAGACATCACAGCTCTTATAGTACATGAATGTTAAGATCTCTTCATCATGTGTATTACTATTTGTCTTCACAGTGTTGAGAAAGATGCAACAGTATGCAGGTACAGTGTCTCATCTGTTCTCTCACACAGTGAAACATTCACAAACAATAATATTTACAAATCATGTGCTCATCTGTACTGACATGAAGATCTTTGTATTGTGAAGATGTGATTCTTATTTTCTCAGTGGATGTGACTCTGGATCCTGATACAGCTCATCCAAAACCTGTCCTGTCTAATGATGGGAAACAAGTGAATACTGGAGACATTAAGCAAAAGCTCCCAAACAATCCAGAGAGGTTTAATTTGGTCACCTGTGTCCTGGGAAAAGAGGGATTCTCCTCAGGGAGATTTTATTTTGAGGTGCAGGTAAAGGGAAATACTACTTGGATTTTAGGAGTGGTCAAAAAATCTATTAACAGGAAGGGAAGTATCGCAGTGGATTTTGGGCTGTGATTCGGAAGAATGAGAATGAGTATTATGCTTGTGCTACTCCTGCTGTCTCTCTGTCTCTGAGAGTGGAACTGCAGAAGGTGGGAGTGTTTGTGGATTATGAGGAGGGTCTGGTCTCCTTCTATGATGTGGAGTCCAGATCTCATATATACTCTTTCACTGGTCAGTTTTTCACTAAGAATCTCTATCCATTCTTTAGCTCATTATCTAATGATAAAGGTAAAAATTCAGCACCATTGATAATTTCACCTGTTCACTTAAAATGAATTTATTTACACCATCAAATCCATGTTGTTCCAAATGATGAAATTGTGTAATGTCATATTTTTATTCTGAATTTACCTTTAGATGGTTGTGGCTAGAAGGGATACAGCTCTGACCGTAAACTAACAATGAAATGAATTGTTCTACCTATTGGATTGTGTGTTTTTTTTTTAAAAATCTATACCTACCCAAACCCTAAACTTAGCCCTTACTATAATACAAAAACAATTTTATTGTTGTACAGTGTGACAAAAATGTTATATTGATGTGCGCATGCCCAGTAGCTACAGCTCTATTCCTTCTAGCCTTAGCCCCTTTAGATTTGCAAAAATGCTATATATTTCTAGATTAAATGATGTTTTATTAACAAAGTTCGGGAGGAGCACGATCAGATAATCAACCAATTCGGCACAGGTAGATCATTTTAATTGGCGCATCAAGTGTGTGTGTATGTGTGTATATATATATATATATATATATTACAGCTGACTGTCCCACAACAGTTTTCCAGCATCCCTCCTCCACCCCAACTCCTCACGTTTAATCTGTTCTCATCCCATACCAGGGATAGGGGGAGTTTTCTGGGTTTGGGCTATATTCCAAGCTCGGAGCCCTCCCTCAGGACAGCATGCCAAATATGCTTACTATTTGCTCAATCAAATTATATGTGTTTCCTAAGTTCACTTTTACATGCTGTTTGAACATTAATGTGTGTTGGCAGTGTACACATCTACCCTGTAATGGTAAAAATCCATGCAGTGTTTTTTAATTAATCTGTAAAAATAATATCCCCTTTTTCAAATCGAGCCATTATCAGATACCTGTCGTTGTTGCGTCACACCGACAGAGGCCGCTCCCACGATAGTTGATTGACATGACCGTCTTACCTCAGATCAGTTGTAACAGTCCGATCTCCATGTTTTGATGCCGGAGCAGGGATGTAAGTTCGACAAGAATTGAGCGACTGAGGTTTTGTGCTGATGGATGTAATAATGAACGTAGTGGTCGTCATTTACTTCCGACATCTGAGCTGCTGAAGATGCAGTGGATTATGTTTGTTTGTGAATGGAATGCACCTCTCGATCTACATATATCCGTCTATGTTCGCACGAATCATTCGTGATCCAGCTTCACTTACAGCAGGAGTATAAGAGGTTTTTTCAGCAAAGATTTTTTCAATCTTTGCGATCGCCTTTCCTATTAATGTGCTAGTTAGCAAGTTTAGCGGCTAAAGTAAACTTTGCCGCTAAGGCTGGTCACTCCACAGAGAGAGAGAGGGGCGGGGCGAGCAGAGCTCATTTGCATTTAAAGCAGCCTCGACCAGAATGGGATGATTTTTGCAGTGCTGATTTTGCCAAGGTAAAAAGGGTGTTGTTTTACACTACCATTAAGAAATTTTTTAACAAAAGTATATTATAGACTTTCCATTAAGAGCCTAAAGAATCATATCAACTTGTGGAAAATGGGCATCCGATGACCCCTTTAATGAGTTTTTCTGAAGGTTGCAGGAAGTTTCAGAAATGATTTCCTTTAGAAATTGTTTGTGTAACCCACATTAAAATATGGTTTTGATGACCATAGCTATAGTACATAATTATATTGATCCATAATATAATAATATGTAGATGATAAACATGATACTCTATAGTTAATACATAAATAGACTGAATGTATATAATTCCTCAAGAGCCTATAGGGAATTTGAATGAAAACATGCCAGTTAGGAACATAGTACTGCTTCCCCTTTAAGAGAATCGCTCGCGCACGTAAAACCGGAGAGCAATGGCAGAGAGAGAGAAAGCGGAAAGATATTAATGAGTGAAATAATTCATTAATAAGTTGATTTTAAAGTTGTCCCTATTATGCGTTTTCAAATATGTCCTTTCATGCAGTGTGTCATGTAGCTGTATGTGAACATAAACTATCTGCAAAGTTGTGAAGCCGACAGTGCACGATACATAAAGTTATTGTCTATCAAAAAAAAGAGTCGACTCACATTTGCCTAAACCAGTCGTCAGGATTTCAAATCTTTTTCTGTTACGGCCACACGTCACGAAGTAACAGATTTGCATAATGCCCGCCCACGTTCTACGTCGCGAACAACTTGCCCACCCATACATTTCCATATGGTTTAGGTCACATGGAAATTACACGTACATTATTGGGAAGACGCTGTATCATACGCTGTGAGTAAAACTGTTTTATATTCACTTCCAAAAGATGATGAATCTACAAAGTTTGTATTTTCTAGCGATCGTTCAAAAAACGTAGTTGTGTATGTTATGTTGTGTCATAGATATATATACTGACAATACTGTCAGTATATATATCTATGATGTTGTGTAACAACCCTGCACATGTCATGCTAACCGGCTAAATCACGCTTCTGTAGTTCTGTTGTTCAGCTGTGGATCCACTGTAGTCTGACAGTTTGTGATTGATGCAGCTTGACTGTCTGTCTGTCTCATTAGTTTAAGTACTGATAAAAGATGGCGCACGAAGCGGCTTTCACACCGAATGCGGAAAGCGCTGTGCTATGAAACCCATTCGTTTTAATTGCTTCTGCCGCGCGAGGACGACTTGTTTCGCTCTCGAACAAAGCAGACGCGCAGTGGAGCGCGCACGCCGCAGATAAAGTTCAAATGAGTTGTTCAAATGAACTTTTGTTGCTGTGCTCTGAAGGGCTGCACTGAACCCAGCGGCAGCGCTTTCCGCCTTCGGTGTGAAAGCCGCCTTAATGCATTATTCAGTGTTGACCGGTTTTATAACCGGTTCGGTTATAAAAGCAAATTGCGAGCACTTTCCACGGTAGTCCGTGTTAACATGTCGATCAGCCACTTCAGCGTTTCATCATCAAACTCTGACTGTAATTGTTATGGTAAAATCGATGCCATCTTTTCTATGTATTGACAAGTATCCAGGGCTGTCGTTCAGTAATAGCAATGGGCGTTAAGTTTTCCGACACGCTGTACGTGGTAGACCAATCATAAAGGACTGCGCCATTTGACCAATCACAGCAGTGAGGGCTCACGCCGGGCCCTGTTTCAGTAAGGAGGTTCAACCAACTCGGAGTTTAAACTTGATTAAAAACTCAGAGTTTAAGGTTTCAGAACAGCTGATCTGAGTTAGGTCAATCAACTCGGAGTAGACTAATTCAGAGTTAAGCGCGCACACCGCGACTATAAAAAGGCATTATCAATGGAGCGCAGATATTATGAGTCACCATGGCAACATCTGAAAAAAAGAGATCAGCATTTTTTTCTCCAGCTGAACTTGATGTGCTCATGCAAAGTTATAGCAAATATGAGCATATATTTAAAAATAAAAGCAACACCACTGCATCGGCGAAACAGAGGCAGCGTGGGAAAACATAGCTGCTCAAGTTAATGCGTAAGTTTACATTTAAAATATTTAAAGTATTTAAATATGTAATAATATTTCTGTAAAAAAAAAAAAATAATAATGTAATGTGTGACGTTTATTGACTTTTCACTTGAAAAAGTTGGGAATTGGCCGTAATTTTGAAGTTATTTCAGATGTAATTGCATTAAATTACATAAAATAGGCTACTGCATAGTTTCTACAACAAATTTGACAAAACAAGAATGCATATAACCTTAACTTAATGTTCAGTGGAAATGTTTAATTTAAGGTTCCCACTTTTTCACACGTTGATCAGTTTAAGATAAAATTTCTAAAATTGAGTTTTTAAAAGATTTAAAAGTGCACTTGTGTGTCTGCCTTTTTTATTGATCAAGTGGTAGAGGTTGATATGACATTTAGAATGTAAGCAGTACTAAAAAATAGTTTTTAGAACGAGTAATAATCCCATTAATCTAGTTACAGTACATGTCCCTGTTGAAGGTCAGTGAATTTAAGCAAATTATTTATTTTTTGCAGTAATAAAGGTAAAACTTAAAACTATGGTATTGAATCTAATTGTAATTTTCATGTAGGTGCAATCCTGCAGGTATTAAAAGAACATGGCAGCAGCTGAAAATGAAATATAAAAACATAATTCAATCAGGTAAGGTTTGAGCATGTCATGGATGTAGGTTTTTTTTGTTTTTGTTTTTGTTTTTTTGTTTTTTTTTACAAATGACATTTATTATGTAAATGGCAATACATGTCTAATGCTGTTTTCATACAGTGCTCTTTTTCATTTGACGTCTCTTCAGCCAACAGAAAGAAGGCAGAGGCTCACAAGACAGGGGGAGGCCCTGCACCACCACCACTCACAAATGCTGAGGAGATGGCCCTGAGTCTGAACACTGGAAGGCCAGTGGCTGAGGGAATTCCTGCAGGGTGTTCATCAGAGTCAGTCACTCCCCAGGACACAAGTGCCTACATAAAATGTAAGAGGGCTACACACACACACATACATACACACATATACAGTATATATAAAATTTACTTATTTACTTTCATTTTTGGATTGGTCTCAATAGATTCTGATGGCAATATCTGCCTTTTGGAGCCTCCTGTCTTAACAGAACCCCAGGCAGTTGTAAGTGTCCTAATTTCTGGTGTATTGAGTAGGCTAAGTAATATTATAAAGTGTGCTCAACCAAATGCTCATCTTCTCAGGATGTAGGGGATGATGACACCATTTCTGCTGAGGTAGAGGTATTATAGAGGTAATGTTATGTCTGTAGACATCAAACAATCTTTACAATCACATCTTCACATTTTTGTGTCCAGTAACCTATAGAATGCAAGTACAGTAGTCAACATTTGAAGTGGATCAAAAAAGTTCATCAAAGTTGTCCTAAGACAAGAATAAGTATTGTTTTGATTTTAGGACAACTTTGATGAAAGGTTTTGATCCACTTCAAATGTTGACTACTGTATATCCAAGTATAAACGTATATTGTTGTCTTCCCCCATCACCACCCTCCAGAGTGTGGAAGAGGAGGAGGAAGGTCCATCAACAACTTCTGCACAGATGAACACAGTTCAGTGATGTACAGTAAATGCCAGAGTTTAATTCAATGGAAGTCATGTACAACATAATGTAACCCTAAACTACTGTATTTTCAGTTACCAGTAAAGGAGTTATATAGACTGCATCTGCTTAAACAAATTGAAAAAAACAATAAAGAAATGATATACTTGGATCGACAGATCCTAAAGTCAGATATGAAAATCGAGATCCTGAAACACAAGCTACAGGTAAGGTGTGTATTGTGATTAGTGGATTATATAAAAGTTTTGAAAGAATATAGAAATTTAACAGTTGCTTTTTAATTTGTAGGAAATAAAGAAGACCAAATAAATTGTTGTGACTTGTTTATTTATTTCTTTCATTTTTTTTTTTTTTTTTTTTTGTCGTGGTGGTGGCTGATTTAATCAGAGAATGAATAGTGGCATATAAGGTCTCGGACCACCCTTCCATCCTGGAAATCTGCAGGGTGGATGGGGTCTTCCTCTGGGTCTTGTATGTGTAGGGCAGGATGTTGTTCCCCTCTAAAATTGGCAATATTATGGAGAACTACACATGCCACAATGATGTCGCAGGCCCTCTCAGGGGTGACCCTGAGGTGACGTAGGCACTGGAAACGTGCTTTCAACAGACCTATAGTCATTTCCACCCTGCCTCTAGTTTTACTGTGTGCCACATTGAATCGCTGCTGTGGGCCTTGTTCAGGTTCTGGGTAAGGGGTTAGCAGTATAGGCTGGCATGGGTAGCCCCTATCCCCCAGCAGAAAGCCGTCAATCTCTCCTGTAAAAAAAAAAAAGTTTACATTGGTTTAGTGCTGCATTGAAGTGCCTAAGTGTGTAGTGCATACATTTACTTACCACTTTGCAGTCTGTTGCTTAGGGTAGACTCACGATATATTACAGTCATGAACAGAGCCGGGCCACTTGGCCTCAACATTGGTGATAATATGTGCAGCATCACATATGATCTTCACAGTGGAAAGAATAAGATATATGAGATATAGTATTGCTATGTGGTGTTTCACCATTGTAAACTGCATGTAACTCAGTGTACCTGCACATTAATACTGTGGATTGACTTTCTATTAACATAGTCTGCCTTATTTTCAGTTGGTGCAATGATAGGTATATGTGAGCCATCAATGCATCCAACCACATTGGGAAATCCTGAAGGTAATTTTAAATATTAGGTTACTTTCAGAGGTCGCAGCAAAATGTTATTAACTGAACATATATATATTTTTTTTCATATTAAATACATTTGAACTGATTTGAACGCTACAAACCAGCAATTCTGTAAAATTCCTCTTTGATGACTCCCAGGGGTTTGTGGCCAGGAAACACTACAAAAATGTGCAGACAACATACAGTGGCCTTACTAATATGCTCCGCATCCCCGATATTGTACAGAAAGCTTCCATTAGCAAAGAAACGTAAAGCTGCACATAGTATCTGCTCAGATGTAAGAGTACGGCCACGATGGGTGATGTTAGTGATGTAAGGACGGATTAGATTATGGATATATGTAATTGATTGCAACGAAAAACGGTAACGCTCAAACAAAAATGTATGGGGAAAAGACAAAAAATCCACTCTGGGTCTCAAAATCCTTGCCCGACGTAAATGTAATTCTCTTCGAATTAATACAGCCTCCTCATCTATGGGATCCTCCAAAAAAGGACAAGCCATTCTCGTAACTTTGTTCTTTGTGTGACTGAAATGTAGGCAATAAATGACTAAGGCTAAGGCGAGAAATACCGCTTCTTCTTTAAAAAAGGCGAGGAGACCAACAGAAACTCAGAGTTTAGAGAATAAAACCTGCTCCTGACCAGGTCAGGTTCACAGAGTAAGTTACCACGGTAAATGACTCTGAGTAAAAGTTACCTCTCTTTCAGAAACAGGCTTCACTTACCCTGCTTTCTCGAGTGTGACAAACCTGCCATTTTGAAACGGAAACCCAGAGTTTCTCTCATTTCAGGGTTAGCATACTCTGAGTTTTCACTTAACCTCCTTTCTGAAACGGGCCCCTGGTCTCCAGTCTGATTTTATGTTTGTTCCCCCACTCCTTGAGAACCTAGATCTGGTCCAGCAGCAAAAGTGACGCGTTTGAGTATGCAGGGGCTACATTTGCATACTGCTTTAAGATCAGAATAATTTCAAGCAGCATATTTATGAAACACTTTGCTCATTCTACAGCTGGATTATTGATGTTACTTGTGCAATCATAATCAAAGCATGTTAATGGCAGACTATAAGTAATGATTGTATATTTTAAAAACTAAAAATCTAACATTACTTTTTATGTAATTTTACAGTAAAAATTCCTGGAAGAAAAAAGATGTTGTCTTTTCATTTATAGTGGAGAAACTGTGAACTGATATTATTCCCAGAACTGTTGTTTAATTAATGTTTTTTTTGTTTGTTTTTTTTGTTTTCTTCTTTCATTATTTTAGAATCATATTGTGTTATTATGATGGTGTTGTTGTGTAAGACACTGTGCACCTTCTACAGTGTATATTGGTATTTACCTTAGCTTGTGGAAAAGGAACTTGTGATGAACTTAGAGGTTTTTTTCTTTACTATCTGTGCTACTATGGTGGTTGTCAGTAGATGTTAAAGTTACAAAACAAATTTTAATAGCATTATTGTACATATAAATGCACAGCCATTTGCGTTTGTACTCTGCGGATACATTGCATTTACTATGTGCTATTGCACAAAATCACACAACATACACAAATGTCCCTGATATGGAGCAGACTTTGTTCAGTTTAATATCTAAGGGAGAAGCTACTGCATTACCTGCAGGCAGGGGCGTCGCTGAAGTTTTTACTTCAGCCCCGAATGTTTTTTTTTTTTTTATGGCCCTATGATTTCCACGGAATTTGTCAAAGTTTGAATGAATTAATCAAAAGTTGGTCATTACACTTACATCAAGTCGCGATATGGACTAGTATCTGTAAATATTATGCCGCAAAAGACTATTTAAATATGAATCCTGCATGTTCTGCGTGTCTTTTTATGAATGAACGGGGCGGACGCGCGGTTTCTTTACATGTAATACTGATGCGCGTGTGACGCTCGCAGTGATTGCAGCGTCTGCCGTTTCACTAAATGAGGACATAAATAAATTAACAACATCTCCAGAACTGCTCTGAGAGTCACTTCATGAGCATTTCACTGTTTCATTTGAGTGAAACAAGCGTCAAATATACACACAGAAATTTACAGGTATTCACGGCAACCCGTCAAAGTAAAAGTTCGGTTTAACTTTATTAACCATTCAGTATAATGTACGTGCCTACTGCTACTACTATTAATTAATTAATTAATATTTATACAATTTTTTCACATAATAGTTTTTCCATGTTTTAAAAACAGTAAATCCCCTTTATTTGCCAAAAATAAAATATCATTTTCATTAGAAGATCAATTTATTTAATATTTTATACCTTCATTTGATAACCAGAAAAATACACAACACAGAATTCCATAAGGCTATTGTAAAAATAAATAAAAGTTGTTTTTGTGCATTCAAATCAACAGACATGCTAAAACATATTTGGTAACAATAAAACGTAAGGTGAGAAAAATTAAACATTTCATAGGGTCCTAAACATGTCTTTTGATAAATTGACAGTAAATTGTATAAGATTCATGGTTTTAATTAATTACACCTGATTAATTACATTTTGATTAATAAAATTAAATTTAACCATTAAAAAGAAGTCCAGAAAAATTAAAACAGAAAATGGAATTAAAAAAGAAAAAAAAAAAAAAAAATTGGGGGAAAATAAATAGGGCCCTATTTTTGCATGCACCTATATATTTGCTACAGTTATAAATACATCTTCAAATTTATTATTTTATTTGTCTACCATATTTTTGTAATATTTTGTTATAATACTTTGATATGTTTGGTATTTGCAGTGATTACTATTTACTATTGTTCATAGGGTGACAAGGTCTTTAACCCCCAGTTTAATGCCCCCGGACCCCATCCAGGTTCAACCACCTGTGTCAAAATCTTATGTGAGATCCCACCCAACACCACTAGCCCCTGATGTTTTGACATCAGCCCCGGATGTTTTAAAATCCTAGAAACGCCCCTGCCTGCAGGTGAGGACTTCTGTGAAAGTAAAAACTAAACATGATTTAGAGACATTCAAAGATGGATATGAGCACAGCTGACACTCAGTAAAATGTATGTGATGGAAATAATCAAGATTTACCTAAAATCATTTATAATTTCATTGGTCTGGTTCAGCAGGGTGTGTTTATGATAAGCTGGAATAAACCATTTTAAGCATGACTTGACTTACCAAAGTTTTATGAAATGTATGGTGTTTGTGTGTGCTGTCATTTTGTGTGTTGTGATTGTAATACATAAATTTAAGACAACTACATGAGATGCAGAAAGACTGAATATATATATATATATATATATATATATATATATATATATATCTCAGTTGGCTCTCTGTAACATTCGATCAACATGGCAGTGAACTGAACAGTTTTGCATAAAGCAACATCTAGTATTCGTGTAACTAATCTTGGACATTTCTGTTGAATTGCTTTAGAATACCATCAACTTTTCTTGATTTGAACAACTGTGCATTTAGCAGACACCTTTATGCAAATGTGAACAGAACCTCTGACCTTACCATTGCTAGCACCATGCTCTATTAGTTTAGCACCTGTGGGAAACTTGAGAGCTTCAAATTAGGGCACAGATTTCATTTTGTGAAATGAAATATGTGTTGTGACCTTAGCTTGAAAAGGAAGAAGAGTAATGGCAGAATCTTTACTAACATAAACATAAATGTAGGAGGAGACACAGTATGCAGGAACCTCAAAAAGTCAAAAAACAAAAAAACGATTGCATAAAGCAAATCAACTAATGACAGCAAATGATACAGGACAGAATCAAAAAGAATGAAGACATCAAACACTCAGCAGAACTCAGAAAAGTGAGTTGAAAATGTTCATTTTTTGATGGATAATGTAGTGATTGCCTCAAAAATCAATGGATTATTTAAAATAAAACTAAATTTTTCAGAAAAGCACAGAGCAAGAGAAAGCGGCCAGTGTTGAGCTCTTCAGTGATCTGATGCGCTCCATTGAGAGATGTCAGTCTGAGCTGCTGGAGATGATGGAGGAGAAGCAGAAAGCAGCAGAGAAACAGGATGAAGAGCTCATTCAAGAGCTGCAGCAGGAAATCACTGAGCTTAAGATGAGAAACACTGAGATGGATCATCTCTTACATATTGAGGATCACCTCCACCTCCTACAGGTCAGTGTCTCTCTGTCTGCTCACATCACAGGACAACACTCACACTCCTCATGCTGAGGGATTTCTCCTCTCTCCTACTGCAGATTGATCCATCCCTGTACAGTCCTCCACACACCAGGAACTGGTCTGAGATCAGTATGAACACTGATGTGAGTGTGGAGACTCTGAGAAGAGCTCTGACTCAACTGCAGGAAACTCAGTTAAAAAAACGACACTCTCTCGTTCAAGGGGTGCATTGATTTTAGTCCAGCCCATTTAAAAGTTCCTTCAATGTCTGCACTTGGGTCCTATTGGGCCAATTTGGCTTCAACAACCAGATGCATTTAGGTCATTCCATGTCAAATCAACCAAATTTCAGAAATTTCCATCTTTTCAATCTTTGTTGCAGTATGTGCCAGTGGTGACTTGAAAAATGGGAAAAATAACTCTCCAAAGTTTCCATACCTGTAACTCAAGAAGTATCAAAGATATCACACCTGCCTGGGTGCCATAAATATATTTTTTTTCCATGCTTGTTTCTCAGAAAGTATTACAAATATCTGAATATTAATTTTAAATATTGGTTCTTAATAAACTTTTTTTTTTTTTGTAGTCTTTATTTTTAAGGCCCTTTCAGTCCCAGAGTTATGGGGAGCCCAAAGTAACTTAATGTCCAATTTGTTAAATTGTACCAATTTTCAGTGTTTGAAAACCAAATGTTTGAGTGGCATTGCATGCTGCTTTGGACACCTGACTGTGTCACAATCATGATGCAGTGTTTTTCAATGTAATTTAAGCCTAACCATTAGAAGGTGGATTCCAGGTATGGTTGGTGAGCATAGTGGGATGATGAGTAAAGACCAGTTAAGGACTGTTGGATCTAGCACTCATGGATTTAGCAGTCTAGCCTAGCAACAAGATGAAGAACATCATCAGGAGACAAACACATATTTCAAAGAAAACAGCTCCTGTACACACAGCTATTTAAATAACTAATAATCTTGTTTGTCTCCACAGTTTTGAGGAGGATGCAGCAGCATGCAGGTAATGTGTGATCTGTTCATAAACAGCATGAAATGTACTGTAATTGTTCTGCCAATCACTATTAAATAAATAAAGATCGTTGTATTCCAAAGATGTGATTCATATGATTTCTCTCACAGTGGATGTGACTGTGCATCCTGATACAGCTCATCCGAATCTCATCCTCTCTGATGACGGGAAACAAGTGAGTCATGCAGACATTAATTATGACTTCCTAGATAACCCAGAGAGGTTTGATAATGGTTCCTGTGTAGTGGGAAAAGAGGGATTCTCCTCAGGGAGGTTTTATTTTGAGGTGCAGGTGAAGGGGAAAACTGGCTGGATTTTAGGAGTGGCCAGAGAATCTATTAATAGAAAAGGACCGATCACAGTGAGTCATCGGGATGGAATGTGGGTCTGTGGAATGATAATGAATATTGGGCTTGTGCTGATCCCTGTGTACTTTTGTCTCTGAGAGTGAAGCTGCAGAAGGTGGGGGTGTTTGTGGATTATGAGGAGGGTCTGGTCAGTCTTTTGCTGAGAAACTCTATCCTTTCTTCAGCCCATTTTCAAATGATAAAGGTAAAAATTCAGCACTGCTAATCATCTCACCTGTTACTTACAATGAATGATTTTACACCCAAGATATGAAATACACAATGAAAATGAAGCATTGTAGAAACATGAGTCTTAAAAGCATATATGTGTGCATTTGTAAATATTATGTTTTTTAATGTAAAATGTTACATAAAATCAAAATTTAAACATGTACACAGTTTAAGCATGTCCTATAAATTTCTGTAAAATAACTGTATCACCAGTGCATTTGTAATAAAAAAAAAAAAGGCTGCTATAATATAGTAGACATACTGTATGCTTTCCAAAGCAACTTACATTGCATGTAGTTCATATATTTTAAACCTAAACTATTACTTTGGCATTACCAAAACCATGCCTTAGGTTCCTGAGATGAATCGAATATAACAACAACAAATCTACAGTATACAACTGAAATAATAATAATAATAAACAACTAAATACCAATCATATCAGTTTTATAAAGATTGTATTTTATTAAAGTATTAACAACGTAAAGGAAGATCTGGTCAAATATGACTGATGTTCCTTTGCTTTCTGAAGATCTGTTAATAGATTATCAAATACACATGGATAATAAGCTTACAAAAATAATGGTCATTTCTTAGAGTAGCGACTTTAGCAGTGTAACCTTAAATATTGAGTATAAATTATTTTTAATAAAGTAAGCAAATAAAAGGAATTTTGTTTTTGTTGTTTAATGACTAACAGACAATAATACAACCCACTGAACTGTACAAACACAAACACACCTACTACAAGGACAAAGTCTGATGTATTCCAGAAAATAGGAAGGAAGTGTGACACGACTGAAGGCAATAATAATAAAAAATAATAATAACCATTAAATCATTCTGAGACATATTTGAACACAGCTGATATTCGCTCAGGTCAGTGTCTCTCTGTCTGCTCACATCACACTCCTCATGCTGAGGGATTTCTTCTCTCTCATGCTGTAGATTTACCCTTTCTTGTGCAGTCCTCCACACACCAGGAACTGGACTGAGATTGTAATGAACATTAATGTCAGTGTGGTGCTTTTTATGTATAGCATTACATGTGTTTCATGGGCATGATACATTCACTTAAGCTAAGCTCTAGCACAACATTAGACAAGAATACAATAAGCAGGAGGAGAGCAAAACACAGGGAATCCAGGAATAATCAAAAAGACAAAAGCAAAATAACATCATCAATAACCAGCAACTGAGAGAACTGAACAGGGAGAATTTATACAAACAAAAGAGAGGGACTAATGACTAAATGAACTAAACAAAGGTGAACTAACTAATGCAATCAAAGGGAGACAGAAACTAGGTCAATGAAGTATAACAAGGCGGAAAACAGGGAAATACACAGAACCGAGGTCCATAGCTGTTTAATTAATTTCCTCAAATATAACATCTCTATTCCCTCTGAACCTAAGTTATCTGCAACAATCATGCCAAGAATGTCTGGTACCAGTTTACATCCCACACATTATTATTTTAATTTAAATTTAAGTAAAAGTGCATAGAATATTAATAAATGTATTGTAAAAGCCTTTCTGTAGCAAATATGTAGGCATCAAAATTGTACTAGTGTAAAAATAATTTTGAAGTTTTTCTTCTGATACACTTTAGTAATCTATATTATTCCCAAGTAGGTGATCAGATCCTCATTCATTCATTCATTCATTCATGAACAACATGTAGACGTTCAATCTCAGATCACTGCCTAAGGGAAGTATTTGTTAGGTCCAGCCCAATTAAAATCATATATTCATATACTGTACGCATTAAAGGTGCTATTGGCTTGCTTTGTAGTCTGTTTTCCACGCAGGAAAAAGACACCAAAGCAGTAACACACTTCAAAATAGACCTCATTGGAGTCAAAGGGTAAACTTCAGTGCATGAGAAATTATGTGTATGAAAGTGTATAGTATACAACTGAAATGCTTGAAAAAGCATTGTTTCTTTCTTTTTCCAGCAGAAGATTTTATTTTATTAAGACATGAACAACATTTTGGAAGCTGACCTCTAGACACTATGCCTAGTAAAATACAGTACATATTCAGTTTTGGCATGAATTAATTTAGTGTGCGTTTACTTCTGTGTTGAAATTTAACTTTATGTTCCATTGCTTTTTTAAGACCTGTTAATAGCCTGTCAAATACACGCACACATGCACAAAAATGTTAATTTCTCATAGTAGTGACTTCACTTTAACAGTGCAGTCCTAAATATAAAAGATTTTTAAATGAAGTAAGCCGATAAAAGGAATTTGGTTTGTTTAATTACTAACAGGAAATAATACGGATTGTATTATTGCCTGTTATTAATTAAACAAACTAAATTGTACAAACACAAACACACCTAATACAAGGTCAAAGTCTGATGAATTCCAGACAGTATAGGGCAGGAAGAGATGACTGAAATTCAGTGAGAGCTTCAGTTAAAGTGCAACTAACACACAGTCTTTAATAACGCAATCTTTTTAAATAATAATAATAATAATACAAACTGTAATAATAATTGCTGAATTATTCTGAGACATATTTGAACGCAGCTGATATTGACTCACAGGTAAGTTATGGAAATTGCTTCTAATGTTACCGTCTGCTTCAGTAGAATGCATGTCTAATTTGAATAAACTGGGAAATACCAGATTAGTAAGATAAGTAAAGCAAGTTAAATGCTATTAGTTTGTTTGCTAAGAAATGTATTGAAAGTGTGATATTTGTTTGATAGTAAAGTACAGTTTATTGTTTTATTGTGATTTTAACACAACTACAGACAGAACATAGTGTAAACTGCACTTCTAAAATTAGATGAGAAAATTTGAACAATCTCTTGTATTCTGCTGGCAAATTCTGACTTTTAGAAATGCAAAACACATTTAGATTAAGAACTGTATTCATGATTGAACAGTAATTGGTTGCTACTGTTACATCCAACCTTTATATTTGTGAAGTGGCTTTAAAATATAAATGAAACTAATAATAAAAATAAAATATATGTAGTTGAACTTTCATTATAATTTGAGAAATTTGAGGGCAGCAATGTTGGGGACAAATTTCATGATGTGAAATTTCATGATGTGTAATGCATGTTTTCCTATTTTTCTGAAAAGTAAGAAGAGCGATGGCAGAATCTTTACCTACATCACCAATACAAACACAGAGCAGGAACCAGAGTATGGATATACCTCCACGTAAGTTAACCAAAAAAAAAAAAATAATAATAATAATAATTACATTTCCTGACCTCTGATTTGCCAAGATTTGCCAAGATTTATTGAGGGACACCACTACTCTTCTTCTGTGGTTTTGTTTGGAGCAATTTTCTATGGTACAACAAGAGTTTCCATAGAAACTTTCAAGTGTAGAAAAGGTTCATTATAGTTGAAAAAGGTTCTTTAGATTTTTAAATGTTCTTCAAAATGGTTCTTTTAAGGGTGACACTTTATTTTGATAGTCCACTGTAGAAATTCTACTAACAGTAAGTACCTTTGCAACTGCATGTCAACTAGTCATTTGAGTATTAGTAGACTGTCTGCTTAATATCTTCTAACACTCTTCTAAACTTTGCAAGTATATGTCAACTTATTCTACCAACCCTAAACCTAACCTAACAGTCTGCTCTGAGAGTTAGTAGACATGTATAGTTGCAAATTAATGAGAATTAGTTGACATGTAGTTGCAAAGTTACTTATAGTTAGTAGAATGTCTAAAGTGGACTATCAAAGTAAAGTGTAACCTTATTTTCATTTCAGCTATGTCATCCTCCAGTGGTCCTCTGGCTGAGGAGCTGCAGTGTCCAGTGTGTCTGGATGTGTTCACTGATCCAGTTACCACTCCATGTGGACACAACTTCTGTAAGAGCTGCTTGAACCAGCACTGGGACAGCAGTCAGGAGTGCAAATGTCCAATTTGTAATGAAACATTCAGTAAAAGACCAGACCTCAAGATCAACACAGGACTTAGACAGGTTGTGCAGCTATTTCAGGAAAAGTCTAGTCTGAGTAATTCTGAAGTTCTCTGTGACATCTGTGATGACAAAAAGATGAAAGCCCTGAAGTCCTGTCTGGTGTGTCAAAACTCGTACTGTGAACCTCACCTGGAGCCTCATCAGAGAGTGCCGAACTTAAAGAAACACAAACTGATGGACCCAGTGAAAAATATAAAGTACTATATATGCCAGAAACACGAGAGACCTCTGGAGCTGTTCTGCAGAGATGATCAGACGTGTATTTGTGTGTTTTGCACTGATGGAGACCACAAGACTCACAACACTGTTCCTCTAGAGGAGGAGAGTAAAGAAAAGAAGGCATGAGACACTAAGAACATTAAAATTACTTAATTAACCTGATTTTAAATTTTCCAACAAGATCTTTTGTCAGAAGATGGAAAATCCATGTCCAGTAATAAAATGTTTTTGTATTTTTATCTGTCTATAGACTCAGCTGATGAAGACACAGAAGGATGTGCAGCAGATGATCCTGGACAGAATCAAGAAGATTCACTCAGCAGAATTTAGAAAAGTCAGTTGAAGATGTTCCGTTTTTTATGTGTGACATTATGACTTGCCTTATAACTAAAGCAGATTAATAAAAATAAAACTATATTTTTCAGAAAAGCACAGAGCAAGAGAAAGCAGCCAGTGTTGAGCTCTTCAGCGATCTGATGCGCTTCATTGAGAGATGTCAGGCTGAGCTGCTGGAGATGATGGAGGAGAAGCAGAAAGCAGCAGTGGAACAGAATGAAGAGCTCATTCAAGAACTGCAGCAGGAAATCACTGAGCTCAAGATGAGAAGCACTGAGCTGGATCATCTCTTACACACTGATGATCACCTCCACCTCCTACAGGTCAGTGTCTCTCTGTCTGCTCACATCACAGGACAACATTCACACTCCTCATGCTGAGGGATTTCTCCTCTCTCCTGCTGTAGATTTACCCATTCCTGTGCAGTCCTCCACACACCAGTAACAGGCCTGAGATCAGTATGAACACTGATGTGAGTGTGGAGACTCTGAGGAGAGCTCTGACTCAACTGCAGGAAACTCTAGATGAGAAACTCAGTCAAACTGGTAGGCATAAATTATGTTTCAACAAGGGGTGGAGAGTGTTAAATGAAACTCCACTGCTGAATTCAGGAATTGTGTACAAGCATACTTACTACATACTGCTAACTATTTCTGCACTGGGCGTAGTTTTAGTTAGTGGAACTGGTGGACATTTTTACTGGAAGGCTGGATGTAATTATACTCTAAATGAAATAATCCAATATCAAAATAGTAAAAGTGTATGATCAAAGTTGATGATCAAACATTAGTGGAATTTATGGAACTTTAGCCCAGCACTGACAATATCCATTTGAAATAATCCAAAATAATAGTAAGTAAATACTATAAATGCTATCTCTTAAATGATAAATACTAATCCTTGTTAACATATCAGTCAGATATTTTTTTTTCAAGGTTTTGAGGTTTATTGTGCACAATCTTACTTTTTGGCAGTGATTTCAGTTATGAAACAGTATATATGTATAGGGAACCGGTTTTCGATTTGTTTTGTCAGACCCCTTTTTGACTTCAAACACTGCCAGTTAAATAAACTAGTTATATTTCTTGGCAAGAAAGGGTTCTTGAAAGGGTTGTTTATGCAAAAATTACAACTCTTGTCATCTATACAGCAAAGACACAGACATCAGTCAGAGAAACACATCTCTTGCAATGTTAAGATCTCTTCATTATCTGTTATCATTATTTGTCTTCACAGTGTTGAGGAGGATTCAGCAGTATGCAGGTACAATGTGTCATCTCTTCTCTCACACAGTAGTACTTTCACAGTTATTCACAAACAGTAGTTTCAATGCATATTGAATATTAAATATTAAGCACATCTTTGTATTGTAAAGATGTGATTCATATTCTCTGATCTCTCTCTCTCAGTGGATGTGACTTTAGATCCTGATACACGTCATCAAAATCTCATCCTGTCTGATGATGGGAAACAAGTGAGACATGAAGACATTGAACAAAAGCTCCTAAACAACCCAGAGAGGTTTGACTACTGTACCTGTGTTCTAGGAAAAGAGGGATTCTCCTCAGGGAGATTTTATTTTGAGGTTCAGGTGAAGGGAAAGACTAAATGGATTTTAGGAGTGGCTAAAGAATCTATTAACAGGAAGGGGTCGATCACAGTGAGTCCTCGGGATGGATTCTGGACTGTGGGTCTGTGGAATGAGAATAAATATTGGGCATGTACTGATTCCTATGTCTCTCTGTCTGTGAGTGGGAAGCTGCAAAATGTGGGGATGTTTGTAGATTATGAGGAGGGTCTGGTCTCTTTCTATGATGTAGAGTCCAGATCTCATATCTACTCTTTCACTGGACAGTCTTTCACTGAGAAACTCTATCCTTTCTTCAGTCCGTGTCGCAATGATAAAGGAGAAAATTCAGCACCCCTGATCATCTCACCTGTTAACTATGTTGAATAAATATACACATTTTTATAAATTAGGAAAAACTTAATAAAACACTGTCATGTTTTTTTCGTACTGAATTCCAATTTTAAATTGTAATTTCTGCTTGCTGGTTTAACCTGTTAGCATTTCAATGTGCCACCTGCAGTACAGTTAGTTTAGTTAAATTTAGTTAAATTGAGTGCGTTTAGTTTAATTTTTACATAAATGTTTACATCAAATGTTCACATAAATGCTAAGGTGTAAGGTACAGAACAAATTCACACAGTATCTGAATGAAGTGCTTTATCTCTTTCTTTATGACAAAACTGAAATCCTCTTAGTTGGCCCTAAATACCTTGCCATCTCAGTTTGTATTGATGGAGTCATGGTTAGGTCTTCACACATAATACAGAATCTGGTACTATTTAATCCGTAATAATGTTTTGAACCCTATATCTGACAGCTTGTTAAATCTTGCTAATAAAGCTTGTTAATATCTTTTTTATAATTTTTGGACTTTTGACTTTTGCAATATTGTCTGTATACAACCATGATACTACACATCACAGAGACGTCTATTTGACATCTGCATTTACATCTGGAAGTGAGTGTTTGCTCATCTGCAATTCGTCTATGTTTCCTATCAGATTTCAAATATATGTCTATTAGATGTCTTTAAGATGTTTATGATTTAGAATGTATGTAAAACTGACATCTTACAGATGTCTGTCAGATCTTTGTACACAGCAGATGCTTTCCGGATCAAGTGATCTTTAACAGACATCTTGCAGACGTACGTGTGCTATCAGTTGAAAAGCACTCTTTATCACATTGTTTTTCATCTTTCTTTTGGGCTTGTGTTTTCTTTTCCATCTTAGTTAAGGGCTGTTAAGGTATTAAAGGAGAAGTCCATGTCCAAAACAAAGATTCACATATAATGTACTCACCCCCTTGTCATTCAAGATGTTCATGTCTTTCTTTCTTCAGTCATAAAGAAATTATGTTTTTTGAGGAAAACATTTCTGCAGAATGCATACATTTTTCTCCATATAATGGACTGCTATGGTGCCCCGATTTTGAACTTCCAAAATGCAGTTTAAATGTGGCTTCAAACGATCCCAAATGCAGTTGTAAAGGTCCCAGCCGAGGAAGAAGGGTCTTATTTAGCAAAACGATTGTTGTTTTTAATGATTGTTTTCATTAAAAAAATACAATTTCAATACTTTTTCATCTCAAACGCTCATTTTATGTCGAAAAACTCCAATCGTATTTTCTCCTTCAACTTCAAAAATCATTTCAAAATCATCCTACATCGCTGCAGAAGTACCGACCCAGTCTTTGCAAAGTGAACACACAAAAAAAGATCAAACACCCTTAACAAAAAATATAAAACAGCGATATAGTACAATTTTGAAGTTGAGGGAGAACATGAGATGGGAGTTTTTCGACATACCCTAACTGTCATGAACCGGAAAAGAAACAGTTCAGGCAGAGTAAGACAAGGTGAGCGTTTGAGATCAAAAAGTATATAAATTGTATTATTTTTATGAAAATAACCGATCTTTATGCTAGATAACACCCTTCTTTTTGGGATCGTTTGAAGCCACATTTGAACTACATTTTGGAAGTTCAAAATCGGAGCACCATATCAGTCCATCATATGGAGAAAAATGCTGATTTTTTTTCCTCAAAAAAACTAATTTCTTTACGACTGAAGAAAGAAAGACATGAACATCTTGGATGACAAGGGGGTGAGTACATTATATGTGAATCTTTGTTTTGGAAGTGGACTTCTCCTTTAAGCAGTCTTTCCCTGACGTGATGTAGATGAGAAAGTGAAAGTAAAAAGTTTGTTGCGTTCTAAATGAAAAGAGCTCTGAGTCTTCATTTAAAAACAACATATCTGGGAACCTTTGCATAATCTCAAAGATGCTGAAACTTATCCATACTTTCATAACCTTCTATTTTTCCACAAATGAACTGGATCTCTATTGCCTATCACATTCAGTTTAAAATACTTGTCAAAGTTTTTAAGACCTGCCATAGTTTACATAAGCTGCCCCAAAACTTCTATGCTGTAACGTCACTCCACACCTTTAAGACAGAACTTAAAACACATACTACGTTTTGTTAACGTTTGTTATTTGGAGATATGTAATTGGTTTACTATGAAATACTATACATTCACCCAGTATATGCAGCATGCATGAGCAAATTAAGCAGTTGTCTAATTTTCTGTGTTGTGTATTCTTTTACTTTTGTTGCCAGTGTAACTTGTTTTGTAATGTTCAAAGTTTGATTTTTTTTTTTTCCCTAAAAATACGTTTCCTGATTGTCACTATTTTTGCATTTGTATGTCGAGTCTGTGCTTGTCTAGTGTTCATAAGAGACAGTATTTACTCACTTTGCCACAACAGCACATCTTTGTGAAGCTTCATTTGTGAATAGTCAGAGTTAGATTTAAGTTTTTTTTGTGTTTGTTTGTTTTAATACAGGTGCATTAATGGTGGATTGCAAGTTATCAAACCACTTAAGATTAGCGGTAAAAATCTGACGATGACTCTTTTGTACTGTATGGAAAATATTACTTCAGAAATATGTATAATATGCATTGGTGAACAGAAGTAGTTTTACTCCATTACTGTATAGCTTACCTAAGCACATATTAGGCTACAGGCTACAGATGTGTATTAGAGTACTTCTATTTTGAAAATCATATTTAGGCTGAAATAACTTTTGTTTGTGAACTAAATCTGCTGTAAAAAAAAAAAAAAAAGATAACATACCGAGCTATATTTAGGCTCTTTGTCATTATTTTTCAAATCTGAACTGACCATATTAATTCGTTCAGAAAATTAAATCAATGTAAACCAATGTATGAATATTATAACTGCATTTAACATTATTTTAGATTTAAATATATGACGGTGCATTAAAAATAACAACACTAAGACAAAAAACGCAAAATATGACAACATGGGAGGAGCTACTGTATGACATGAAAATGAAGGCGGGCACTTGTGAATAGGGATGGGCGATACCTCCTATTTTATTTTCGATCCGATACCGATATTTTCAAGCCAAGTATCGTCGATATCAATACCGATACCTATACCGCTAAACTAAACTGATCTTTTCAATTATTAAAAGAATAAAATCAGTAATTTAAATAAATTATACTTACTTAACATTATATTTGAAAGTCATGTGTTTTAAACATTTCATAAGCGTTTTTTTTTTTTTTTTTTTTTTTTTTTTTTTTTGATGACACTGTCAGAAATAAAATGTATTAAAATGTTGTATTTTAGCTCTTTACAGGGTAGTAACCTCAAAGGTGCACCTTTCTTTACCCCTAAAAGCCAGGGAGCATACTAGTACCATACAAGTACACACACATTAAGGGTAGATAAGGTACAAAAGTGTACCTTGGAGGGTACTTGATGAAAAACAACCATGGTGTTACATAAGTACTAAAATGTATAATAATAATAATAATAATAATAATTAGTAGTAGTATTATTAGTATTAGTATTATTAATTATTATTACCATGGTTTTTGCTACAAATATTACGCTTGAAATAATGTTCCTGTAGTGTTAACCATGTTAAAAGGAAGCAAGCCAAAAGAGAGAGAGTTCACCATGGTAATTTTTTTGTTACTGCAGTTTTACTACAAATACTGTGGTTACTGTAGCAAAACTGTGTTTTGTGTGTGTGTGTGTGTAAAAAGCTGCAGTAAAAACAGCAAGATTGGGAAAATGAACAATTCAGATAACTATTTTCTATTTTAATATATTTTGAAAAATCAAATCAAAAATCAAAATCAAGCATCTGTGACAAAAGCTGAATTTTCAACATTATTACAACATCATTTCAACATCATTTTTTTTTTAAATAATGCTTTATTATTTCAATGCCATGAGAACAAGAGGAAGAAACATCATTTCTGATTATTATCAATGTTGAATGAAGCGTCAGCAGTGAACACTATCTGTGATTGATTGGTTCTGTCTTACAGCATTTGCTTGTGTTCCGATGAGCAGGAGAAATAGTTCTAAATCCTACACAATAATTCTTTAATAGTCTATTGTTCCTCTTAGAGGCTTATTTTATGCACCAAACTTCTTGTTAAATAAATAAAATGAATGGTTAAAAATGCACTTTAGAATCGATATTTTTATGTGAGGATCGATCCTTTCGATACAACGTCAGTATCGAAAGTATCGATATTTCAGGATCGATTCACCCGTCCCTACTTGGGAAAGTCAAACTAGAGTGAGGAACAACAATAAGGAAGCATGTTTAAACTGTTTAATAAACACGGCATTTATGAGACAAAAAGACAAATGTGAGCACAGCTGATACTCAGTCACAGGTACGTGATGGATGTATAAGAGAGATTTACCTTAAACACGTTTAAAAGGTTAGTGGTCTGCAGGGCTCTCAAGTTTTGGAAAAAGTTTGGAGTGAGATTTTATCTGTTAGGGGAGGAGCCACTCAAATATTTGCAGCAGCGGCCCCTCGGCCCCACGCAAATCTCTCCAGTTTTTGCTAGATGTTCAACTATCTATTGTTTATAATTGACCAGCACAAAATAAAAAAAAATATAACAACTGGTAGATCTGATAAAAGTCAAATTCATAAAAATAAAATGTTTTAAATATTTCAAAAATGCAGATGTATCAAAAGTAAAAATAAATTTGGCCCCAAACGAGCAAACTAAACAGCAGTGCTCAATGCACATACTGTAAACATACAGGAGGATTGCAGAACTTGCCCTGAGCATGTATGTCAATCTGTGCGTGTGTTTGTGAAAGAGAGAGGGTATATATTTCAGCTTACGAATGTCATTTTGTATTTCAAGTGTTTATTGCACATTTTGATGCCTTGATGACAGTGGTAGGGGCTCAAACTTAGCTAGAGTAACTAGTTACATGTAATGGAATTATGTAATGTAATTAAAAACAAAATTGAATTAATCTGTTACAGTTACTGAGAAATAACGAATATAGTTAAATTACAGTTACTTATGTAAATGTGTACAATTACAAAGTGGGTTACATGTGAATATGTAATAATGCGTGAGACTTGAGAGCTTGAGAGCCCTGGTGGTCTGGTTTAGCATGGTGTATGCCTGCGTCTGAGTAGAATAAGCTGGAATTACATTAAACTCTGTGTAATGAATTTGTATTTAATGACCCATGATATAATCAACCAACGTTTAGAAACACAAAACCCTTTCTAGATAAAGTAACTACATTGTCTTTAAACAACATATTTAAGGAAATCTAATCACAAAGATGGCTTTAAATGAAATCAATATAATAACATATTGATAAACATCACTAAACAGAGGTAAATCTCTATTAATTCTGCATACCGCTATTTGTATGTGCCCACAAATCCCACAGAATCCCCCAAAAATGCTTGATTATACTTCCTTTTATTGTCCTTGTTACAGTGTAAATATACATTTAAATACTGAGTAATATTAATTAAATATGTGTACTTACCTGTTTTTGTATTGCTATTATTGCAAATATGTGTAGTGTGTAACAAGGACACCATAAAATAAAGTGTTACCAAATGCTTTTTACTAATATTTATATATTAGTGCTGCCATTAATATGTAAACTTAGAGTAAATACTAACAAAGGTTATAAGTGTTAGGAAAACTGGCAGCAAAATTAGAAAACTGACTCATTAAATCACAGTTGATTAAAAGTTTAACTAAAAGTTCAAATTTCAAAAAAGCTTGAACTCATTCATATCTTCTCATCACAATGGCTCAATCTGTGACCATTTCTACTCAATAGCTTTAAAATATCATTACATTGACTTGATTCAAGAAACTTGAGGACAACAAAATGAGGGACATGAAATGTGATGTTTTTCTGACTAGACGTAAAGAAAAGAAGAGCAATGGCAGAACATTTACCAACATCAACAAAATTGACGAGGAGACAGAGTATGGAGAAGACACCTTCATGTAAGTGAGAGAGCTATATGAATGAATGAATTAATGAATGAAGAAATGAATACAGCAATTTTTTTTTTTATTGTAAATATAGTTTCATTGTTGTTTATCTCATTTAATGAGAGTTATACTGGCATAATAATATTTTCTGTATTTCAAATATTATTCCAGTCTTTGAGTCTGATTGATTGAACAGTGCTCCAAGAGTACTAATTTTCACTGTTTGTAATATCTTCATGCATTATAGTCACATTTAGCAGATTAGAACTGGGTAATAAAATAGTTTACATTTTGTGATGATACAAGGAATCAAGCAGTTGAAATGTGCTCTGTATCACCCTATGTGAGTATATCAGAGAGTATTTGTTTATTAAACTGTTGTATAAAAGCAAAATCATATTCGCTGTCACACTGTTGATCTGTATAGTGATATTTGTGATCTGCTCAATTATGTGTGCAGATGTGAACTGGTGATATATGATAGTTTTTTGTATGTGATATATGTATTCTCTCTCTTTTCAGCAATGTCATCCTCCAGTGGTCCTCTGGCTGAGGAGCTTCAGTGTTCAGTGTGTCTGGATGTGTTCACTGATCCAGTCAGCACTCCATGTGGACACAACTTCTGTAAGAACTGCTTGAACCAGTGCTGGAAAAACAGTCAGAACTGCATCTGTCCATTGTGTAAAGAAACATTCAGTAAAAGACCCGACCTCAAGATCAACACAGCACTTAGACAGGTTGTGCAGCTCTTTCAGGAAAAGTTTAGTCTGAGTAAAACTGAAGTTCTCTGTGACATCTGTGATGAAAGAAAGATAAAAGCCCTGAAGACCTGCCTGATGTGTCAGACTTCTTACTGCAAAACTCATCTGGAGCCTCATCAGAGAGTCCTGAGCTTAAAGAAACACAAACTGATGGACCCTGTGGAGAATATAAATGACTATATATGCCAGAAACATGAGAGACCTCTGGATCTGTTCTGTAGAGATGATCAGACACGTGTGTGCGTGTTTTGCACTGATGGAGACCACAAGACTCACAACACCGTTGCTCTAGAGGAGGAGAGTAAAGAGAAGAAGGCACGAGTTACTAATGCAATAAAATTACTTCAATAATCTGATTTTAAATAGTATTTATTTATTTATTTATTTACATATGCTTAAATATATTTATTTTTGTCTGAAGATTGAAAATCCATGTTTACTGATCAAATATGTTTGTTTGTTTTTGTCTACAGACTCAGCTGATGAAGACACAGAAAGACATGCAGCACATGATCCAGGACAGAATCAAAAAGATTCAAGACATCAAACACTCAGCAGAACTCAGAAAAGTGAGTTAAAGATGTTTAAAATTTGATGAATAATGCTTTTGTTTTTAATAGATAAAGCTAATTCATTAAAAATAAAACTGTATTTTTCAGAAAAGCACAGAGCAAGAGAAAGCAGCTAATGTTGAGCTCTTCAGTGCTCTGATGCAATCCATTGAGAGATGTCAGGCTGAGCTGCTGGAGATGATGGAGGAGAAGCAGAAAGCAGCAGAGAAACAGGATGAAGAGCTCATTCAAGAACTACAGCAGGAAATCACTGAACTCACAATGAGAAACACTGAGCTGGATCATCTCTTACACACTGAGGATCACCTCCACCTCCTACAGGTCAGTGTCTCTCTGTCTGCTCACATCACAGGACAACACTCACACTCCTCATGCTGAGGGATTTCTCCTCTTTCCTGCTGTAGATTGATCCAGCCCTGTGCAGTCCTCCACACACCAGGAACTGGTCTGAGATCAGTATGAACACTGATGTGAGTGTGGAGACTCTGAGGAGAGCTCTGACCCAACTGCAGGAAACTCTAGACGAGAAACTCAGTCAAACTGGTAGGTTAATATCAAACACAACAGAATATGCTTTGTATGAAAATCAATTATTTAAAAAAGTGAAAATTTAAATAGAGTAATCAAACAATACACTTTAAACAGACAATACACTATAATTCAATATCAAAATAATAAAAGCTGACTAAACCCCACTGCAACAGTATATATTTTTCTTTTATTTTATATTAAATCTATAAAAATATGCAGTTATATTGTAGTGTATGTAGTGTGAAGCCTATTAAGATTTAGTCTTATGATGACATTTTTTGTCCCCTTGAAGAAAACAGCTTATAAATCATACTAAATGATACTAAATCACTTTTTTTTTTGGAAGATGTAAAAATGCAGAATGTTTTCTGTGAGTGGGGATATACAGTAGTCAACATTTGAAGTGGAACAAAACCTTTTATCAAAGTTCTCCTAAAAACAAAACAATACCCATTCTTGTCTTAGGACAACTCTGATTAACTTCTCTGATCCACTTCAAATGTTGACTTACTGTAATATACAATATGCTCAGTATAACAACAATAATTCTAGATTTTTTTTTCCATGAATAGTACCCATAAAACATGAAAACCCAACGTGTGTGTTTGTGTGTATAAAGAAATGCATATAAATACATGTTAAGATCTCTTTATATATTTTTTTTATTTTCATTATTATTTGTCTTCACAGTATTCAGGAGAATGAAACAGTATGCAGGTAAAATGTGTGATCTTTCCTCTTACACTTGCCCGTACTGAATACTTTGAATATTAAAGACATGAAGATCTTAATATTGCGAATATGTGATTCATTTTCTCTGATCTCTTTTTCAGTGGATGTGATGCTGGATCCTGATACAGCTCATCCATATCTCATCCTGTCTGATGATGGGAAACAAGTGAGGACTGGAGACATTAAACAAATGCTCCCAAACAACCCAGAGAGGTTTGATATCTGTCCTGGTGTCCTGGGAAAAGAGGGATTCTCCTCAGGGAGATTTTATTTTGAGGTACAGGTGATGGGAAAGACTGACTGGGATTTAGGAGTGGTCAGACAATCTATTAACAGGAAGGGAAAGATCACTGTGAGTCCTAAGAATGGATTCTGGACTGTGGCTCTGAGGAATGAGAATGAATATAGGGCTTGGGCTGGTCCATCTGTCTCTCTGTCTCTGAGTGTGAAGCCACAGAAGGTGGGGGTGTTTGTGGATTATGAGGAGGGTCTGGTCTCCTTCTATGATGTGGAGTCCAGATCTCATATCTACTCGTTCACTGGTCAGTCTTTCACTGAGAAACTCTATCCTTTATTTAGCCCTTGTCCTAGTCATAAAGGTAAAAATGTAGCCCCACTGATCATCTCACCTGTTAAATAGATACAAAATAATTTATTCCTTATAGATATGAAAAATAAAACAGTTCTCTAAAATTATTGATTATGCATGTTTTGCTGTTTTTTATCCTATTTTTATTTTATGGTTCTCTGAAACAATTTTGACTGGTCACTGAAAGCATTTTATGGTCAAATTGAGTTATGGCCATTTTTTCCCCAATAAAAGAGCCTTATTTAACTGTATTAAATATTTTACCAGAGACAGATTTGTATGGCTTTTAAAAACAAAACATGGACTTGCTGCTGCTCTTTTAATCACCATTTTAAGATGTTTTTGTTTGTAATAATGACCATTATCTTTTCATTTGTTTTGCAAATCCGCCATTATTACAAATTGCAAATGTTACAGAACATTTTTGACATTTTTTAACCAAATGTGAAATTACATTTTAAAAATGTTTAGTTTTAATGATCTCTTTGATAATATGATGAAATTCTGCCAACACGCTCTTTGGAAATCATACATAAAAGAATAAAACTAAATGTAAAAGCTTTGTGTTAAGTAAATTTATGTGTTTAAGATTTTTATTGAATTAACAGTTTAACTTAAAGTTTAACAGTCTATAGTAACTAGTACTTCAGCAGTTAATCCACATTACGACTTACATACAAGGCTAAATCAGTAAATAAAAAGCAAAATGCATCATTCAGTAGTTCTATAATATCTATGTAGATGTCACTTCTACATGATCTTTTGTTCTTAATACAGGTTAAGAGTACCATCTGTTTGACTCATCTCAGCCTTTGTCACTGTGCCCTCCCTGTTCTGGCTATTGACAAACAGAGATGTAGCTGTCCTGCCTCAGGGTCCCGTCCACACATACACCACAAAGCAAAATATCCTATGACAGGAAAGGAAGGCTCTGTCTCTGTGGGCAACACAGAAGGTCCTGCCATGCTGACACTGAGTGAGAGAGACAGACAAATCTCTAACAGACTGTTCCTGACAGAAGAATTATTGTTATACAGCTGTGCTACAACAGGGAAGAGCATTAGACATACACATTTAATGTATCACAATCACTATTTTTCATAAAGAGTTTACATGCTAAAACATAAAATAAATGTTAATTCATATACAGTAGGTTTAAAAAAAAACTATGAAGTCATGCATATTTTATCATCAACTTTCCAATTTATTTGACATTTCTAATGCTCTTCACCATGACATGACAAATAATTATTTTGTTTTCAGACATACAGTAATGAATATCTGTGCAATTATTTTACTTGTATATTTATTTATTTTAAAAGATAATGCTAGCAGATTATCAATTAAATCAAGAAATGGCTAATTAAGAAAAAAAAATCTTCACAGTTACATGAAAACAAATAATACAGTTGAGAAACACATTGTCTCTAATAGAAGATCTATATTTTAAGGCAAAACCAAGCACAAAGCTTTATTAAATATAAAAGTATAAAAGGAATAGCACAACCAGACTAGCTGAAGTTTACTAATGTAGTCCTAAATCTAAAGGTCTAAAAATTTTAATCAGTATAATTAAAGAGTTCACCCAAAAATGAAAATTCTGTCATTAATTATTCACCCTCCTGTAGTTCCAAACCCATAAGAACTTTGTCCATCTTTAGAACACAAAGTAAGATATTTTTTATTAAATCTGAGAACTTGAGACATTGTTAAAATAGTCCATGTGACATCAGTGGTTCAACTGTTATTTTATGAAGCTACTAGAATTCTCTTTAATTAGAGGCTTTGTGTGTTGATGTACATGAGGTCAAAGCCTCGACATGAATGGTGTCCAGGTGGCCATCCAGAGAAGCTCTGACTTCAGAAAATGTCACTGAGCATATGACATGTGCTTCATTGGTCTTTGGTCAATTCCATGACAACTCACTGCTGGGTGGATTGTGTATGTATTTGCACTTTTGTCTTTGCTCATCACTGTAAAACTCTTTATGCTATTCACACCAAAAACTCACATGTGACACCTCCATCTGCCCATCACTATTGATTCAGGCCCTTTATAGCCAAAAGAAACCACACAATAATGGGCCGCACAACCAGGGAAAGATATTGGATGAGTATGTGGTGTCCACCTGAAGATAACTGCGGTTCATCACATACAGATGAAGTCAAAAATGTACATACACCTTGCAGTATCTGCAAAATGTTAATCATACAAATCATACAAAATGCATGTTATTTTTTATTTAGTAATGACCTGAAAAAGATTTTTCACATAAAAACGTTCACATATAGTCCACAAGAGAAAATAATAGTTTAACTGATAAAAATGACCCTGTTCAAAAGTTTGAATACGCTTGATTCTTAATACAGTGTTGTTACCTGAATATGGGTATATTTAGGCAAAATAAGAAAAATGTACACATCTTCATTCTGTTTAAAAGTTAAAACAACTGGCCCTTAATGCATTGTGTTTCCTTCCGAAGCATCAGTGAGCGTTTGTAATTCTGGACCTGAAGGATTTTTCTGAAGAACAGCAGGCAGTTTAACTGTTCAGGACAAACAAGACTCATGAACAGCCATCACTAAACAAAAAAACACGTTTGAACAGGGACATTTTTATAAATTCAACTATTATTTTATCTTGTGGACTATATGTAAACGAGTATCTTTTATGTTTTCTGGTCAGTACTAAAAAAATAACATGCATTTTGTATGATCCCTCTTATTTTGGTACAATAATTAACATTTTGCAAATTCTGTATGTAAACTTTTGACTTCAGCTGTATAGTATTGTGATTATAGTACTCAGTATGTATTTTTGTACAATATAGATATTCTGACAGCATCTAAAATGGAAAAGCATTTATGAACAGCTTTAGGAAGCTGTAAAACAATTTTAAAAACCATCATCATCATCAACCACAAATCATTTGATTTTTTTTTTTTTTCTCACACTTTAAGAATATTTCACTGAAAGGTTCTTTTTGTGCAACCAATAATGGTTCTTATAGCACCATTTGGAATCTTTATTTTTAATAGTGTACAAGTGATTTTCAAGTGTAGGTTGTTAGTTGAGTAGAAGTAGTGAAAATTGGGAATAAAAAAAATCTCTGGACCTCTAGCCTTGGTGTGTGACAGCTGGTCTTTGGCTCTGCCTCCTTCTTCCCCTGTGACCTCGCTGGATATCCGGGCCATATTGCAGCGGTGGGGTGCCGGGGCCATCCCAGGAGCGCAGTGTGGATGGATGCGGAGTCGCCAGTGAGAGCCCACATCCAGACTCGGCTCTGATGGCGGAGTTGCCTGACACAGATGTGCTCCGGGCTGGGATGGCTTGTCACAGACGGTTAAGGTGACGGCCACTCACACTTCATTATGTCCGTCTCACAGGTCAGTGAGCGACAAGCCAGGTCACTGCGCACCGCTGGGCCGAGCCACCCCAGGGCATCACACATACACCCCACCTAACTGTAAGACCATCACCCCGCCTGCATTAAAACAACATATTGTTACTCTCCTTCTAATATCATTGTCATAAACTGTTTCCAATCACAGGCCAAAAGACAGTTAAAACACAGTGACACACAAGTACAGTCAAGATACTCAAGACTAATGTAACCTTTTTCGGTCTTGTTAACGTTAGTGATCTAAAACCCAAACCGTCTTAATCTATATCTAGATTACAGAAATTATTGCCTTAGCAAGCATCACAAATTAGGCTACTAAATTTATCTGGTCACAATATATAGGCCTATAAGTGTTTCATTAACACTGTGCATTTTTATGTTCCAGGGATTTTAATTTTATGAAGCTCACATGAATTTTTAAGTTTGTTTGTTTTTAATAAATGATTTCTATCTTCTTTTATATACAGCTGAAGTCAAAAGTTTACAGAAGTTTGCAGAATCCAAAAAATGTTAATTTTTTAACCAAAATAAGAGGGATTATACAAAATGCATGTTATTTTTTATTTAGTACTGACCTGAATAAGATATTTCACATAAAAGACGTTTACATATAGTCCACAAGAGAAAATAATAGTTGAATTTATAAAAATAACTTTTTTAAAAGTTTACATACACTTAATTCTTAATACTGAGGACAACTGAAGGACTCATTTGCATGTATTACAGAAGGTTCAAACACTCACTGATGCTCCAGAAAGAAAAATGATGCATTAAGAGCCGGGGTGTAAACTTCTGAACAGAATGAAGATGTGCATATTTGTGTTATTTTGCCAAAATATCATGTTTTCCATTTAGTCCTGCCCTTTCAAAAGCGACAGAAGATACTTTCATGCTTCCCAGAGGACAAATTAAGTTAAATTTACCCTGATCTTCAAATTTCAAAAGTTTTCACCCCCCCGGCTCTGAATGCATCGTGTTTCCTTCTGAGGTATCAGTGAGTGTTTGAACCTTCTGTAACAGTTGCATATGAGTCCCTCAGTTGTCCTCAGTGTGAAAAGATGGATCTCAAAATCATACAGTCATTGTTGGAAAGGGTTCAAATACACAAAAATGCTGAAAAACCAGGTCAGTACAAAATAAAAAATAACATGCATTTTGTATGATCCCTCTAATTTTAGTAAAATACTTACAATTTTGCAGATTCTGCAAGGTGTATGTAAACTTTTGACTTCAACTGTATATATAGGCTATATTTTAGATATATATTGTCAATCTAGTAAGCTTCAGTGGGGATCAAGATTCATTTCCACAAGAAAATGGCCTGATAACAGTGTCTACTTTGTCTTGTCATGTCTTCTTCAGTCCCACCTCTTAATGTCTAAATCAGTGTCAGGCCATGGTGAGGCTCATTAGAGGTCTGTTGTGAATGATATTGCCATTGTTTTGCACTTTAACTCCATCCTTTGTCTCGGAGCTCATGTATTGTTTGCTCTTTTGTAAATGAATTGCTTTTTCACTTTCACGCCACGACACATTACAAGCAGAGCATGTAAATCAGGCCGAGATCCTCTGATTAAACTCAACGTGATTTGCTTCAGCTGTGCAGAACACATTTTGGATCCGAGAACGGGGTGTGTTAGTCAAGGTGTGCATTCACACAATGCACATTGTTAAGCGATTATTCTGGCTCGTAGTAGCACATCTGGAGCAAGAGGTAGGAATCTGGGACTTCGTGTCACATTGCAACTTGAACCTTGTGATTTAACACGAGCTGCTAATGAGTCGTAGAGTGAGTGAGTGTTATTGTGAAATTGCATTAAACGCCAGGACATGCAAACGGATAATTGAGTAATACAGCGGCAAACAGCGGTTGGGCCCGTCTTTTTTTTTTTTAAATAAACAAGTAATGCAGCACTATAAACAACATTTTTAAGAACTTTGTTAAACTAAGAACTGGATTTTTGCATTTTCTGAAGAAAATGTGAGCTCGAAACTCTCTGCTGATGCCAAGTTATTGCTATATGCGCTGTAAATTCTTCTATACGTCTGTTACCTTATCTTCCCCTCCGTTCTGTCATATATTCATCCCCCATCTTTCTGTCCTTGTCACTGTTTTTCATTTCTGTAATGGCAGTCACAGTGCTCAGGGGCTCTGGAGGTATTTCAGAAAATTCAGAGAAATCAATCCAACATGAAACTGAAGGAAAACATCTAATGTCATTGAGCAATAACTCTCTACTGTCAACGACAAACCTCAGAGCGAGAGCCTAGGGTGTGTTTGGCCTCTCGGTCTTATCATGAGACTCACACACACACATGCACAGCTGCGCTTTTCTTTAGCATTTCCAGGACGACTCAATGTGTGAAGGGGAGGGAGTTTTATTTGGTGGATTTTTCATTTGACATTTAAAATACTTGACAAAAGTGTTTAATTTTGTCAGAATTGTCACAAATACAATCTTAATTTTTTTTTTTCTAGAAATCTAGTGAAGTATTAAATATTAAAGAAATGTTCAATGTTCGTGCAATGTAAAAATCATTTTTTCTAATTAGCAAATAGAGTGTTTTCATGATGTGTCATCAATCAACCATATTGGCTGCACTCAACGTAAACAATGCCACTGGACAGAACGAAATGTGCATATTTTGCTGACTATTGCTGCTGAAAATGGTCAATTATTGTCCCTTTTTCGGCTGCACTAATCGGTCGCACTAGTTAAAATATTTGGAGTACTGTAGACTGCCAAAAGTTACAACAAATTAAGTAGAAGATTGCAAAAAAACTGTTTGAGGAACAAAAGGCTGTGGTTGGCCAAACTGAACCAGGAATTCCTGGGCAAGCATCTTGACAACATTCGTGTTTGTTCTTATCATTTCTGGTCAGGTAGGTGAAATATTAGGCTAATATCTTAATTAATACTGCTTGTACATATCTTTACCACCTGTAGTTTGTCAAAATATTTTGCCCTTTCCTGCTTACTGAGCCCTTCACTATATGATTTAGCAGTTTCCACACATTTTTTCCGTGGTTTAGACAGCATAAATTAGCATTACACTAAGTGCAAACAGCCCGCCTTGTTGGCAGAGGCTATTTACATTAACTCCACCCACCAACGTGTGATATTACAAAAGACCATAGTTTAAAAATAGCTGGTGGGCAGTGGTGCAGATGTCATAGTTTTTGACACGATTGTCGCGGATTTGAATCTGACTTTTACCAAACCTTTTTTCCCTTCCTTTTCAAATCTCATATCACATCGGAAAGGCATTTATTTTCAATAAAAATGAAGAAAGTAATCGAAAAGTTGAAAATAAAGTATCTGGTAGGTTTAGGGGAGGGGTAGGGAGGGCTTTATTGTCGAAATAAGGTGGCATCCATTTAAAGGATTAGTTCACTTCCAGAACCAAGGTTTACAGATAATGTACTCACCCCCTTGTCATCCAAGATGTTCATGTCTTTCTTCAGTTGTAAAGAAATTATGTTTTTTGAGGATTTCTCTCCATGTAATGGACTTCTATGGTGCCCTTCAAATTTGAACTTCCAAAATGCAGTTTAAATGCAGCTTCAAAGGGCTCTAAATGATCCCATCTGAGGAATAAGGGTCTTATCTAGCGAAATGATCGGCCATTTTCTTTTTAAAAAATTACAATTTGTATACTTTTTAACCTCAAACGCTCATCTTGTATAGCTCTATGTGAAATGTTTTTTCCCTGTCATGACAGTTAGGGTACGTCTAAAAACTCTTGTCTCATTTTTTCCTCCAACTTCAAAATTTTCTTACAAAACTTTTTTTTGCCTTTTTTTTTTTTTTTTTTTTGTAAAGTGTGTTTGATCTTCTTTGCCTGTTCAGTTTGTAAACTCTGGGTTGGTACTTCTGCAGCGATGTAGGACAATTTTGAATTTGGAGGAGAAAATGAGATGGGAGTTTTTAGACGTACCCTAACTGTCATGACCGAGAAAAAAACAGTGCGAGATGAGACAAGCATTTGAGGTTAAAAAGTATATAAATTGTAATAAAAAAGACCCTTTTTTTCTCGGCTTGGATCATTTAGAGCCCTTTGAAGCTGCATTTAAACTACATTTTGGACAATCAAAATCAGGGTCACCACTGAAGTCCAGTATATGGAAAAAAAAATCCTGAAATGTTTTCCTCAAAAAACAATTTCTTTACAACTAAAGAAAGAAAGACATGAACATCTGGATGACAAGGCGGTGTGTACATTATCTGTCTGTAAATTTTTGTTCTGGTGAACTAATCCTTTGAATTTGAATTAAAATGATCATTTAGAGTCAGTACGTTGTTATTGCGTACTGGTTTATTTTGTACTACAATACTGAGGTGCAAATAATTGCCATTATTTGCAATAAGTAGTACAAATAGTAGAAAATCCTGCTATTTTGACATAGTTTAGCTATTTGCACATGGTGTAAATATATTGCTAAGAAAATATGTTAGAAAAGTAGAAAATAAACAGGATATGGATAATACAATGGTCATAATAAAGTCACCGAACAATGAAATGAATCAAATCCTGTTAAGAAAGAGAGATGTCACACTTCAAATATTCATATATGTCTGTTTTAAAGGATAGGATCAGATGTGGCTTCCTATTTGACATCTTAATATATTCAGAAACATTATGCTTAAACAATGATAGAATATTGAATACAAAATCATTTTGACATCCTATTTTTCTTCTTGCCCTGATGCACACGTCTATATTCTGCAACCCTTGGATTAGTGTTTGCTTCTATACAGTGCACAACCATAAAAGTTCTCATTAAAAAGTACATTCAGAAGACCCAAAACCAACAAGCACGTTTTGTACGGCAAAGGATCATATTATGCAATTTTACTCCGCAATATCACTTGACACAAACACGAATAATCCACCGCTGGGTTGCTGTCTCAGATTTGATTATGGACCCTTAGGCCGTGCACTGGCCAGGAAGAACATTTAACACACTCGAGAAAACTGAACACAAGCATGGCTCACATCGCACCCAGTGTGTGTGTTGTACAGTCTCCAAGGCGGAGTGTTTATGGATTTCACACTTGGCTTGTGCGAATGCTCCGCAAACTGTAAGCAACTCAATTTGAAGATCGCCTTCTGCACCGGGGCCTTGGCAGCGCTAACTGCCAATTATATCTCCTACAATATAATTTGTGTCACATTAGGAAAATCACATGGCAAAGTGATTCGATAATAACTTAACATAAATGAACGAGCCACGGTTCAAATTATTCCCTGTCATGGATGCTGAAAGCTAAATCCAGTGGGTGGAATTGAAAGTCAACCAAAGTGTGAACATTTCCCCGGGTTTTCCATACGCCACAGCTCTCCGGTGTTGCAGGCGGTAATGAGGACACAGTTGTTATGTGTGAATGATAAACGCGCTGCTGGAATGGCCACCGATATGAGCTCAACCTGATTTTCCCATGCGAGAAGTTAAGGTGCAGCCATTATGTCTCCAAATTACTGTGAAAATCAGATAGAGGAGCGTGAGAATTTATCCGGCATGAATATAGAAGTGCATGATTTTGTAAAATCTGTGTTCCAAGCCCTGTGGTGTATGGAGTTTGTGCACTAAGGGGGATGCAGTGAGTCCAGTGGGTGTTTTTATGAAACACTTTTGTGCACAAATGAAAAATAGGATGAAAAGATGTAAATGTGTGCACTTGAGTTCATCGGAGTCAGATCCTGTTTGGAAAAAAAAAAAAACAAGTTTAAGGATGAAATGTTTAAAAAGTTTTAAAGGTGGACACAAGAAGTCTTTAAGACATAGTTCATCTAAAAATTATACTTCTGTCATCACTTATTCACCTTGTCATTCCAGACCTGTAGGAATTATAAAAATTAATACTTCTTTTTAGCAAGGATGCTTTAAATTGATCAAAAAGTTACAAAAGATTTCTATTTTAGATCAGTGCTGTTCTTCTGAATTTTCCATTCATCAAAGAAACCTGAAAATTCTAATCAGCTGTTTTCAAAATAATAATAATAATTAGGGCTGTCAAACGATTAATCGCGATTAATCGCATACAAAATAAAAGTTTGAGTTTGTCTAATATATGTGTGTGTACTGTGTGGAATTATTATGTTTATATAAATACACACAAACTAATGTGTATATTTAAGAGAAATATGTTTTTATGTACAAAATATTTTTATTTATAGATAATATAAATTATATAAAAATTATAATAAATACATATACTTGTAAATATTTCTTAAATATATACATGAATGTGTTGTATTTATATATACATAATAATTACACACAGTACACACACATAAATTAGGCAAACTCAAACTTTTATTTTGTATGCGATTAATCATGATTAATCATTTGACAGCCCTAATAATAATAAATGTTTTTTAAGCAGCAAATCAGAATATTAGAATGATTTCTTAAGGATCATATGACTGGAGTAATGATGCTAAAAATTTAGCTTTGAAATCATAGGAATCATTTAAATTTTCTAATATATACAAATAGAAAACAGTAATTTTAAATAGTAAAAAAAAATCAAGTTTGTACTGTTTTTGCTGTACTTGGAATCAAATAAATGCAGGCTTGGTGAGCAGAAAAAAGTCTTTCTAGAAGTTTAATGTCTCAGCTTTGAGTTATACAAGGGTCAAAGGTTATGAACTTAATTATAAACATTGTACTTCAACATGTAAAATATTTACATTTTAAAATCTTTGCACACTCAGAAAGCATGTGCAGCATGCAGCAGATCATACAGGTGTATTATACAGTTTTTTTAAGATGACAGTTTCCCAACATTTATTATATTTAAAGGCATAATTCACCCAAAAATTAAAATTCTGTTATCATTTATTCACCCTCACGCTGCTCCAAACCAGTGACTGACATTCTGATCAAATACAATATTTTGACAAATGTCTTTGTGTGTGTGTGTGTGTGTGTGTGTGTTTTGCCCATTCAGTGAAAGTGAATATTTTTGAACCCATTTAATTTTTGTTCAGCAGAAGAAATAAAGTCATACAAGTTTGAACCAACATGAGGATGAGCTGGTGAACCTTTAAGCTCAAACAGGTGGCATGACATGCATTCATATATGCATATGCAAAAATACAATAACAATTTAATTTTTTACGTTTCAATTTTACTAGGAAATCATAGCATAAACTCTCTTAAAATTTTACCTGATTTCATGAAGACCATCGCTGAATGTTTTAAATCACAGTCTCCCCAAACATCAGCAGATACATCCACAGAACGAGCCTGTAAAACACCACAAGAGTATTCCAAACACAATCCCACACGTCAGGCCTAGTTATACCCCGACCGTTTGCACTACACTGATTACTGATATTAACCCACATCGCACAATCATCAAACACACACATTCGATATCCACACAGACGCACGGCACCTTCACTGCAGGGGACGTGTAAACTCACCATGTGGAAGCAGGTTGGAGCGTTAAACGCAGGCATATGCACCAGTGAGGAGTCTTGCCCTGATCTCACACAGTCGACTACACTAGAGTAGGCCACTCAATGGGCTGAGAGAACTCCCGTAATCACACTTCACACCCGGCCTGCTAATGCTAATGACTGATCTTTCATTCACGCTGGCTGTTGATTGTGCAGGGACAGTTTGAGTTAGCGCAGTTCACAGAGAAGTTAATCAGTCAGAGATATTAACATTAATCGCATTTGCCATGCTAACCTGCCAGTCAGAGATGCCAGAGTGTTTCCCTGAGGTCTGTGTACAGTACCAGTTCTAATCTGGCATTGCAACTCTGAACAAATGCAGAAGAAGTAATCACATAAGAAGTAAACTTATAATAAAGCATCATTTACTTACATGTATGTCACTCCGAAGCTGTGGAAAACAGAAGGAAAAATGTCAATAAATGTACTAGTTACTTTTACAATTCTTTTAAGCTTTAAGGAAATTTAAAAGCATGATAAAAGCCTTAATATTACATACATAATACATAATAATATTATAAACATAGTCCATACGATTAATGCATCATATTTCAAGACTTCTGACCCTAGTAAAAAAGTAATAGATTTAAAATGCATTTATTTGAAACTAAGTATAGTTCAAGTTTATTAACATATTCACTGACATACTGTAATTAAATTTTATTTGGAGTACTACGTGTGCACAATGCACATTTCTTAATATTAAGCCTACAATATCTTTTAATGTCACTATTGATGAGGATTGTATGATCTTTCAGTATTTGTGCATTTAAAGAACGATATTATTTAAAATGCACCTAAAGTATACTTGCGATAATTCTACTTTAGCACAATCAGATATACATTAGTATATCCTTAAATGGACTTCGGGACTACTTGCGCACAATTACAGTGCATTATGTACAAAATTAATTGTTCTAATTTAGCAGACTTTAAATATACTATTTTAGCATACTAAAAGTATAATCGCAGAGTATTAAGTAAATATTAAGTAAATATATTTGTAGTATACTTAGCATGAAATAAATGTTTTTTAAATATATTTTAGTATATTTATTTTTCACTAGGGGAAGACAAAAGATAGCTTTGAGTAAGAAACACCAAATTTATCTCATATTCGCTTACATGAGAAGTGGATCAGTCTATAAATAATAAACAAATCATTTAGACAAATTTTGGATAAACTGATTCTTCAATAATCTGACTTAACTAATCGAGTACTCATGTAGTTTTAAGTAGTTTTATAATGCTTTTATGGTGCTGTTTTTTCATTTTTTAATTCTGAATCCCCATTCACTTTTCACAAACTGGTTGCCAATAATCTTCAAAATATCTTCTTTTATGTCCCAGAGAAGAAAAAAACACATACAAGTTTGGAATGACATGACAGAATTTTAATTTTTGGGTGGACTTTCCCTTTAATTTCTAAGTGAACTAGACCTTTATTAAATGCAATTTCTGATAGTCTTATCTTTTCTCTTTTATACACAGACCACAGACACATGACATACTGAATTCAGCAATCCCCTGCAAGAACTGTTAGGTGTCTTTAGGACACATCAGAGGGAGGATACTAGATTTGTGTTATCACAACACATTTTCTGACTGAGCAGACATTCCCCCTTCTTCATCTCCTTTCACTCAGAATCAGAGACTCAGTGGAAGTCAAACCATCCTATACATGACAAGTGTCACAGATGGGTCACGCTGAACCATGTTTTCCCTTTCAAAACAGCAGGAATGAATCAGAGAGCGGGGCTAAATGTTTACTTGAACTTGATATGATAGAAATCTGAGGCCAACACTGACAAAAATAATTCTGGGAATGTTAGACCTATTACCTAGCCTATGTAAGAGAGAAATTTAGCAGTTTTGTAGCCCTTTTAAAATTTATTTTACTTGCTTTGTTAGACTCCAATGCCCTAAATCTAAACACAATAATATAATTTGAATGATTTTACTATCATTTGTGACCCTGGACCACAAAACCTGTCTTAAGTAGCATGGTATATTTGTAGCAATAGCCAAAAATACATTGTTTGGGTCAAAATGATCAATTTTTCTTTTATGCAAAAATCATTAGGATATTAAGAAAAGATCATGTTCCACGAAAATATTCTGTGAAGTTCCAACTGTAAATATGTCAAAACGTAATTTTTATTAGTAATATGCATTGCTAAGAACTTCATTTGGACAACTTTAAAGGCGATTTTCTCAATAAAGATTTCAGCTTTCAGATGATGTATAAATCTCAATTTAAAAAAACTGACCCTTATGACTGGTTTTGTGGTCCAGGGTCTCATAATATTAGACGACCGAGCATGTATGATTCACTAAAACGATCCGACTCAAACCGGATATTGCTACTTCTCTCATTTCTCTCACGCATCAAGGAGAGCGATTTGAAGTTTCAAGACTGAAAAACAGTAATTTTCTCCTCTCTTCTATCTAGTAAACGCTTGAAATTGCTCTTTTATTCTATGAGGGTTGACCAGCATTGCTGTTATGACGGAATCGGTCACTAGAAGGCGCTAGAGGACTAAAAAAAGACCAACAGCCTGTGTGAATTATAAATAAATAAATAAAGCATTTAGCATTATTTTTGTCTCTCGGTAACATCATAACATAATCCGTACCACCTTTTGTACTCTACTAAAAGAAATGAGCAATAAAATAGACTCAGAGAGTCTGTCCCACACTAATATTTCTGCTTTCATGCTTTGATTTAATTATCATGCATTTTAATGTTCCCCTCAGTGCACACACCTAGAGTCCAGACAGTTCATTTATAATTAGAGGGAATCTAAATGCATTCATAATTCAGTTTAAATATATGCTGCTGTTCTCTGTTGTCAAAAACATTTTAATAGGCTCAAAAAATTTGAGTTACGGATTTTTCAATGATAAACGCGTTTAACCTAAAAGTGTGACACAAATATAAACATGCAAGGTATATTTAAAATTATTTTTATACCATAGGGAAAACTTTTGTTGCTCATATGTTGGTTTTTATTATGACGTTCTCATGCTCTTATGTCTAAGACGTTTTTATTAAAAGTACTTGAGCAATAAACAACAAATTGATTTACAGCTTCGAGTATCATGATTTTGAGTTCATACACTGTAAAAAACAATTTGTTAAGTCAACTTAAAATAATTTGTAACCTGGCTGCCTTAAAATTTTAAGTTCAGTCAACTCAAAAAAAGTTTATTCAACTTGAAATGTTAAATTATACTAAGTGACAACTTAGATATTTGAGTTGAATCAACTTGAAATTTTAAGGCAGCTGGGTTACTTACCCATCTGTTAAGTTTAGCAAACACAAATATCTAAGTTGTTACTTAGTACAACTTAACATTTCAAGTTGACTAAACTTATTTTAGTTGACTGAACGTAAAATTTTAAGGCAGCAGGGTAAAAAATTATTTTAAGCTGACTCAACAAATGTGTTTTTTATTTTTTTACAGTGTAGCGAAATTTTTGACTTTTGATGACAAATTTTAGTTTCTTGGCAAATCTGCGAACAATTTGAGACACACGTAAGATTAATATTTCTTCACACATGTAAGAGTGTTTTCATTGGATAAATTTGATGATTTGCTTTCTGCTTATTCTCATTTGTGATTTTTCATTCCTTTGAGACACAATCTGACATATAAAAAACAATCATATACATTTATGATTTGTATCAAATTACCAAAATTACAAACCTAATGTGAGAATAAATCTGTGCTTGTTTGAGTAGTATGAAACGCTTTTTGTAGTGGCTGTGTTTATTATAGTCCTCAGACCTCTGACACCCATCTGACATCTTCACAACCCATGAAATCCTTCCTCTGCTTTTGTTTGTTGTGCCTGCTATGACTCCCTGTCCACAGCCCCATGAGCGCAGCCACATAAAGTGCCCCTGACCGGTCGGGGCTCTGGCCCCGTGGGCGAAATGGCAGGGCCCAGCAGGGTGGACGCTAAAGTTGCCCAATACTTTCACTGCTGATTCTTCTGGTCCAGCAGTTCAGGCACCACTCGCTGTGAGAGCGGGTCACTTCTCTTAAAGTCAGTGTCGCGAGGACATTTATGATGGTGACATCCACTGGACTCAGCACAGAGTGAGACTTCACTGGATTTACCATGAATATGAAGGACTGTTCCAGCAAAATGATTATTATATTTCAAACCGAGTCTCAGATTCTCTCTAGTATACAGAAATACATGTTTCAAAATTTTTCTGTTTGAGTTAATACACATGAATTCTATCTTAAATCATTCTGTTTGTTTTGGAGAAGTGTGTATACATATTTTAGGAGGAAGTAACAATCCTTGTCAATTCTCTACTTTCCTCGGAATGTCTTTGATATCTCTGTGAACTTTCCATTCTCATAGTTAACATGCAGGAGATGTATTCCATAGACTCACATCACCCTTTTCACGTCAGAAGAGTCAGAATAAAACAAGGCACTTGCCCCTGTTTAGCCCAAAGGTCTCCATTTCTCTCTGCACATGTCTTGTGAAATCAATTACAAGGAGACGCTTGATTTTGAGTGATCTGTAAGGGTGCAGTGTCTCCCTATTCCATGACAGCTTACATCCTCTTCCTATCAACAAAATTAATCTGTATATCATTTTGACCTCAGCTTTCCTACAATCAAGAGGCTCAGCGGGGGGGCAAATTAATTTTAGGGGCATTCAACACCTCATAGTGCATGACAGATAGCAGATATCTTATGACAGCAGTGGGAAATGCAGGGATGGCATGTGTGTGTGTGTGTGTGTGTGTGTCTTAATAAAGAAATAGTGCCTTTTTTTTTTCTTTCAGTGTGTGCATGCATGACCCAGTTGGCTCTGCGCCCGTTTTGCAGAATCTGGAAGCTACAAATGAACCATCTGGCCTATGTGTGTGTGTGTGTGTGTATGTTACAGATTTTATGTGGGAATAAACAGGGAATTTACAGCAGATGATTCTGTTCACCTCTCCAATGATGGTGAATATCATCCAGATATAAATGGACATATTCCGGCATGACATCATAATTTTTAAAACCTAATAATATTTTATTGTTTGTAATTTTATTCATAAAGATTCAATTCACTGCATACTACAAATTCAAACCCACATTTCCCATATGAGTGCATCAGGTCAGTATGGGTTGAGTTAACCGTTAGGCCACAGCTTATGCTTCTGTTTTTAATAGACAGACATTCATACTATAGTTCATGCCATAGATTTTGTCGGAAAGTGGTTTTAAAGCAGAACCCTAACTAAAATTTAGCCTCATAAGAGACCGCTTTGCACACAAACAGTGCCCTATAAGAGAGACTTTCCTCTAATAAGCATAAAAATACATAGCACACACACACACACACACACACACAAATATTAGGTAAAATAACAATTTTCATTTCTCTAAAGTATTTTTATTGGTACTTTGCAGTATGTAGTATTATTTTAGTATTACTGAAACACTATTATAGATTTTATTAATATTTTGAATTAGTTTTTATTTTTATATTTTCTGTTTTCATTTAAATTTTAGTTACATTGTTGTGTTTCTGTCATTTTTATTCATTTTTGGTTTTCAAATATTTTTATTATAATATTTTTAATATTTTTAATTTAATTTGCAATACATTTTAAGTTTTTAAATTTTATTTTTATGTTTTATTTAGTTATTTTAGTACATTCTTAAGCTAAATGAAAACATGGACTTGGCAACTAGCTGAAATAAAATAATTTCAAGTTTTTTCTATGTTTTTTTTTTTTTTTAGTTTATTTGATTTCAAGCATTAAAAGTTTTTATTTATTTATTTATTTATTTTAAATGGTTTTAGTTTTAGTAAACTATATTAACGGAGTATGAAATTTATATTTCTTAATAACTAGGAAACTAGGATTCGGCTGCAAAACCCTAGTGAAAAATAAATATACTAAAGTGTATTTAAAATACATTTATTTCATGCTAAGTATACTACAAATGCATTTACATATTATGTACTTAATAAAAATACCCTGCAATTGTACTTTTAGTATACTAAACTGCTATATTTCAAGTCTGCTAAATTGGAGCAACTGTTTAAATATATGTGATTGTGCTAAAGTGGAACTATTGTAAGTACACTTTAGGTATACTTTAAATATTTTGCATTTAAAGACCAATAATATTTAAAGATCACACAATCCTTATCAACAGTGACATTAAAACATATGTTAGGTTTAATATCAAGAAATGTGCATTATGTACAAGTAATACTCCAAATAAAATTGAATTACAGTTTTTATATCAGTAAGTCTCAAGCGATATGTCAGTAAATATGTTAATAGACTTGAACTATACTTAGTATAAAATAAATGCATTTAAAATCTATTACTTTTTCACTAGGGAAGTCCATAGCAAAACACAGAGAAAATGTTGTAGTACTGATAAGCTAGTGTGGTAGATTGGGATGTCAAACCATTTCATTTAAGTACATATCTTTTAATATGATTCACTGACTTACAAAAGTGCATAATTTTAAGTGAATCATTAAAACTGGCCACTTCAAAACAATGATTTGTTTGTGAATTCGGACATTATGTTTTAAAGATTACGATGCAATTGATTACGTTTTCCTGAAAGACATAAATATACTTGATTTTCTTAAACAGACCCTTTCACTTTCAAAATCTCAGTCCTGGTTTCAAAGAGAATTTTTAGGCAATTCATATGACAACAGAATTCGCATGTCACCAGAATCAAAAAGATGTTTTAAACCATGAGGATATTTTGACTGTGAAGGCTGTGTGATGAAACATGGCTATTTTTCTGTCTCTGTATCTGACACACATATACGCACACATCCTCCCTGCAGCTCAAAGCAGCTTCTCTGACTTTTGATCATGACATCTGCGTCTTGCTGAAATGTTTGCTCGTCTCCTCCAGCCTTCTGATGTAGCTCCAGGAGCTAATGGCTTGTGAAAAAGGCAGACGGGCCCCTGTCTGCATGTGTGTGTCTGTTTGTATCGCTTTTGTATACACAGAGAAAAAGAACAAGAGCAAACATCTTTGTTTAAGGAATACATTATATTTACTTTACCAGAATAAATACAAAGATTCTTTAAAAAGAAAAGAGTTCATGAAAAAAATGTAATATGTCCAAATAAGGAATCAAAACTGGATTATATAGCATTACTTCCACTGACATCATTACATCTATTCAGGCATCAGGTGTTTTAAGATAATCCAATTATTCTTGACCTTCCTGTAGAGACACTATGAATACCTCATAGTGTTATGCACTCATCTCCTGACTTTAATCCTGCCCCAGACGCCGAACCACAACCGAACCCTTTCTGCTCATCAGTATGGAAAATGATGGAAACGCTGTCTTCTCCAGGTATTAGACAGGATATTTAGGCCTGTGGAAGAAATCAGGACTCACACTGAAAGGTCTTGGATTCACAGAAAAATGAAAAAACATGCACTGTATTTTAATTTTACACAGACTATTTGGTTGGACAGAGAAAAACAGTCAATTTTCACCCCAAGCGACTTTAGAATATTTTCCGTTTTTTTTTTTTTTTTTAGACTTTTTTTATTAAACCTCCCTTAGTTAAAAAATGTGTATATATACACACACACTCTTAAAAATAAAGGTGCTTTAAAAAAATATATATACTAAGTATAGTTCAAATCTATTAATATATTACCTTACGTATTGCTTGCAACTTTATGTTTTAATGTCACTATTGATGAGGAATAATATTGGTCTTTAACCCTTTTACTTCACCATATTACAAATAAATCCTAATCTGTTCCAGAGATTGGGAGCCAAATGCGAAAAAAAAACTCTTCCTCCTTTAGTGGACTTTGCTATCCTAGGAACTACCAAAAGTCCAGAGTTTTGCGACCCTAGGGAGCGTGATGGATTGTAACGTGATAGAAGACTAGTTAAGTACGCAGGAGCTGAACTATTAAGGGCCTTATAGGTAAGAAGTAATAGACTTTAGTGCAGAGACAGTGCAGAGACTTTAAAATTGGGGTAATATACAACTGCAAGGTATTTTTATACCTTATACCTTAGTAAGTAAGTTTACTTTGACATGCTGTTTGAACATTAATGTGTGTTGGCAGTGTACATCTACCCTATAATGATAAAAATCCATGCAGTGGTTTTTAATTAATCTGTAAAAATAATATTCCCTTTTTCAAACTGAGCCATTCTCAGATGCCTGTCGTTGTGGCGTCACACTGACAGAGGCCGCTCCCACGATAGTTGATTGACATGAGCGTTTTACCTCAGATCAGCTGTAACAGTCTGACCTCTTTTGTATCGATGATGGAGCAGGGATGTAAGTTAGACAAGAATATCTCCGACTGAGCGATTGATGTGTTGTGTTGCTGAATATAATAATGAACATAGTGGTCGTCATTTACTCCTGACATCTGAGCCGCTGAAGATGCAGTGGATTATGTTTGTTTGTTCGTCTATGTTCGAGCGAATCACTCATGATCCAGCTTTGCTTACAGCAGAAGTGAGTATTTTTTAATAAATCTTTGCGATTGCTTTTCCTAATAAAGTGCTAGTTAGCAAGTTTAGCGGCTAAACGTGTCTAAATGCGACTAAAGTAAACAGGCTCGTCACTCCACAGAGAGAATAGAGGGGTGGGGCGAGCAGAGCTCATTTGCATTTAAGACAGCCTCAACCAAAATGAGATGATTTTTGCAGAGCTGAAAGGCAAAAAGGGTGTTGGTTTACACAACCATTGACAATTTTTAACCAAAGTATATTGTAGATTTTTCATTAAGACCCTAAAGAATCGTATCAACTTGTGGAAAATGGGCATCTGATGACTCCTTTAAAAGTACAATTGCAAGGTATTTTTAAGTACATAAATATGTAATGTATTTGTACTATACTTGGCATAAAATAAATGTATTTCAAATACATTTTAGAATATATATTTTTCACTAGGGTCCTAAAACAATAAACAGAGATTTTATCGTTAACACAGTCAATAAATCCAAGCGTCATACATTGAAAAAATATAAAACTAAATATCAGCAAAACATAAAAAATATTAAAATAAATACCAACTAATAAATACCAAATATAAAATTCGAATTTTTAAATATAATTTAAATGAAATACATTTAAGTAATTTAAATAGTTTTGATGCTCTTTTCTTTTTCAGTTGCTTTAAGGACTGAAATTAATTTTTCAAATAAATTTTAAAACTTGCTACAAAGCTCCAAATGCAACACTGAGCAAAACCTAACAATATAATTTTACAAATATACAAATAATATTTACATATTTCAAATCATATTTAACAGATATAAAATTCTGAAAATATGAGTGATTTTCTGCCAGTTGTGGTCAGGATGTTGCTATGCATGATGTTGGTATACTGACTGGTTGTTTAGGTGAGGTTGATCTAGTTACATCAATTAATTCTTTTTATTTTACTAGTGAACAAGCTATTTCATGTTTTGTAAGTGTTCTCTCTTATTACTAAACCTAATGCATTAATTAAGACATTATGGAAGGTTGACACATCATCATTAAACGTTTAATTAAAAAACATTATTTTCAATAAAATGTCTTTGCATGTCTGTGGTCACCTTGACCAAAATTCTTATTACATTCTGCATTATAAGGATTCTTTTTAATTAATGAACCTTTTTGTGAAACCAAAGAAATGATAATTAATAATCATCTCTTCCTGTTCCACAAAACAAGGTATATGTAGATAAGGGGGAAATACTGTACAGGCAAAGTAAAATTAGTTTGTAATCATTAAATCCTTGTTTTCATCCAAAATATTATGGTTCATTTAGTTGATTTTATGGAATTGATTAAATGACAACAATAAATGCTCATTATGTTGTTTGCATTTTTAATTTGTAATATTGAGTCCAACATAATTAGGTGCACGTTTCTCTTGAAACGATGCTTTTACACAATATAAATCTTTGTACTGTCCATTATTTTGTTTTAAATTCTCCCTTAATAAACGAAAGGAAGGAAAGGGCGGAAAGGATGTGACGTGTGGTGAAGTATGGTAACCCATACTCAAATTTACCCATCCAAGTGCACACACACGCAGCGAACACACACAAAGGAGCAGTAATAAGAGCAATTAACATCATAAACTGTAAATAATTTCAAAATAAATAACAATTACTGAATAAACATTATGAAAAATAGGACAAGATTTCTCAAACATGGCACTTTTCTGCTTCTCTCTTTGTTGACGCAGCGTTTCATGTGCAGATATGAAATGAAAGATGGCCTCTAGCAAACATCTGCTCTCAAACACCACACATACTCACACTCTGCTCTGAGTGTCATGTTAATTAATAATCCCCAGAGAATTTAATCATATTTACAGCTCAGTCCTGCTGGCGTTGCCTTCAGTGCCGGCCTGCTGAGTCCAGACCCGGGTTTATAGTGCTCAGGTACAGACTAGAGATCTGATAGGAATTTTTTTAGTTTTAGCTGCCATTGCTTTCTAATCACATTCTTGGCAGTATGTCACTCCTACAGTAGTCTTCAATAGTTCATTGCAGCAACTCCCACATGGGAATCTTATTGTTCATAGTTTTCTATTTCTATATAAAATAAATGCTGTTGCTCTTTTTAACATTTTATTCATTAAAGAATTACAAGAATATTAAGCACTGATAATAAGAATTGTTTCTTAAGCACCAAATCAGCATATTAAAATGCTTCTTAAGGCACTGTAAACTGCAGTAATGATGCTAAAAATTCAGCTTTGCATCAAAGGAAGAAATTACATGTTAAACAATTGTATATTCACATAGAAAACTGTTGTTTTAACTTGGAAACATCTGAGAAGCTTTAGACAAATAAAGCATAAGTTCTAGGTTTGTTCTCCACCTCATCACTGAGTGAAAAAAAAAACTATGTAAGATATTAAAGAGACTTTATTTGAGTTTTTATTGGAGATTTAAGACTTTCTGTCTCTTTTTCTCTTCTCATGATCTATTTTTCACTGCATAGAGTGGTTGAGCTGCTGTAAAGCCCTATGAAATCCATTTAATTCTTTCCCAAAATGCAGTTTTATTTTTTTTAACAAATTCCATTTTTTTTTCCATTTTTTTTTTTTTTTCTGGATTACATTTTTTCATTTTTATTTAGTTTTAATGGTTAATGGTTTAATGGAAACTTAAACAATTTAACAGCAATTTATTTAAAGTTTAACAAAAATGTAATTTTTAAGACCCTACAAATTGTTTTATTTTTTATATAATTATTCATATATAATAATAATAATTATTATTATTATTATTATTTTACAATTTCTGTGTTTTCTATTAATTTTCTGCATTCCATTTTAATGGTTTCATTAAATGTTACTAATAAAAAGCATGTCTAATTAATTGATATGATAAAGAATTAATTTATTATTGATTATTGATTTATTTTTATTATTATTATTTTTTAGAAATATTGTGTTGTACATTTCTCTGGTAAATAAATTTGGGTCAGTAATTATTCTGGTAAATATTTCTTAAAAAATAACATTTTAATAATTTTACTAGTAGTTGTAGTATACTATCATCACATTAAGTAATAGCCTATACACTCTTAAAAATAAAGGTCCTTTAAAAGGTTCTTCACAGTGATGTCATCTTTCGCCACAAAGAACCTTTTGTGAAACAGAAAGGTTCTTCAGATCTTAAAGGTTCTTTATGGAAGCATTTAGACAAAAAAAAGGTTTGTCTGTGGCCTTGTGAAGCTCCTTTATTTTTAAGAGTGTATATTTCTGTCACAGTTTCTTCAAGTTAAAACAAACTTTTACTTTGACAGGTTGCTGCAAAGACCTTTAAGTTTCTGTTTGTATATGATATGATGATAGTTTTTCTCAAAAGAAATGGTGAAATGCTCATGAAGTGGCTCTCAGAGCAGAGATGATGTTTATGTGTTCATGTAGTCATATATTGAGGCGGCAGATGCTAAAAACACCACAAGCGTAATGCGTGCTTCAGTATGTGTGTAGTTTCGAAACCGCGCATCTGCACCATTCATGCACAGAGACACGCAGATCATGGTTTGTATTTAAACAGTATTTTGGCAGCTTAATATTCACAGACACCAGTCTATATCGTATTTTGATTTAAGTGTACTGACTTACATTTGATGTATTCGTCCCAAATTGGGCAAATTTCAATGACTACACAGTACGTTAAATTCCACTTTTACGCTTAAAGAAAGTTTGAAGAAAACAAAACAAAAGGATAAAATGATACAGTAGAAATGAAAGGAAAAAGAAAATAGACAGAGGCCTCAGTGTTGGAGCCATCAGCTTGTGTTAAGTGGATTGTGACGGGAGCCAGATGGACTTTGATTCCCTCAGGTGATTTTTCCGGTAAGTTCTCAATAACACGGAATGACAGGGGACAGAGGGTGCACATCCCCTCTCGTGTCATCCTCATTCTCCTGCTATTTTCAAAATCGTGGCCGTGACAGGACTTTTAGCCGCAGCTGTAATACGTAGCCGTGGAGGGCAGCCGAGCACAAAACTGGTGCTTGTTGTCATGAGCTGTGGTCACTGGAGTTTGTTACATTAGCCTGTCAGGGGTGAGAGGCTAACAGACCGCTGTTACTTTAAAGACTTGATACAGCTGGAATATAACAGTCTGTGTATGATTAAAGATGATCACGAGCAAGCAGGTCGGCCTTCCAGCATGACAACAGATCATCTAGATTGAGAAAGGAAAGAGAATAGAGTCAACAGATAAGAATTAATGTTTATTCTTAGGTAACACTGCCATTTGTGTCTTTGTGACGTACACTGCAAAAACCAAAATGAAATAATGTTTCTGTATATTTTTTTTTTTTTTAATACATATATATTAACAAGCTTACTTTACTTACTCTATTGGCAGGTCTTTATATATATATATATATATATATAATTTTTTAAAAGGAATAGTTCACCCAAAAATTAAAATATGCTAAAATTTACTTACCTTCAAGCCATCCAAGATGAGCTTGTTATTCATTTGAACAGTTTTGGAAAAATTTAGCATTACACCAATTGCTCACCAATAGTTCCTCTGCAGTGAATGGGTGCCGTCAGAATGAGAGTCCAAACAGCTGGTAAAAGCATCTACAAGTAATCTACACAATATTTTCTATTTTAAACCATTGCTTCTTGCTAAAAGTACAAATCCTCTATCTATAACATTTCCTCCTTTAGTGAAAAAGTCATCTGTGTCTGAATCAGGAGAGAAATATGCACAAGCACTGTTGACAAGCAGAAAGAGTCCAAAACCGTTGTAAACAAATATGTAGGTGGATTTTTATGTGAGAAGACAACAGGGGATAGACTTTTTCACTGGAGCTTCCTCATTATTATAGATTATGGACTCATATTTTGGCCTGAAGCGATGGTTTGAGGTTAACCCTTTAACTGTCACTGTCCCCTCTGTGGGACGCCTAAGTTTACTTCACCATATTACAAATAAATTCTAATCTAATCATGACAAACTATACATCGTTGGAAAGGTCTAAGACTCCTAAATAGATATTTTACCATATTTGTGTGTAACAAATTATGTAGGAAAAGTAATCGATTAATATATGTCAATCTACATCATAACATGAGTTCTGACCTGTCACAAAAGACTTTCTTTGTCGCCTTTTTCCCTATCACGTCTTAGAAATCATAAGAAATTATATATCAGTTCAAAACTTAAAATCTCAAAATTCATCTTTTGAAAGGCATTTTAAAATCAGACATTGCATTACCACGGAAAATGTACATTAAAATCATATTACAAAATGTTTTCATTCTTGAATTATAAAAATTTAAGTCTGGATAGTGCATTTTGAGTGACAGTTAAAGGTTTAAGATACCTCAGTTATAGATTTGCTTTTTTACAAATACACAGCATTTCACTTCGCAAAATGTTAATTGATGGATTGGAGTTGTGTTTATTACTTTGTTATTTTCTGGTGCTACTTGAGCTTACAATCCATTAATTCTCTGAATGATGTGGGTTGGACTAATTAGTGAAGACAGGTGATGCAAGCTTTTAAAGCCTCAGCTTTTATCATTCTGGTCTTAGCATGAGAGTGAAAATGTGTGAGATGTTGTTGGAGGCAGGACTGAATGAGTGTGCCCTCTGAAGGAGTTTGAATTTTAAAAGCGTGTCTTAAAAAAAGATAAATAGTAGGATAAACAGATGAATCTTTTGGGTTTTGTCTCAAGACAAAATGGGAGAAATAGTTCCCTTTTATTCTCTTGGGTTTTAGTTTTCTTTTGAGAACTGTCCATGAGATCTGTCTGGGGCATTTATCATGAACTTTTTGTTTTGTAGTTGTTGGCTTTGAAGCTGAATAAATGCATCATGTACAGGTGAAGTTTTACATGCAGGAAGTGTAAGAAAAGAGCATCATCAGGGGCCAAACAATCTATGAAATACAGAACTGAAGGCTCCCTGTGTGGATAACAACAGGCATGGAGAACTCAAGCTATGTTTACTAAAGACCGATAGAGCACTCAGCTAACAGCAGGCTATGGTCTGAACACCTGTGATGTGGACAGAACTGACAATACTTCTTGTTTTATTTGCTGATGGAAAGAAATGCCAAACAGAGCAGTACATTTAAAGCCCATCAGTGGTGCAAAATCATATTCAAAAACATTAATGAAACAGATAAGCCACAACATCAAACCCCACAAGGGTTTACAAAATCTGGAGTTAGTGAGCGAAGTGCAGGGGGTTCATGAGTTGGAGAAAACCTAATAATGATTTAAATGTTGTTAATTTAAAAAATCTAAATAAAAAAGTGAAATGCTTCATTTGGTTCATCTGTCATGAGACTGTTCAGGAACTGCGAAAAAGCAATTATTAATATTTAATATAATAATTTTAAATATCAGGGATACTTTACGTAAATATTTTAGGCTTACAGATTGAGCTAACAAAATGTTTGAGAAAATGTTTGCCTATTAAAAGGAGTAAAACTTTTTTTTTTTGAGAAACTAAATTCCAAAAATGTCTTAAAACATGAAGTAATGTGTTTATTGCTTGAAAACTATCAATGGATAATATTGCTGTATTTGGAAAAGGCATGGAAATAAATACTGTGTAACAGAATATGAATAGAATCTTCATTTTCATTTTTTTTTTTAAATTAAATGACAAATGTTAGCAGTTCAGTTTGAAACGCATTCAAATCTCACGACTTTGTCAGACTGAATTCTCATGGGTTGTTGAGTCAACTTAAATTAATTTACTAGGCTGCCTTAAAATTTTAAGTTTAGTCAACTCAAATAAGTTTAGTCAACTTGAAATGTTAAGTTGTACTAAGTGACAACTTAGATATTTGAGTTGGCTAAACAAAAAAAAATGTTTGTTAAACTTAGAAAGCTGGGCTTGTTATCCAGCTGCTTTAATATTTTAAGTTGAATCAACTTTTTTGTGTTGACTGAACTTAAAATTTTAAGTTAGCCTAGTAACAAATTGTTTTTTACAGTGTTTCAAGAATTGATATCTGGCATACAAATGGTTATTCAGCATCAGTGTCTGTAAAAGTTTTTTTTTAAATGCTAAATTAATAATCCATGCCAAGTTGAAATGTCATAGATATTCATTGATCAAAGATGTGGGTACCATCTGGTCCACAGGTGAGACACTTCTGTCCTAAAAAACATTTCGCATTTTAACACCAGAACCTGTGAGCGTTTTCCAGAGCAGCATTGGCAGCTCGACCCTCTGCCTTTGAACATGCTTCTCCACTGTAGTTATTTTTGTGCCATGGTCTTGTTCTTTCCTTTCATTCCACGGTTCATTCTGTTGTCATTGTTCATCCCTTGGGTTCTGAATGGGTAGCATATGGAAAAAGGTCTCTGTTTTTGTTTCGAATCTGAGCTCAAAGTCAGGACCATTTGGTGATCTCACCACATGTCCACCACACGTAGCACCCCAGTACCACCAACATTATTCGCTCATGGGTAAAATGAGTTTGGCACAGAATTTAAATGCATTTGTTTTGCAAAAATGTTTCCTAGATTTTAATTTCTTATTTTCAAATGCAACACTGATTTTTTAAAACCATATGCAGATTGCTATATTTGCAGACTGTGTTGCTTGTATTCTGAGTCCAAGTCTTGTCCAGCTTTACCGCACAGAGCAAAAATAACCAGAGAGAGTAGTGCAAATGACCCTTAAAATCCAAAGTCAGTCCTGCTATGCTAGTTAAGACACTTCTTTCTCAGCTGGGATCGTTTACAACCGCATTTGGGATCATTTGAAGCCACATTTAAACTGCATTTTGGAAGTTCAAAATCGGGGCACCATAACAGTCCATTATATGAAGAAAAATGCTAAAATGTTTTTCTCAACAATTTCTTTACGACTGAAGAAAGAAAGACATGAACATCTTGAATGACAAGGGGGTGAGTACATTATCTGTGAAACTTTGTTTTGGAAGTGGACTTCTCCTTTAACCTCTCTTTGCATACATGCATATGGGCTCTAGGTGGCAGTGTTGTCATGCTGGCAGCTTGCTCATCTTGCCTGGATCTGTTCACAGTGCTTCCAGTTCTCTCACCATCAGCCTAATGAAGTGAATTCTACAGTGTGGCTGAAACTGATGGCTCTATCCCCTCTGTCACTAGCAATTTGTACCTGGCTTTCTGAAAGCATGAACACTGATATCTACAGTACTTTTGTGTATTATCATATATAGACCTTATAAAAATTTGTATGTACACCCTTTGCCTAGGCATACTGCATACTTGGATTATTAAAAGAATATATTTTGGATTTAAAATTAAAATTCTGCAAGCTTTGTACATATAGAATGATTGTGTTATTTCAAAATGAGCTTAATTGTGTGTTCATGCACTCATGTGCACATTTACACATTTATGAAGCTCAAGAGAGATAATGAACAAGCCAGAGAGTGAGACTGAGACTGTGTGAAATAAAGAGAGATTGTACTGTTATAATGGTTGCGTGCAAAGGGTTTCATTCTTCCTAAAAAAGTGGCATGAAGGAGAAAAAAACAAAAAAAAACAAAGAGCAAAATAAATGAGGCAAAACACATGACAGACAACTGTGAGACAGGCACAATTAGAGTCATTATTGAGGCAGCAGAGATCAGAGAGGTGCAGCATGGATGTCCTGCTGGGCTCTGGCACGCTGGCTCAAGAAGGTCATGGTCACTTCAGTAAAGGTATGCTGAACCTTCTCCTGATCATCCCAACTTAACTTAGTTCAGTCTTTCTACTGAAAGCTGCGCAAAATCAAATCTGACCTTGGGAGTTGTAGTCCACGCTGGTTTGGAGGCAGTTCTCCATATCTGTCTGTTTTTCTTTCTCTAATAACACAATGAATGGAAGGACACATGAAATTCGTAATTCAGAAATTCGTACTATGTGCATTATTATGGATAAACTAAAAAAAAAAAAAATCCATTAAAAAGGCTCAGTGGACAATTTGAGCTGACAAAGTGCGTATTTTAATTTGTTTGATTACTTATTAGAGATATTATTATTTTTGCTCATACTTAATGAAATAAAAATGAGAGTTTTGTGGCTCTTAACTCATATTTGGTAGCTTTTGGGTCATCCATACATTGCAAAAAAAAAAAAAAAAAAAGTTAGTTGTTTCAACTTAAAATAATTTGTTACCCCGACTTAATTTTTTTTTAGTTCAGTCAACTAAAACATTCCAGTTGGCACTTAAATTAACATTAAGTTAACTTAAAATTTCAAGTTGACAAAAAAAAAATAAGTCAGTGGGGTAACAAATTATTTTAAGATAAAACAACTTTTTGAAATGTTGAAATTTGTTGATTCAACTTAAAATGATTTGTTACCCAGCTACCTTAAAATTTCTTCAAAAGTAAAAGTTCTTCAACTCAAAAATAGTTTAGTCAACTTGAAATGTTAAGTTGTACTAAGTGACAACTTAGATATTCGAGTTCATTCAACTTAAAAATTTAAGGCAGCTGGGTAAAAAGCCCAGCTTTTAAATTTAACAAACCAAATTGTTTGTTTAGTCAACTCAAATATCTAAGTTTTCACTTATTACAACTTAACATTTCAAATTGAGTGAACTTATTTGAGTTGACTGAACTTAAAATGTTAAGGCTGCAGGGTAACAAATTATTTTTGTCAACAAATTATCTAAGTTGACTCAACAAATTGTTTAAAATATTGTTTAAATTGTTTGAATTGTTTAAAACATTTTTGTTGTTGTTTTTTACAGTGTATACTCAAACAATTAACAACTCAAACAAAGAATAGAAATCTTAAAATCCTGATTTTTTTTTTCACAAAAATATGAAGCAGCACAACTGTTTTTAACACTGATAATAATAAGAAATATTTTTTGAGCATCAAATCAGCATATTAGAATAATTTCTGAAGGATCATGTGACACTGAAGACTGGAGTAATGGTGTTGAAAATCAGCTTTGCATCACAGGAATAAATTACATTTTTAAATATATATAAACAAAAAACTGTTATTTGGAAGTGTAATAATATTTCACAATATTACTATTTTTAATGTATTTTTGATCAAGTAAATGCAACCTTTAAGCACACACACATACACACACACAAATCTTACTGAGCCCATTCTTTTGAATAGTAGTGTATGCATTTAAAATTGTAACATTTTCTATGAAAACTGACTGAAAATATTTGTGACTGTAGTATTCACATGTATATTCAGATTTGCAATTAGGAAATCATTAACAAAAGTGTAATAAAAGTTATTTAAAAAAAAAGTTCTAAGCCTTAAGCAGTAAACTTTTAAACTTGAAACGTTACCTTGTGTGGAAAAAAGAAGAGTTAAGTAATTTTCACTTGTTGCAATAACCATATTTTTAACTGCAAACAGTTGCCTGTAACTTGCAATGTTTCTCAGGTGACATCAGTTTGCTGCGGTTTGTCTCCATTGCATCCCTCTCCCTCTCTCTCTACAGACGCACAGTCTCTCCTGAATTCGACCCGCACGACTCCCACGTTTAGATATGCTCTGGAATCTTCTGCTCGAGCGAGTGGACTAATGCATCTCCGTGGAAACGCTCGCTTGCAGATTGATCAGGCATTACAATATCTGCTCTCACCACCATCACAGTCAGAGAGCCAAAGATTCGACTCATCTCAAGCACGGGGAAAATTGGCAGTGAAGAGCGTCTTAAGTTAGCGTCAATGTTCGAGAGTCATTTCAGTAGACAAACGTCCCTATTCTGTATTCAAATAAGGGTTGAATTGCAATTCCCAACTCATTTAGTTCATGTCAGAAGCACAATACTTAAGCATAAATACAGGGCTAAGTGTGTTATTACAAACAGATATCCTCGGGACAGTGGAAAACTGACCTCAAATATAAAAAATATTGGAAGTGGAGGGAGGTTTGAATAATGTCCACCCAAAATCACCAGCAATCAATGTACTGCAGATATTCAGAGAGGAATTACAAACACACAGGCCAGAAGCATGTTGGAGTGCGTCTCCCATTCTGGCCTCCAGGGCTGTTTATGGAAATGCAGAATTTAATAAGCTCTTCTCGACACCTTGTCACTGACGTGTGTGTGTGTGTGTGTGTGTGTGTACGTGCATTAGCGACGCTCTGTTGAGTAAGTCCATTATGACAGAATGGAGTGACCTGAGTGTGCACTGTCTGCATTCTTTGAATACTACAGAATTATTTGCATTTCTCCCGAGTTCTGTAACACCATGTGACTGTACACTCAGAAAAAAAGGTAAAAGAGCTGTCACTGAGGTGGTACCCTTTCAAAAAGTACTAACGTGTACCATTTAGATACTAATATGTACACTTTAAGTAGTAATATATACATTTTAAGGTACCAATATGCACCTTTAGGAGTAAATTAGATACAAAGGTGTAGCTTTTAAAAGGATAACACTTACTAATATATATCTTTACGTTAGCTTTAACAAATTAACCAATGCTCATGGCAATTTGTTAACATTTTTCAAATTGGTGGTTAATTCTTCTGAATCTTATTTGTACGTTTTCATACAATCTGCTTATGTCTCAGTGATGGTTATGTTTAAGGGTCTTTAGGTTTTTTTCTAAAAACATTTTTTCATGATTCACACATTATATGAATTCATATAAAATTGGCATCTCGTAAATAGGTATAGTTTCCTGTGAGATCAGGTTGAAATTGACCAAAACATTCCCCCTCGTTTTATACTTGCAATGATTTTATGCTGCCATTTTGGCCAGGGCTTTTATGTGAAAAGAAAGAAAGAAAGAAAGAAAGAAAGAAAGAAAGAAAGAAAAAAAAAATCCCACTGAAAATCAGAGAAATATGAATAAATGGAAATATTTAACAATTTATAGAGAATCTGTCTAGACATTTGAATAAAATTGACACATCTCCAGCAGGGATATTATAGTTAACTACAGTAACTATACTTATAAATAAATAATAAAAAAATAATAAAATAAAATAAAACAAAATAATAAAATTAAATTAAATTAAATTAAATTAAATAAATGTGATGGAAAATGGAAAATATTTAACAAGTAAAAGTAAAAAAATATATATCATTTATAGAAACACTGTTTGGACATCTCCAGCAAGGCTATTATAGTTAGCTACAGACTCAAGTAAAGTAAACTAAACAAAACTTAAATAAAATAAAAGACAAAAGACAACAAAATTACTAAAACTTTAAAATTAAAATGAAAAATATTTAATAGGTAAAAGTTAAAAAATACAATTTATAGAAACACATCTCCAGCAGGGTTATTATAATCAACTACAAACATATTCAAATAAAATAAAATAAAATAAAAATAGCAAAAACACAACAAAATTATTTAATATCTTTAATTAAAATGTAAATAGAAAATACAAAAATAAAAACTAATTTAAAATATATGATTGTATAATAATAGTCTAAAATAACACTGATGTCCAGAAGTAAATCGGTCAGCTGGATTAAACCCTGATGACTGTTTTCATTTACATGATCATACAATCTGTTTGTTGTAATTACAGCTAAATATTCAGTTCTCTGTTCCTGTCCATCTCTTGGCTCATTCCATACTCAAACCCATCTGCCTTTCACTGTGCCGCCACATCCGAACCCGAGCAGACCCAGAATCCACGGATCATCCCCAGCGGCTCTCATTTCAATGGGCTTTACTGGGGCCCACCAGGCTTTTGGAAGATTGATGATCAGTCAGTAAGCTGCCACAGCACCAGATTTGCAGAAGGTCTGGATTCACTGGTCTGGTAAAGGAAGGGCAGGAATAGCTGGGAAATTTGGCATCGCTTTAGCCTTTATTCACTGGCTGGGCCAGCAGTGTTGGAAAGACAGTCATGCGTGTCGGCCCAAACAACTGCTGCCAAAGAGAACCAGATGATGATTTTATTTCTGGGAAAACAGTACCTTTTGACCAGGTTTTGTTATAGTGCTATGAATCAGCTGTTTATGTATTCAGTAAAAATCACATTAAAGTTTAATTGTTATTATTATGACAATGGGAATTCAAATGTTCCTTTTATTTATTAAGTTGGCTTGGGAAAGCCAACTTACTGATCTACTATTTCTTCTTCTTCTGAGACAAAAATTAAACACTATCTTCTCCTAAAGCTTTCAAGCTACAACAACCAAATTCAGGTCAGACCTTCAGACTGGTCTGATTTGGTGTGCCATATCTTTTCTTACTGATCCGACTTACGTAAGTAATTTGCGTAAACCATTAAAACTCCTATAGACTCCTATATTTCATTGAGGGAGTGAAAACTTCTGTTCAATGAGACTTATGGTATATTTAAGCTGTGTATTGCTATAGCAAAGCTTAACAACTCTGAAACAACAACAACAAAAAATCTAGCTAAAACCAGCCTAAGCACCCAAACTAGTGGTTTTGGCCACTTTTTATCTGGTGCAGGCTGGTCTTAGCTGGTCAATACCAACCAAGCTTAAACCAGCAATTTTCAGCTCAAACCAGCTAAGACTTATCTACCAGCCTATGCCGGGGTTTTTTCTTTTTTTTTTTTACTGAATCAACAGTTTTTACCCGGTTTTAGCTGGCTGTTAAGTTTTTACCTGCTGAAAAACAGCTAAAACCAGCATAAGCTAGTTGGTTGGTTTTAGTTGGTCATCCAGCCTGGTCTTAGCTGGTCAGCAAGCTAGTTTTAGAAAGGTTCAGATGGGTTTTAGAAGACCACTTCCTTAGCTGGTCAGACCGGGAGACCAGCTAAGACCAGCCAACCAGCTTAGGGTTTTTTCAGCAGGGTTTTTGCTAAATTAACTTTTTACTAGTTTTTCTTGGTTTTAACAGGTTTTTAGTTACATTTTTTCATTTATGTTATCAATATGTTAAATCACACTAAAACATGCAAAATGCTAATCATGTTAACAACATGCTAGAAACTTGATAATCATATTAACAATATGTTAGCAACATGCTAAACATGCTAAAATTTTGCTAATCATGTTACAACATGCGAGCAACATACTAATCATGTTAGAAACATGCTAACAACATGATAATCATGTTAAAACATGCTAGCAACATGCTTATCCCCAGATAGCACATGTACATCTGCAAGATGTCTGTTAAAGATCTCTTGATCTGGAAAACATCTGCTGTGTACAAACATCTGACAGATGTCTGTAAGATGTCAGTTTAGTTACATTCTAAATTAACATCTTAAAGACATCTAATAGACATATATTTGCCATCTGATAGGAAACGTCTTACAGACCTATTGCAGATGAGCAAACACTCTAAAAAAATAAATCTTCCAGATGTAAATGCAGACGGTAATCACATTAGAAACATGCTAATCATGTTAATAACATGCTAGTAATGTGCTAAATCATGCTAGCAATGAATTATCCACATCTCTCTAAATATCTATCTAAAGTTAAAGCTTTTACAGCTGCTTCAAACTTTAAGGCTAGGCTTTCTCAAGCCAGCTTTAAAGTTTGTTCTCAGACTTTGCTCATCTAGTTTATACAGTAGTCAAAATTTGAAGTGGAAAAAAAATCATCAAAGTTGTCCAAAGACAAGGTTTAGATCCACCTCAAATGTTGACTACTATATTTATATATTCATATGACCTTTTCAAATTTATTGTTGCACCATCCAAAGAAACCAATTTCATCTTCACAGCAAATCACAATAGATTTCATTCATTTTGAAAGACAAAACTTCTATTGAAATGTGTAATGCAAACTGCAGTCAAAAAAAAACAAAAAAGCTTTTAAAATGCACACTATTCTGTCTCTGATCTCTTGGACCTAAAAGGCTGTTAAGTGTTCTGTCAAAGTAATGTCATCACATCATGACATACCAGCGACAACAACATTCTCTCATTTGAGGCTTCGAAAAAAAAAAAAAAAAACACTGTCTGTCAGATGACTGACAGTAAAGCTGTGGGTGGCAGGTATGGTTTCAATACATCTTAAATAATAATTGGATAGGATGTAACATTTAAGTCTCTGTATTGGTAATATCAGTTTAGCAGCTAAATATCTGGGCTAGCAATCCAAAGTGGGTCGAGTTGGAAAGTGTTTGTCCATTCAATATAACTATTATGCTCAGCAAGAGAGTTTTTGGAATAGACAACTAATGGCAAGTGGCCAGATAGATAGAGTTCAGCCAGAATGGCTACCATTGTGATTTCTCCAGTGTTGACGCGCTGTCAAAACCTTGCCAGTATTATCTGTACTGATCCTCTCTAAAAAAACGAGGTTATCATGACTTAATTTTGTGAACCTCTACGCAAAGAAAAGTGGTGGAAATTTAGTTATGTTGGCATAATGTCTGACTCAACTAGAGTTCATTAAGAACAGTTGGTCCAGTTAGCTTATTTCAGGCTTTTTGAATTGTATAGATTTATTACATACATATTAAATGTCAGACATGACTGATTGTGATTGTGTACATAGCAGACCTCCTGGTTCATGAGTTAGAGACACAGGTGGTGTTAACCTGGTTCCTCAAACTTCTCAAGCCGATGAGTCAGTGCAGTCCTCGCCATTGTCTCTGTGAAGGCGTATCAGTGCTCTGTGAGGCTTTTAAGCAAATTAAATCAATGACTGAACATCAAAGCTGTGTTAAATGTGCTAGAAGGTGCTTCTCTAATGCTGCCCTTAATTAAAGGCTGGATCGATGACCTTTTGTGAAAGGTCTGCTGGAGTCTGATAGCAGCTCCTCTCCATTAAAAGTTTAGTTTCACCAAGATTTTTCAACACTACTTTATTTCCTATAATCTTGACGGGACTTAATAAAATAACCACAAAAATGTAATAGCCATTGATTTGTGTCAAGTGTATATTTTTGCAATATTATTTGTCCAAAGACATTATGGAGAAGCAAAATATCAACAAAGAATATAAAACCAATTCTTGCACTACAGCAGTCAGACTGTGGTCCAGGACTAAGAGAACAAATAACAGAAACAAGAATGAGTGTACAGAGTCCTTTTGACTCTCGTTTCTCTAAAAATGCTTTCATTGAGCAGGAGCGCTTGTACGCAGACCCACAGGGGGTATGTGGGTCAGGACTGTCAGAATCAGCCTGCCTTTACGCAAACTGATGGGTCTTTTGCCCCTTTAAGCCCCCTTTTTCTTCCCACCTCTCCCCCTGCCTATCTCTGCAGGCCTTGGGGAAAATGTTCCTTTGGCCTCCATTAGGAGCGTACAGTGTTTCTCCTCGGCACTCTTGCCACTATTAGTCGAGGAGAGCGACAGTAATGGTGTCGAATGCCTGTGGCGTGAGGACACTTCCACACAGCTACGCAAACTCATGCCACAGACCTCAGAGCAGCTCAACGCTGCTGTTGTGCTCTTCTGAAGGAGGTTGCCTCAGGTCTGAGATCTGTGATGTTTAGGTCAGTCTGAGAAATACAAGAATGCCATTTGTTTGGCCATTAATAGCAATATTGTACCATAGTTTCAACCAAAATACCACAGTTATTAGAATAAACCAGCAGTTTTATATATGATCTACTTTCAACAGTTGGATGCTTTCGTATATACAACCCTTTCTATAAATGTAATGGCATTTCCTATTTGTACATGTGTGAACAAGAACCATTGTCAACATTTTTGAAAATAAAAAAAAGAAAAACAAAATAACAATATGACTGTTTTTAGTTGAGCAAGGTTGGAATGCACATGGAAATAGGGAAAAGAAGAAAAAAGAAAGAAAATAAATAAATACATACATATATAACTACCATATACATACATACATACAAAACTACCATTAAAAAATTTAAGGTCGTACTTTTTTGGTAAGAAAATTAGAAAATTAAGAGTTTTATTCAGTGGGGATGCATTTAATTGATTAAAAAAAAATAATAATATATATATATATATATATATATATATATAAAGATAAAGATATTTACACTCAAAAAAAAAACAGTTGGGTACATTTTTCTATTCATAAAAAAACCTGGGAAAAAAATTCTACTCAGCTGTTTTCAACAAATAATAATAATAAATGTTTTCTGAGCAGCAAATCAGCATATTAGAATGATTTCTGAAGGATCATGTGACTGGAGTAATGATGCTAAAAATTCAGCTTTGAAATCACAGGAAAACAGAATATTTCTTTAGCAGAAAACAGTTACTTAAAAAAGTAAAAATATATATTATATATACATATAAAATATACATATACTGTTTTTGCTGTACTTTGGATCAAATAAACGCAGGCTTGGTGAGAAGAAGAGACTTCTTTAAAATCATTAAAATATTACTGTTCAAAAACTTTTGACTGGTAGTGTATAATGTTAAAAAAATATAAATAAATGCTGTTCTTCCAACTTTGAAGAGTCCTAAATTAAAAAAAAAAAAACTTAAGCAGTAAATCAGTGTATTAGAACGATTTTTGAAGAATCATGTGACACTGAATATGCTGAAAATTTGTAATCATATTACAGAAAAGTTATTATAAACTGTAGTAATATTTTTTCACAATATTACTGCCTTTGTATTTTTAACACATAATTCTGATATTTATCAAAATTCTGCTGTTGTTTTAAATGAACCTACTTCTAGTTTGAAATATGTGAAAATTATACAGATTTTAAAAAAATAATAATAAATAGCAGTAAATTTACGTTATACATATTATAAGGCTGGATTTAAACAATATAGTAACTATTAATCCTGGCAGCAACATTAGTTAGCATAGCAAGTTTTGTAAATGTATTTCTTATTTGGTCAAGGACAAAGAATGACTTTTTAATTAACATCTGGAAATGTGTTTGTATTCTGTTTCACTATGCTTTCTGCAATAATTCTGAAGCCTGGCTTACATTTTAAATCAAAGGCTTTGATCAGTAGGGTTTATCTATCGATTATCCTCACGGGTCTGATCACAACAGACATCACACTTGGTGCACTCGCCAATAGTCTGTCTCCCCCTCAATGCCATCTGTCTGGTATGGATCCACCAGGGGGAAAATCCAATGTTGGCAGAAGTTTCCCTTTTGAACTGATCTAAGATCAAATTCCCTTTCCACAAACCTCATCTCAACTACAACAACGGAAACCACAAATCTGACTTCAGATCAGCACACAAAACAAGTTTCAGCCAAATTAAGAGGCTCATCCCATACAAACACCCACGTTATTGAAACAAAACTGTGACCGTCGTCTCACATTCGTGTTTGATGTCAGCCAGCATCATCCAAAGACAGACTCATCCTGCGCTGAGATCAAATGACGCTGTGAAGTTTTAATTAAAACCTTGATTAAAGAAACACGCATTCTGCATTGAAAGAAGGACGTCAATTTCTCATTACCTTAAATGCACACATCCAACACACCAATAAACACTGAAAAGAAGAACAACTGAGGGAGTTTGCCTTTGATGGAGTATAGGAGTCTCTCTCTGGACTTTAATTATGATTAAGTTTATTAATCATTACCTTCAATATTGGATTACATCCCAGGTGTGCTTAAACCAACATGATGTTTCAAACATCAACTAAATCCTCTAAGGATAGATACAAGCAGGATTTAAGGTTGTGCAACACTGACAAGAAGTATCTTGTTTTATAAGTTTATCATCCAAGATGTTCATGTCTTTCTTTCATCAGTCGAAATAAAATTAAGGTTTTTGAGGAGAACATTCAGGATTTTTCTCCATATAGTGGACAGCTTCAAAGGGCTCTACACAATCCCAGCCAAGGAATAAGGGTCTTATCTAGGAAAACGATCAATCATTTTCAAAAAAAAAAAAAAATGTATATACTTTTTAACCACAAACGCTCTTCTTGCACTAGCTTGACTTAACGCATTACGTAATCACGTTGGAAAGGTCACACGTGTGACGTAGGTGTAAGTACCGCCCCAGTGTTTACAAAGCGAACATGCAAAAGAAGTCAAACACCCTTTACAAAAAAAAAAAAAAAAAAGGGGTAAACGACGATATTGGATGATTTTGAAGCTGAAAGAGAAATTTCATACATGATAACGTAATGCGTGAAGTCTTGGATGTGCATCACAGAGCTAGTGCAAGACAAGCATTTGTGTTAAAAAAATAAAATTAATAATAATTATGTAATTAAAATGATTAATTATTGAAAAGGAAGTTTCTTTCTAGCATTTAATTCAGTTTATTACCATTTTATAGCATTGATTGCAGCATGATGTTGCTGATATATGACGCATTTGTGTGTTTTGATGCATGATGCAATGTGTTTTTCATTATCATACATTTTTATTTGCCCTAAAGAATGAAACAGACATGAATTATAAATATGAATTTATTTTAAAACATTGAAAAAATATAATTTACATTGCTATAGATGAACACAGCTTCTTCATAAAATGCGCCCGTCGTTAGGACTTTCTGCCAGTACGCCAAAATTTTGTGGTGGCCACAACTGCAAAATAATAAAAAACAGAATACATTTTAAAACAACTTTTTATACTATACTGTGAGGAAAAAAGGTACAAAAGCTGTCACTGGTGTGGTATCCTTCAAAAGGTACACCTTTGTACCTTATTTACCGCTAAAAGATGCATATTAGTACCTTAAAGATACATATGTGACCCTGGACAAAAAAATCCAAATGCTGAGAAAATCACGTTTAAAGTTGTCCAAATTAAGTTTTTAGCAATGCATATTAATAATCAAAAATTAGGTTGATATATTTACAGAATACAAAATTACAAAATATCTTCATGGAACATGATTTTTTTCTTAATATCCTGATTTTGAGCATGAGAGAAAAATCAATAATTTTGACCCATACAATGTATTTTTGGCTATTGCTACAAATATACCCATGCTACTTAAGACTGATTTTGTGGTCCAGGGTCACATATTATTAGCTTTTGAAAGGGTATCGCCTCAGTGACAGCTTTTGTACCTTTTTTCTAAGAGTGTACATCTTATGATCATTCTATATATTACACTACTTTATTATATTATTTAAAGAAAATAGAAATTTTACAACTCAAAATAATGGAAAAAACATCTTTTATTTGTAAGACTCTCCACCCCCATATCATTTGCCTCTGACTTTCCAATCAAGGCCTGACAGAAGGTGAGGAGACCTGTTTACAGGGTCATGGGCACATGATGCTATATGAGCCGACAGCCGAAAACAGTTTCAAATGAAGACTGCACTCAGTACACGAGCTACTTATTAAATAATAGTTAGTGTGAATTCATTTATTTGCAATCAAATTGTAAAGTAAAATACGAAAGGATAGATTGTATTGCTTGTTTGAAAAAAAAAAAAGGGCAACAGTTCAAACTCAAGAAGCTTTTGGCCTTTGGGGAAGTGTATAGGTCAAAAACGAGACTATGTTCTCATTACCTTCAAGCAAACACGTCCTCGGATCAGGGCATAGGGAACTGGGCCATAGCTTCGGGAATCTGTGGAATTCCGAAGGTTATCGCCTTCCAGCCACACATGGCCTCTTGGTACCTAGATTACAGCAGAACGGGAAGTGCAAAATGTTAAACCATCATGCTAACTTGAGAAAATGAGTACAATTTATTCCGACTGCAGCCACACTCTTCTAAAATTATTTTTTGCCTCGCTATGAAATGCATTTGCATGCAACACGCCGTACTGAAACCCTAGGTTCTCCCTGGATTATAGGATAAGGAAGAAGTTCCTAACAGTGAGAAAGTTCACATGACTTAACTGCTCATCTCAGATGGGAATGGGATCATTTTTACTGACCGCTGAGGCCTCGCACCCCCCTACCCTCTTTATCCTCTCGGTGAGGGGTGAAGCCCCGCCTCCTCGAGCTGCTCCATGGGTCTAGACCACGGACAGACCTGCCAGGCTGGGCCGGCAACCGAGCGAAGCCTGATCCACACTGACATCAATTAGGAATAATCTCATCACACAGGGAGAGTGGGGCTGTCAAGCCCCTAATTAAGTCCCCTCCACCCCCTCTATATGTGAGGCGAGGGTGAACAACACATCACGTTGTCATTATAAACATAACAGTATGCAGATGCCTATCTGGCACTGACCAAACTGAACAATTTAAAGTTCATTTTTTTCCCATCAAGTAGAATTCCAAAGAATCATTTGAAGAATTCCACAGGATTTAATACTCTCAATTATACTTACAGTCACACTAGATGCACTAATGTGTGAGAATGACTAAATATGACCCACAAAATGATTTGCTGACCTTCTGCATTGCATACAAATGCATCATTGACAAATGCAAAAGAATCGTGATTATAAACATATGTCAGCATGAAGTCGTCTTGCAGTCGACTCTCATTAGCATGGAAACATATGTTTGATCCCATCCACAAGAAATCTCAGCCCGTCGTCATCTGCTCTTCCGAAGCAAAGCTTTTGTCCTGTCTGTCCGCCAAGCATATGAGGAATCACACCATACTGTGACCAGACACAAATGTTGACAACCCTGAGTTCAGTTTTACAAATGGGAATCATGTTTGAAACATATTACGCTTACTGTTGTTGATTGTTTAACATCTAGACATCTTCTGGTCTACAAAAATAGCTCTACAATGAATTATGCAAGTTATAGGTAGTATAGGGCTTATCTAAAAAACTTTGTTTTGCTATCAAATCATTCTTATTATTTTTCTGTTAACTGAATAGAGTCCTGAAGTCATGATGTAATTTTGTAGGCCAATATGGGAGTTTGCATCACCCTGGTTCTCTCAGCAAAAGCACTTTATATAGATTATTGAAGAAAATATGCTCTGTGACCAACAAAAGTTTATGAGTTTTACACATTATGTTTCTCAAGAGCAAAAAGCATTAATAAACACAACGTTTATGAACTTTGTAGTCTAAATACAATCACCAGAATTAAGGGTGTGTTCACACTTGTAGTTCGGTTCGTTTGGTTTATTTGGTCTGGACCAAAAAGGAAAAAGATACATTTGGTCCTGCTCCTTTTAGCGTTCACACTGGCATTTATGACAGTGAACCTAAAGATAACAAACTTAAAGACATAGTGATACATTCACAACCTGATTGGTCGGGTTGAATGATGTATATTTCATGACGGAGCACACCGAACACTCCAAACAAAAGGAAAAGGTGCATTCGACTTAAAGAGACTTTTAGGACTTTAAGTTGAACACATGCAATGCCATCTGCTGGACTAAGCGCGCTCATTGTTGGGTGTATGTGATTTTATTTTCACCACCTACAAACTCACAAAGCTCATAAAAGGCACTTTACTGCCTTGTTGCTCCACATTTGCCCTCTGTGCATTTTGTTTTGGATACACCGCTTGTTTCCGTTCGTGAAATCATGTTGCATAGCGTCGCATCTTGTCATTACTTCCTCCGTGTTGCCTTCATATATCATTCAAACCACACCAGAGTTCGTTTGGAAGCATTCACACTTACTCAAACGAACTGCACTAACGGAGCAATCGCACCAGGGTTCATTTTAATTGAAGTGTGAACACACCCTAAAAAGCTAAACACAGGCTACAAACAAACTACACTACAGTTGCATTACTTCAACATCACCAGCACTAAACTTGGACAATTCTTTTATCTTCATTTAAAATCTACAAGTTGAAAAGTTTGAGTTAAAAAAAAAAGTTTGAGTTAGTTGACTAGTGAGTACATAAGTTTGAAGGATTAGTTCACTTCCAGAATAAAAAATTTCCAGACTCTTTGCTCACCGATTTGTCATCAAAGGTTTTTTTAGAAAAACATTCAAGGATTTTTCTCCATATAGTGGACGTCAATGGTGGGCAGCGGGTTGAAGGTCCAAATTGCAGTGCAAAAATTAAAATTTTGATATTTCCAGAACATTTGAAAGCTTTGCGATTTTTTTTTTTTTTGTTGTGATTTTTAACTAGTCAACTTTGAAAATGTAACTACAACATGATGTAAATGTTAAACAAATCACTTGTTCAATATCTTTGCAGAAAAGATGCATGAACTACAACTACTGTATATCTTGTACAAACTTACAAAACAAACATATTATATGTTAGAGTAGAGGAGTTGAGAAAAAAAAAAAAAAGTCAAAGTTTGAAAAGGAAATCTCAAAAGTCAAGGTAATTCAAATTCAAAATGACTTAAGGTATAACACCAGTAGACTATTATTAACTAAGAATGTTCTATAAAAAAAAAAAAAAAAAATGAACAGCAGCTTTTAGCCTGTCACCATGATGCAAACATGAAATATCAGACATATGGTAGTAGCTCTTTACAGGTTTTTTTTATTTGATGGCGATGCTTTTCCATTATTTTTGACCATTGCACTCGCGTCTTTCATAGCGTTTCATGCATGAAACGGCATTCTAAAAACACGGTGCTAAAGTTAACTCCCATCTTCTTGCATGTTTTCCCTATTCCACTGCCCGAGTCGCATCTTTGTCAACACAAAACCACATTTTGTGTGAACGGCGCCTAGCGATATAGGCACATCGCATGATCGGTTAATCACCTTTCCTCCGTCATGTGGTTGGATCGTTCTTTTCTCTTTACTGTTATCACTGGCATATGGTCAAAGTGTCTAATTTTAACATTTGGTAATATTTCTATTCAAAAATCGCAATTCCTCGACTTCTAAAAAATAAAATTGCGGCAAAACATTAAAATTGAATGAATCAATAAAATCTGAAAAATCACCTAGCCCTACTCAACATCCCAGCCAAGGAATAAGGGTCTTATCTAGCGAAACAATTGGTCATTTTCTAAAAATCCTTCAAATTTATATACTTTTTAACCACAAATGCTCGTCTTGCACTAGCTCTCTTCAGGCATTACGTAATCACGTTGGAAAGGTCACTTTTGTTCGTCTGTGAATTGTCCGGTTTTTTTTGTAAAGGGCATTTCTCTTTTTTTGCATGTTCGCATTGTAAACAATTAAAAACAGGTAATTCTGCTTACATCACGTGTGACCTTTCCATTGTGATTACGTAATGCAGGAGGTTAAGCTAGTGCAAGACGAGCATATCTGGTTAAAAAAAAAAATAGATAAATTTTAAGCTTTTTTTAGAAAATGACCATTATTCCTCAGCTGGGATTGTGTAGAGCCCTTTGAAGCTGCACTGAAACTGCAATTTTGACCCTCAACACATTGGCTCCCACTGACATCCACTATATCGAGAAAAATCCTGGAATGCTTTCCTCAAAAACCTTAATTTCTGTTCGACTGAAGAAAGACATGAACATCTAGGATGTTCATACTCTGTAGTCCATTTAGCTACTAGTTAGCAACCACGTTTTTTAAAACACGTAGGGTCTCACTAATATATTCAGGTTAGAATAAAACACATGAAAATATTCTGAGCTTGTGTTAGCCACATTTGAAGCATTTAACAAAAAAAACATTGACTTCAGAATGATGTTACAGGAAGTTCACAAACTAATACAAGTTTTAGAACAGCACTGTACTGAACTATGACACATTTTCTCGTTAACTTGTTTACAGGTCTTTCCAATGAACATTATTTGCATACATGCAGTGAAACACAGCTGTGTAAGATCACAGCCAAATCAGTTATTAACGTTCAATCTTTGATTGACAAATCCTTTAATTACCCAAAGGCATTTTATTTTTAGGAACAAACAAATTACCCTGTCATACTGAAGACAGTGTTTAAACATACCTGCCAAGACACTCTTTTCAAAAATGTTTATGAGGCATTGATATTTCAATGTTAGTAGATACCACAAAGTTACAGATCTGACTTAATATATTAGCATGTCAAAAAAACATGTCAGCTATAAACAAGCATCAACACAAAACAACTTCTATGACAAAACGAGCATCAATAGACAAAAAAAGAAAGAAAAATCAATAGTGTTCAGTACATAAATAAATGCAAGAAAGAAGAGTAATTACAACTCAGTATATTAATATTGCTATGATGCCATCACAGTTGATTTCAATGGCAGTTGAAGTCAATGGAAGATTTCATACTTAAATCAAATTTCATACATTTTAAGTAGAAAAGAATGCTTCAGTTGCTAAATTGACTAAATTCTCACATTGCAATTGGTTTAGGATGGCTGGTATTAGGAGTGAGCAAACTTCTACAATCTTGGGTGCTTGTACATCCTAGGGTTTGTATTTCTTTACCTTAAATGACTGCGGTGACAGGCCTTTCTTTCTCTCCTTTCTCTTCATCACTTGCTCTACTCATCTGGCACTAACACTAACAGCTTCGGGAAAAATTACAGGCCAGAACCGCACATAGTCAAGGTGAAAAAACAAGTGATACAAAAAAGCAATAACAGCTATTTCAGTGACAGAGTGGCTATGCTCTCTGTGGACCAATAATAACTGAGAAACAAGCATTTGTTGTTGCCACAAGGTAAACGTTTTACCCAGCAAAGGTGAAAGCATGTGAAATTCAAATGCATACACCTTAAGAGTAAACATAGTAGTTTATACAAGAGAGAGAAGAAAAAATGTAGTAAAGACCTTTAGAAAGTATCTACTGGTTTGTGGAAAAGGAATTATTCAGGTGCGGTACAGTGGGTACTCACATAAGTGTGTATTTTAAAAACGTCTGATGGTCCACTAGTGCAGACTTTGTCTCCCTCCAGTCCAACCACTCGTTTACAAATGTTCATTTTTGGATCAAAAGGACTTTTGGCTATTACGATATCCCCTCTGGAAGAACGTAACAGGTGAGGTCAAAATAAATCCGATATTTAAAGATTCTGCATGACAGTATGATCAATAAAAGTCAAATAAAAGCTAAAGTAAGCACTTCATACTCACTTTTGTATTCGGCACAGATGGCGGCTTACTCGTTCTGAGAAAACCACGTCGTGGTTAGTGATGGTGGGTTCCATCGAAGGTCCTGAACACTGTTGTAGGTGAATTGGAGGTAGAAATAAACATTTATATGTATTTCTTTCATTAACAATGTGAATGCTTTGACCAAACAGCTCCAAGAAACTTACCGACACAAATTCGCCAATATACTCAAAGGCACAGTGAGCGATACAGCCATACTGGATGGTGTAACCGACAAAGCCAATCGTCTTCCCAAAGAAACTGCGAAACATCCTGCCAATCTTCAGAAATCCTGAAATAAGAAAAGAGAGTCTACATTTAAAAACAATTATTCACAGCCAACACTGATTTTGTCATACATGGAGCACATTTGCTAATTTCTAAAATTGTTAATGAATATTGAAATTAAAATTAAATCTAGTTTTCTAGTTTTGATATAGAGATGTATCCACAAGACTTTTCACAGTTTTTTCACATTTTCCTAATAGTTTATTAAAAATAGCATACTATTGTGTATTAAAAGCCATTTTCAGTAATTTAAATAAATTAAAATATAAACATTACATACATTAAATCTTAGAAATTCTGAAAATAAGAATAACTTTAAAATGCTAATGAAATATATATATATATATATATATATATATATATATCTTTCATTAGCATTAAAAAAATTTACTTATCAAATTTACTAAATCTTAAACAGTAAATATATAATCAAAGCCAATTAAAAGTATATTAATACATACTATAATAGTATAAACACCCAACAATAGTAAAACAACACCAGTATATAGTAGTTTCATAAAAAAAAACAGTCATATGGGTCAGTTTTTTAAAGTTGAGATGTATACATCATCCACTGATGTATGGTTTATTAGGAAAGAACAATATTTGGCTGAGATTCAACTATTTGAAAATCTGGAATCTGACGTTTAAAAAAAATAATAAATCAAAATATTGAGAAAATCCCCTTTAAAGTTGTCCAAATTACATTCTTAGCAATGCATATTACTAATCAAAAATTACGTTTTGATATATTTACGGTAGGAAATTTACTAAATATCTTAAATGGAACATGATCTTTACTTAATATCCTAATGATTTTTGGGATAAAAGAAAAATCGATAATTTTGACCCAAACAATGTATTTTTAGCTATTGCTGCAAATATATCCATGCGACTTAGGACTAGTTTTGTGATTCAGGGACACATCTTACTATTTTTGTTAATTAATGTATGACTAGTTAACCATACTAACCCATTCTTAACGAGAACCACAGCTCTAAAGCACATACTCTCACTGCTACGCTTCAACTTCAAATAAAAACATTAAATTTACATGGAAATTCTCAATTGTAAATCTCACTGAGGAACAAAAAACTGATGACACAGGCCTGTGCCAGAGGGTCGAATAAGGGTTTTAAACACTTTGTCACTGAGGTGGTGTTGGTGGGGAAATGCACCTCACACATTTAATGGCTAACGGTTAAAACTGTGAAACCAAAGTGATCATTAGAGATGGTGTTTCATTCTCAGGAGCGTCTACAACCCATCAACAAGACACAAAGAGTGACCCCTGGGCATCTGACCCTGTCTGAGACAACCCAATCTACACCTGTGGGAGCAGGTGACGCTGCTAGCAGGCACAGGTTCATCTCCTCGAGCTGAAAAAAAAGAGAGTTACGCTATGGCCATAGCAACAGAACAGGAGGTCTTTTGTTTGTCCTCGCACCCCAGCACTTTAACTGATAAAACTGTGGTGCGTTGTCTGAATAAACAGCCCATCCTCTCTCAAACTATTGACTTTTCCTTGGCCATCAAGCTAGCAGCGTGCGTGAGTCAATAAAGGTCGTGTTTGGATGTTTGTACACTCTTAAAGGAATAGTTCACCTCAAATTTACTCACATCAGGCTGTCCAGATGTAAATGAGTTGGTTTCTTCATCTGTACAGATTTGGAGAAATTTAGCATTACATTGCTTGCTCACCAATGGATCCTCTGCAGTAAATGGGTGCCATCAGAATGAGAGTTCAAACAGTTGATAAAAGTATCACAATAATCCTCCAGTGAAAAAGAATGTCCTATTACACCTACATATTTGCTTAGAATTATTTTGGACTGTTTTTGCTTGTAAACTGTGCTTGATCTGTGCATATTTCTCTCCTGATTCAGACAAAACGTTTTTTGTTTTTTCACTAGAAAAAGCAATATTATGAATAAAGGACTCTTATTTGGTTTGAGGTTAAAAAAATGTCTTAATAATGAATTTGTTTATTACAAACATGCAGCTTTTTGCTTCACAAGATGTTAGTTGATTGACTGGAGATACTTGTGGATTATTGTAATGTTTTTAATCAGCTGTTTGGACTCTCATTCTGATGGCACCCATTCACTGCAAAGGATCCACTGGTGGGCAAGGGATGCAATGCTAAATTTCTCCAAATGTGTTTTGATGAAGAAACCAACTTACACAGTTGAGGTCAGAAGTTTTCAGAATCATTAAAAGTGTTAATTATTTTACCAAAATCAGAAGAATCATACAAAATGCATGTAATTGTTTATTTAGTACTGACCTGAATAAGATATTTCATATAGTCCACAAAAAAAAGATAATAGTTGAATTTATAAAAATGACCCTGTTCAAATTTTACATCCCCTTGATTCTTAAAACTGTGTTGTTACCTGAATGATCCACAGCTGTGTTTTTTTGTTTAGTTAGATAGTTGTTCATGAGTCCCTTGTTTGTCCTGAACAGTTAAACTGCCTCCTACTCTTCAGAAAAGCATTTTTGTGTATTTGAACCCTTTTCAAAAATGACTGTATGATTTTGAGATGCATCTTTTCACACCGAGGACAACTGAGGGACTCATATGCAACTATTACAGAAGGTTCAAACGCTCGCTGATGCTCCAGAGGGAAAAACCATGCATTAAGAACTGGGGGGTGAAAACTTTTGAACGGAATGAAGATGTGTACTTTTTTCTTATTTTGCCTAAATATCATATTTTTTTTATTTAGTACTGTCATTCAGAAGCTACAGAAGATACTGACATGTTCCCCAGAAGACAAAATAAGTTACATTTATCCTGATCTTCAAATTCAAAAAGTTTTCACCCCCCGGCTCTTAATGCATCATGTTTCCTTCTGGAGCATCAGTAAGCATTTAAATCTTCTGTAATAGTTGCATATGAGTCCCTCAGTTGTCTTCAGCATCAAAAGATAGATCTCAAAATCATACAAAGTCATTGTTGAAAAGGGTTCAAATACACAAAAATGCTGGAAAATCAAAGAATTTGTGGGACCTGAAGAACAGCAGGCAGTTTAACTGTTCAGGACAAACAAGGGACTCATGAACAACTATCACTAAACAAACAACAACACAGTATTAAGAATCAAGAGGGTGTAAACTTTTTACTTTTTGGTCTTTTTTTATTAATTTAACTATGATTTTTTTGTGGACTATATGTAAACATCTTTTATGTGAAATATCTTATTCAGGTACTAAATAAACATTTTGCATGATCCCTCTTATTTTGGTAAAATAATTAACAGTTTTAATGATTCTGAAAGGGGGATGAAAACTTTTGACCTCAACTGTATATATCTTGGATGTCCTGAGGGTGAGTACATTATAGACAAATGTGAACTATTTTTTGGGTGAACTATTTTATCAAAAAGAGGGTTTTTGTTGCAATAGAACATTTTGTTCAGTGAAAAGGTTCCATGGAACCACCAATGCCAATAATGAATGTTTATTTTTAATATTGTACACATCCACAAAACCTCACTTGGCTGAGAAACCACTCAAAAGATAACCCGACACTTTAACGAGGTGCCGTTTTGTCAGTCTTCGAACTACTTCCTAATAAGAAACTTTGAAAATCAAGCTCTTGCACAATTAGAAAACGAATCTTCAGAAGAACAACCTCGCTTCGATGTCCAACGAAGGATAAACCTCAATCTTTTCTCCTGAAACAAACCAAAAGAATTAAGGCGAGCCAGCCAAGCAGAAACTGAATGAAACCGAACCCTATCCCAAAAGCCCCTATTGCCTTGGGAATGACATCTCCAATATGGGGCAGAATTAATCCTCCTGTCCCCTACTTCCTCCATCTCAGTCCCAGGCCAAGTGTCAGGTGTCTGTCTCCGTGTGTCACGGAAAGTGCTACACCTAATCCCATTACCCATCAGCCATCTCCTCACCCCATACCTCTGTCCCCTGCTCCCCTCTCTTTCCATTCCGGTCAGACATCGAATCCACACCTTTGAATCCTCATAATTACGTCTGATACCCCCAACACAAACAGGGTGGACGAGAGTTAGCTGCTCTACCCAAAGGCCCCCTCCGTCCAGAGATGTTTCTGCCTGACTGGATGTAGTCGTATCTCAGGGAGGCAGTGAAAGGGCCAGCTGTTGTTTTGCTTATCAAACTCCAGGGTGGGGGAACAAACTATTGTTTCTAAGCCGTTTTCCCTGGCAATTGATAGCGGGCACAAACTATAACATATACGCTCACCTTTTAAACCTTTATAAAGCATCTTATAGGACGTACAATACATAGTAACTGCTAGTAACATCAAATACAGTACTAGGGATGTGCAAAATGAAATATTTGACTAGGCAGTTAGTTGCCTGAATGACTAGTAACTAATAGGTCTTAAGGAAACACTGCATAATTTGCCGCTTTAGGTTCACCTGACCCTGATCTGACACATTTTTAGACGACTTTCACATAAGTTCTTGTATTCAAAACAGCTAGATGAAAGGCAAACGATTTAAAAAGAATATTATATCTTCTTAAGAAACAAAACACTCAGGGTGAGGCTCTTAGAAAAGAGTCAAAGTTGTATATATGTACTGTATGGCTGGATAGGCGGTGGGTGAATTTAAGATGCAACTTTTCTGACGGGATTTTGCTGTGCAAGCTGTCTAAATGCGAAAGCTGCCTTTTTAAACTAAAAAAAAAAAGTATATAAACCTACACTACCGTTAAAAAAAATGGGGACATTATTATTATTATTATATATATATATATATATATATATTTTTTTTTTTAATGAAATTAATGTTTACTCAAGATGATATAATATTAATATTATATCATAATATATAATATTATATATTATTTATATAATATTATAATATATAGTAATATAATAATATATAATAATATATTTATAATATATAATAATATATTATTTATTTACTAATAATATTGATTATAAGTAAAAGTGTAATGTGATTAATTACGTTACAAAAGATTTACATTTCAATTTTCTTTTTAACATTCAATTTATCAAAAAATTCTGAAAAAAAAAACACCTTGATAATTAAAAAAAAAGTTTCTTGAGTACCAAATTAGCATATTAGAATGATTTCTGAAAAATCATGCGACACTGAAGATTGGCATAATGATGCTGAAAATTCAGCTTTGCATCACAGGAATAAATTTCATTTTAATGCATATTAAAATAAAAAATAGTTATTTAAAATTGCAAAAAAGTTAAAATATTATTGTACTTTTAATCAAATATAAAAAAATCAAATACTTCAAAAACATTAAATCTTACCAACCCCAAACTTTTGAACGGTAGTGTATTTAATCTGTAGAAAGCTATTGGACAACTAGTCAACTCAACACCATTCGGATTCTGATAAAAACAAAGGATGTTGATCCAGAAATATGCTCTCTCTCTCACTCTCATCCTGACCTCAAGAGACTGTCTATCGCGTTCATAACGCGGACCAGCTCGGCAGAATGTGTGGCGGAGAACACAGCATCCCCGACTACGTCTAGTCGTCCAATCACCAGCACAGTCACTGTTGTGGGCGTCCAGCATAGGTGAGGATTAAGGATTTAGCATAATAAGATTACACGGCCAGTGAATGATATCAAGAGACAGTCCATATGCGGCCGCCTGGTTTTCCACTGGCACCCTGTGTGTGTGAGAGAGAGAGGCTGGGTGAGTCAGCTGCTTGGAATCAAATGGAGTTTAGCCAAAATCAAACAGACCTTCAGACAATTGAGATTAAATCTCTATTTCTGAAAATTCCCTTGTGTGTTCGAAACAAGCACTATCTGCCACATGATTCCCTGGGCGGGGAAGTGACGGAACCAAAATGAATTTTATCTAACAATTGGATAATTAACTCCAAGTCTCCCCTTAATCCAGGATTACAAAGTACGACTTATATATATATATTTGCTACAAAGAGTCACATAGAGCATCTCTGGAGTGCCATCTGTGGCCCCGGACCCCCAAAACCCATAATGCAACAGAAGGGAGAAAGGGTTCCCAGAGAGCTCAGAAGCAGGTGGCATCAAAATGCTCTTTTAATCCTATAAATCTGCTGTAAAACAAACTTTTGAATTTGAACAAATCTCTTGAGACAGATCTGTCATCAATGTTGTTTAGCAGCATTTAATCTGATAAACAGCTCTAGATCAATTACAGTCTAAACTTTGGCACTAAGACTTGTTGAATTAAGATTAATGCCGTCCTATTACATCCCAAATGTTTTTTCATTTCAAATGTGAACTTGCCAACAAGCAAGACAATAACTAAAAAGAACAACAAGTACTTTGTTCTAAGGATGTGTTCATTTTTATACCTGAGATATCAGAAAAATGAAACAAGCTGTTGCATCTTGAACTCAAGACATGGGCATTGCATTAATATGACAGGTGAAGTAAAAAAAAAAAAAAAAAAATCTGTGAAATAATTCAACAGACCCTGCATATAGAACCTCAGATCAGCCAAAAAGCATTAGGTGAGAAGTGATAATTAAGATTTTTTTGTGCACTTCTTTGGTGCACAATTACATATAACATTAGAATAATCTACTGCATACATTACCACTCAAACGTTTTTGAACAGTAAGAGTTTTAATGTTGACTATAATAGTCTCTTCTGCTCACCAAGCCTGATTTTATTTGACCCACAGTACATCAAAACTACAATTTTGAAATATTGTAAATATTGAAAAATGTACTGCTGTTTTAAGTATTGATAATAATAAAATAGTAATAAAAATAAATGTTTCTTGAACAGCAAATCAGCATATTATAATAATTTTTGAAGGATCATGTGACACTGAAGACTGGAGTAATGATGCTGAAAATTTTGCTTTGATCACAGGAATAAATTACATTTTAAAATATATTCAAATAGAAAGCAGATATTTAAAATAGCAAAAATATTTCACAATATTACTGCTTTTGCTGTATTTTGGATCAAATAAATGCAGGCTTGTGAGCAGAAAAAACGTCTTTAAAAAGAAAACATTAAAAATCTTACTGTTCAAAAACTTTTGACAGATATTTTAAATGAATTATTTAAGAAAATCTAATTTGGAAAATCTGCAGTAAAATACATAGCTATCCTTTTAAGAGTCATTTACAATTAAATATATACTGCAAACACCTGGTACACAAAGCAAAGCGTGCAAACACCAATTCAGGCATTGAGACTGATGTCACACTTGTGTAAAGGTCACAATGACTCCATGCCACCATCTAATGTGCTAACACACCGCTGACCTCCTGAAATAGCAAAGAAAATAAACAGCAGCCCAGGTGACACTGGAAAGCTGTACGGTAATTCTGTGCACCATTGTTCATGATTGCCGGATGTACAGAATGAAAATTAGTACAAGAAAAGTTGGTTCGGTAAACAATCAATATATCAACATATACTGTGAGTAGAATAAAATATATACTAAAATATAATATATACACTACTCCAGTCTTCAGTGAAACATGATCCTTCAAAAAATCATTCTAATATTCTGATTTTCCAAAAAAAAAAAAAAAAAAGCCAGTTGTGATCAGTTTTGACCAGTATATACTGTAAATAAAAATAAAAATTCTGAATGGTGATAGATACTGGGATTTAGAGGCAATATTCAATTCTTTAATATTTTAAACTTAAAATATCCACTAGAATGATAGCGAAGAACTGAATCCCAAGACCTGCTTCACAGCTTCTTATCACAGCCCATCTGAATTTAGACATACATGAGGAGCTCAACTTTGGGAGCTTCTGCGGGGCTTAAGAAGATTACATAGATTCGAATAGTGTTAACTAAGACGGCGTTCCCCCGAGAACCCAGATGGATGAATACGAGGAGGGGGACCTCTCTGATGTTCTCGATCTGCGTGGCAGAAGGCAGCTGAGGGTGGCCTCGCATTGCTCTCTTTGTTCTCATTAGTCCTCCATGTCCGTTGAAAGGGATCGGAGAACCTGGAGATTTGGTAATCGGAAGGCTATCAGTGTAGCTATCAAAACGAGGCTGGCACCTGGTTGGTTGATGGAGGACAGATGTCTGCATGCATGACATAAAGAAAGCCTGCCTCCATGACTTGATTTTTACAACAGTTCAATGAAAATCAAATGAATTTTAAAAGGGAGATAATGACTAAAGCCAATTACAGAGTCAATCCCCATAAATATGAACAAAAGCGAAGCGATTTCAAAGGATGCTGAGCTAGTTCTGTAACAATGACGTGACATAAATAGACTAATCTTTATTGAAATGACCTTTGACTGCAGTCTGAACCCACGATGGAGCTGAAAGGCAAAGAGATCTTATCGGATGTCCGAAGTTAGGCCTTCTGTTTTGGCTAAAATAGAAATCTTACAATTGTCTATTCATTCAATGCCCATCCCTAGTACAGATTTCTTTTTATAATTAGCCTGCTTTGTTTTTACATTATAGATATGTTTTATTTCATATTGGAAAAAAAATACAGATTAATGCAGAGCTAAAATGACCTTCCTGTGGGTCATAAATAATAGTAACCACAACCCTATAATTGTCCTGGCATCCAAGATTATTACTTTCCTTTCAACACTACCGCAAACAAACCCACCGCAGATGACAATCTAACTTCCCTTCTGAGCAATGCCACTATATTCTTAACCTCAGATTGTGGTAGCAAAGAGAAACATGTTTGGGAAACCCAAACAAGCTGCTCAGGAAACATTTGACATGTTATGACTGTTAGTATTAGCACTGTGTGGAACAATCAGATACGAGTTGATAAAGCTGACATCATAAAAATAACATAAGCAATACCAGCATCTGGACAAACTAAAAAGAGCACCTCAACAATAAATGAACATGTCTAGTGGATAGCTGGCATTTTGTGTACAGAAATGATTATGTGATTATGTGAGAAACTACAGCACTAAGGGAATTATTTTTAAATGCAATTAATGTTATTATTCAAAGACCAATGACTGAATCATATAAAATTTACAAAAGTGATTTGTGTACATAGAAATCATATTAAATCCAAGTATGCAAATCTTTGCTTTAACTTATATGAAAATAAAATATCAAAACATGGGCAAAATAATGTCAAATAACTGTCAATCAGCAAAATGAAACTACATACTTATTCTGACATTGTAATATATATATATATATATATATATATATATATATATATATATATAGGCTTTTTTGATTAACAGAAAGTTCAAAACAACAGTGTTTCAAATGCAAATCTTTTGTAACACTGTGAACGTCTATACTGTCAAGTTTGATCATTTTAATGCGTTCATGCTGAATAAAACTATGTATTAACTTCTTTAAAAATTACAATTACAGTATATACAATGTCACTAGTTATGAAAGAAGCTCTGACCTGTTCACTACATTTTCTAATCTTGTGTAATGTACAAGGGCATCATGATTTTTGTGTTATGACTGTGGGTCAGTTTTAACATCGATAACAGAATATAAATACATTAACTACTGCAGGAATGTAATGTGTGATGGAATTATAAGTAATTTGTACAGTAATCCTACCTGATTAATGTCCATTCAAAGCGTGATGTCTGTATTTTTTGAGCTCACGTTCACTACGCAGCTGCTGTCAACCTTGAACTCGATTGCATCATCGTCGCTAAACAAGTCTCTTTCTGATTGGCTAAGAACATAAGAATTCAGTCGCTGATTGGCTGTAGCGTCACTGGCGTTGCTGTCAACACCAGAAAAACATGGCGGCTCCCGTTAGAGGCATGGCTGGATCCAGCAGCATAGGCAACACAACAAGTTTTCAGAAAAAAACCCGTAGCAAACTAGTTTCTATACCTGGTACAAGACCGTCTGTGCAGAACGGACAGCTGTTAGTTTCATCTGGAGTCAGCTCGCTTGACTACGTGATTGGTTCGTACAGTACACTCGGTTTAAGCTTACTGTCAAATGAATGTTCACTATATTCATGTTTTTACATGCCTCTCCATCGTATACATATTTATTAATGCATCTATAAAGAATTCCGCATCGGTAGATTTTTGTCTGCGCTACTGTCACACTTACAATGTATGCAAATATAATGTTTTAACCTCACTGAGAAATGCCCTGATCCCACCAATCAAAATATAATTTTCTCTTCATTAAGGGTATAATCTTTGCATTACATGAAAATGTACAGTATTATATTAAGTATTTTTGTATTTAAGGTCCTGAAAGGTATTTATTTGATAATGCTTACTTTATCTTGGCTTGTATATATTGTAAAAGTGACTTCCCAGATAATAATAATTGCCATCATCATCACCATTAATCTTGTGATATTTTTTTTTTCCCCTTGTAATTAAATATAATACAACACTCAAAAATAATACACCATATGTGACCCTGGACCACAAAACCAGTCATAAGAGTGAATTTTTTGAAATGGTATGGTTTGTTAGGATAGGACAATATTTGGCCGAGATACAACTATTTGAAAATCTGGAATCTGAGGATGCAAAAAAAAAAAAAAAAAAAAAAATTAAATATTGAGAAAATTGGCTTTAAAGTTGTCCAAATGAAGTTCTTAGCAATGCATATTACTAATCCAAAATTAAGGTTTGATATATTTACGGTAGGAAATTTATAAAATATCTTCATGGAACATGATCTTTACTTATTATCCTAATGATTGTTGGCATAAAAGAAAAATGGATCATTTTGACCCATACTGTTGTTGGCTATTACTAAAAATATGGTTTTGTGGTCCAGGGTCACTTTTACTATGTATATTATGTAACATATATTACTATATTTCTATGTATTTCAATATTTCATTTTGCAGTAATGCTTGCTAAGCATACTCACAGTACTGAGTGCTTCTGTTTTAAAAGTTAACGTTTTTAATAATAGCCATTTTAATAATAATGCAAAATTATGTCTTGCACAGTATGAGTCCAACGGAAGTCCACTTTTTTTTTTTTATTGCATGTGTACTTGACCTTTTCTGGTTAAGTTTGGGGATACCTTTGTCTTTTGAAGTGTATTATATTGTTTGACAAGTAGATAAACCACAGTATTATGTTCTGTCATTAAGACATATGCACATTTTCTATAGGTGGTGGCCTGGCAGTTGGAACTCTGCTGCTTGTAGGTAAGAAATAAAGCAATGTCTTTATACTGTCATGTCAGCAAGTTTTCAAAGATGTTATTATTTCTGGTGATTATTATGTTTGCACTCAGCCAATGCTTTGCTTGTCATAATGAGTAGTAGAAATATGGGTAAAATGTTTTAAATGTTTTGGGTAAATTTTTTAAAATAATTTTTTCATTAGTGTAGATTTATATTGGATTAGAAACTTTATTGTGCAAAGTACAATACAAAACCAAAGCCAATGAAATACAGAAGCGTCTAACCAGAAGTGCAAATAGCAGTAGGGAATATATGTATTTGTGTGTTTATATTTAAGATACAGATAATAACGTAATTCCTTATGATTCTACAAATCTGCAATCCATTAGGCTGATAGATTATTAGATGTGAAGATAATTCTGATTACAGACTAATTATATCTTTTCAAATTTTGTAAAGTATATAGCAGTTTGACAGATGGAATATTGAGGGTCTTTCTGCTTCTCTTCATCTTTTTTTTTTTAGATGTAATATTAAGAAAGCTGAAATGTTACACTCTAGTATGTGACTGCCATATAATTTTTTGGTTGAATAGTGAATCATTTTGATGTGGCTCATTATTGTCAAAACACATATTCATGAGGATCTTATATCTTTACGGCCTAATTTCTATTCTTTGCATTCTTTTGTCATGTTGGAGTCATTCTTTCACTTCATTGGAAGTTGATTGGCTATGGTCCCGTCTAGGTCACGCATGTCCCCAACACGAAAGATGAAAGATACCACCGCTGTGGGACAAGTAGAAGTTTATACTTTCTAAATTGCGAAATTAGCTTTATTTAATATACAACAAACATATATATTTTTCAGTTATTATTAACTTAAAGGTGGAGTGTGTAATTTTTGTTACAAGTTATGCTAAAGCAAATGGTAAAAAAGGAATGTTTTTTTTTATCATAACACTTCCCCATCCTGCCATTGGTTGGTTAAATAGATAGCTCCGCCCCACATTTAAATCATTGGTTGAGCCAGCGTTGTTGTGTTGGACTGGTTGGGATATTAAATATTTTATAGTGCCAAAGTGTTTGGTAATCAGTTTAATTTTCAGCATATTAAACTATTATAGAATACACACTTCCACGTAGGGTCAGATTTGTAAGCTATTGAAAATTGAGCTGTTATTATTTGATGGAACAGTGATTAAAATAAATGATAGAAGTGTCCCCAGAGGTTGCAAATTTAATTCCGATTTGTATTACCGGTGCCATTGTGAATCAGTGGGGCTCAGACGGCAAACATATGGAACCAGGAGGGCAGAAGTGTTGACCCAAATTTCCCCTGCAGCTTTGAGTGACTGACTCACACTCATTGCACACACACATGCTGAAGTACAGCTTGCATTATTCTTTCTCTAAAAGAGAGAGACACCCTCTCTTCTCTGCATCAGAAAGGATAGGAAGTCTCTAGATGTCCCACCTCTTGGGTGACTGATATGTGCCAGAGTCATGTTGTCTCTACAGCACAGATATGCACCCCCAACGCATCCCCGAAACACCCCCGCTAGGCTAATAGCACCCGCAGGTTTCATTTGTATGGCTCCATAGAAACGCAACCACAATAGGCCCCATCTCGAGTGGGCCCATCTGGGTGTCTTTGTCGGGGCCGCTGAAAGCCACAAAGGCCTGCTGACCTAGAAACACATCAATAAGGGAGAGGGGAGTTCTTCCAATGACAAATTGAAGAGCTGAGGAATTGTTGTTTCTTTCGTTGGTGATGGAATATGAGAGGCATCCAGGTTTGTAGGCAGAATTGGGACGAGGACAGGAAACCCCTCATTCTCTCCTGCTGTCGGAGGAATCCTTCAGGGGTCATGCAGTGGCTTTAGACCTGTGTGGGTTTGAGGGCGTTTGTCAGGAAGAATGGAAGGTTGAAACTGTCAGTGTGTGTGTGTTTTTGTGCTGGAGAGGGGAAAATGCAGACCGTAAGTGTTTCTGAGCTGGCCATTGCTCAACTCTATTACAGGAAGTCAGGGGGGTAATTATATTAGCACTAAACTAACTGGGGCAGTTTCTTTGAAACTTAATCTTGTTAAAAAAAAAAAAACAGGGTTGGTACAATTTATTTTTTAAAAATTAAGATTTGTATTCAACAATAATGCATAAATTTGATCAAAAGTGACAGTAAATACTTTTATAGGGTTACAAAATAATTATATTTTTATTTATCAAATAATCCTGGAACAAATCTGTCATGGGTTCCACTAAAGTATTAAACTGCACAACAATGTTTTTAACATTGATTATAATACAAAATGTTCCTTGAGCAGCAAATCGGCATATTAAAATGATTTCTGAAGGATCATGTGACACTGAAGACTGGAGTAATGATGCTGAAAATTCAGCTTTGCATCACAGGAATAAATTACATTTTAAAATACACAATTAACATAGAAGATAGTATTTTAAGTTTGTAATAATAGTTCCCAGTATTTGTTTTTACTTTATTAAAAATGCATAAGGCATGAAAAATTTATCTTTGGTTAACATAAGAGACTTCTTTCCAAAACATCAAAAATAAAAAAAAATCTTACAGACCTTACATTTTTGAATGCTGCTGTAACTAATAACAATATGTAACTAGGGGTGTGCGATAATGACAAAAAAATTATATCTCTATTTTCTGGAAATTTGTTGATATTGATAATTAGATGATATTTGGTGTGTTATTGTGCTGGTATTTTGGCAGGTTTAAGCCCGCCGTGGACAGCTGACTTCCAAAGCTTTTGCGAGGAAAATATACTTTAAATATAAATCTGAAAAACACCAGTAGATCGCAGCAAATCACTGCATGAGTAAGTCATTGAGTCATTCATTCAACCGATTCATTCAAGTGGCTGATTGATTCAACAAAAAACACCATGGTACAGTATGTTGCTTAGAAGCGCAAAACAGTTCTGCAGTGGCTTTGTTTGGAACTATTTTCATTGTTGAGATACGGCGAAAACAAGAACTGTTGTGTCTAAAATGTAAATCACTTAATATTAACTTGTTTATTGAGCTGTTTATCAAATCAGTACCACATTTGCAGTTGTGCTGATATTTGGAGAAATATGTCACTCTTTGTGTGACATTAACTACTGTATATCAGATAACATAAATACAAAATACATATAGAAGTCATAAGGGGGCATATTTGCTCCCTTATCTTGAATTTTGGGGGAATGCTAAATGTATTTTAATAGACTCTGCTATGGAAATGATTTACATTAGGGCTGTCAAATGATTAATCGCGATTAATCGCATACAAAATAAAAGTTTGAGTTTGCCTAAAATATGTGTGTGTGTAATAATTATGTATATATAAATAAACACAAATTAATGTATATATTTAAGAGAAATATGTTATGTACAAAATATTTTTGTTTATATATAATATAAATTATATAAAAATTATAATAAATGCATATATTTGTAAATATTTCTTAAATATATACATGAATGTGTTTGTACTTATATATACATAATAATTACACACAGCACACACACATGTATTAGGCAAACTCAAAAAAAAATTTTGTACGCGATTAATCACGATTATTTGTTTGACAGCTCTAGAGTCGATCTTTTTTTTTTTTTTTTTTTTTTTTTAACCAAATGATTTTGAAAATGATGAACCAGCTTACTAAAATTAATCTGTTTTAAATGTTTTAATTGAGATACAGTGGGTAATTCAGATGGGCATGTTTAATTATAGTGTTTTAATGACACGTAAACAATGCCACTGAACCAAACAAAACTCGGATATTTTGCTGATTATTGCTGCTGAAAATGGTCAATTATTGTCATGTTTTAGGCTGTACTAATCGGTTGGACCGGAAAAAAACATTTGGAGTACTATTAGACTGCCAAAAGTTATAACAGATCAAGTACAAGAGTGCAAAAAACTGTCTGAGGAACAAAAGGCGTTTGTGGTTGGCCAAACTGAACCAGGATTTCCAGGGTGAGAATCTTGACAAAATTTGTGTTTGTTCTTACCATTTCCAGTCAGGTAGGTGAAATATGAAGCTAATATTTTAATTAATACTGCTCGTACGCATCTTTACCACCTATTAACTTTAGTTTGTTAAATATTGTGCCCTTTCCTGCTTACTAAGTCCTTTTCTGTATGATTTAGCAGCTTCCACACATTTTTTTCTCTGGTTTAGACAGCATAAATTAGCAGAACGACATATTTAGTAGTGCATTAACCATGCAGTCCATACTGTTGTTTACATCCGAGTATCGGCAGTATGGCCACACATCCGGGTAACTCACCAAATCGTGACTTAAGTGCACTGCAAACCCACTATTGATTATTGCCAACCAAGCAAATGCCACACTGGAATGAATTGAAAATGCTAACAAATAACCTTCTCTATCTTTTTCGGTGCTTTCAGGGTGTTATGTACGAAAATGTGTGAAGCACAGTAATAGTAATGGCATTTTTAAGGCATTACCTTCTAATTTTTTTCTCACTAAGAAAAAGAAACAGTTCTGCATCTATGAAAATGTTTATCTTAACACCTCAGAACTATGATTGGCAAATGTTTGTCTGTATAACTGTATCTGGTTCATTCACTGGAGGTTCATCAGAGGGTTGAAGAGCTTTTTTATAGATCAAGACAGGCGTTCTTTTCTCTTACCCTCAGTTCTGCTTTGTGACGGACATACGTGTACATTTCCACTACAAGAGGAATTATGTGTCGTATTCACACATTTCACGTACAGTGTAGCTGCTGATGGATGCTGAATCCATTACAATCACACTGGCCTCTTGTGCTGTCATCAGACATACCATGTGGCATGTATCACAAAGCAGCTAGTGTGTTTGCCATCACTAGCAACCAGAATAAACAGTTGTTTTTCTTATTTCATCTGAGGTTAGTTTTGTTTTTGTTCTCTGTGTTGGGATATTTACAGTATCTGATGTGATAGTGACTCTCTGGCCATTCTTTTGTCATGAGGTGCATCAAAAGCCTCACTGCTCTATGTTTTGGTCTAGTTTAGGCTGATATATGTGGCATTGATGGTGATTTCTGTTCACAGAGGAGGACCGCTATGACAGCTACTCTCGCATGCTGCTCAAGTACTTCCTGGCGGAGGGAGTTGTGTGCGGACATGAACTCTTTCTGGCATCCGCCCGAGATCACCCTGATGAGATCATGCAGGTATGAAGAAAATCAAATCAAGTGTTCACACTCTGCCTGTTTGACACTTTGGTTCTGTGAATTCCAAATACATCAAAATCTGTTATTTACAAACATATTCTCTTTATGTAACTAGTACCTGGCCCTCAAAACAATAAACCTGGAGAGATCTCTGTGTCTTTATCAGTAAAATATTTTTCTTGGCATTGGTCGGGAACAGTGTGACTGAACATGACACAATGTCTGTATGTATTATTATGACTGTGGCATAGTCTGATTTTTGTATCTACTTTTGGTCTAAGGACTCTTTGAAACTGTTGTCTTTTTGTTATTTTATGTTTTGCTGTGTTTGGAATAGAATACCATACTAGTCAAAGTAGTCATACTATTATTTTTCTAATATTCTTGCATTTTATTTTATTTTATTTTATTTTATTTTTTATATTGACATCATTCACACCTTTTCTTACTTCATTGTGTGATCAGGCGTTTTCATTTAATTTAATTTAATTTAATTTAATTTAATTTTATTTAATTTTATTTAATTTTATTTAATTTTATTTAATTTTATTTAATTTTATTTAATTTTATTTTATTATTTTATTTTATTTTAAAATCATTCATATCTCCTTGCTTATTTGATTAGATATTTTATAGTTTTTTTTAAAATTATTATTATTGTTTTTTTTGTTTTTTCAATTGAACATCTTTCACATATATTCTTGCTTCATTGTTTTGTTTTGTTGTATTGTAATTTATTTATGATTTATTTTATTTTATTTTATTTTAAAATCATTCATATCTCCCTGCTTATTTGATTAGATATTTTATAGTTTTTTTTTTATTATTATTATTTTTTTTTGTTTTTTTTTTAATTGGACTTCTTTCACATATTCTTGTTTCACTGTTTTGTTTTGTTGTAGTTTAGTTTAGTTTAGTTTAGTTTAGCTTATTTTTGACATAATTTGCATACTCTTGCTTGCTTCATTATTTAGCCAAGCAATTTATTTATTAGTTTATTTATTTACTTGTGACATCATTTGTATCTTTTCTTATTTATTTATTTATTTATTGGTGGCAGTGGTAGTAGTATATTTTAATTTAATTTGATGTCGTTCACATCTTGCTTTATTATTTGAACAGACTTTTTTTTATATATTTTTTTTTTTGACATCATTCACATGTGAAATCATTATTACCTTCTTGCTTTATTATTTGATTAGACATTTTATTGTTTTTCAATTTGGTATCTTTCACGTATAGTCTTGCTTCATTATTTCATCAAATATTTTTATTTTATTCATTTTATTTCATTTTTTACATTTGCATCATCTTGATTGCTTGATTATTTGATCTTTTTTATTTTTACATTTGCATATTTTCTTACTTCCTTTATTTATTATATTATTTGTTTGTTTGTTTATTTGTAGCAGCAGTAGTAGTATATTTTAATTTATTTTGACATTGTTCAATTATTTAATCATACATTTTATTTTATTTTATTTTATTTTATTTTAAAATCATTCATATCTTCTTGCTTTGTTATTTGATTAGACATTTTATTGTTTTTTTTTAATTGTTCATTAATTCATTTTTATTTTATTTTATTTAATTTTGTTTTATGTTTGTTTGATTTTTGACATAATTTGTTCTTGCTTGCTTCATTATTCGGCCAGAAATTTTATTTATTTATTTATTTTTATTTATTTATTTATTTTGTTTATTTTATTTTATTTTATTTTACATCATTTACAGAGTAAGACTGTGAGGCAACAGTGCAGAGTGCAACTGTTCAAAATGTGCATACTGTTTCTTGTTCTGCTTTAAAAAAAAAGGCTACAGTGCTAGGCAGTACTCAGTGTCTTTTGTGCAGTGTACTAATATTCCATTATGAACGTAGCCAGTGTTTCCTCTCTCTTCTCCTTCCCCATCTAAGCCTTCATAGACTGATACACGAATGTTTTTGTGTGAGAGCTCAGGGAGTTACCTGTGAGCGTTAACGAGTCTCACCTTAATGACAGTGGACAGGAGTTCCTCTCTTGCCGGCCCCTGATTGGCCCCCAGTCAACACAAGCTTAATGAGGGCCTGTTGTTGCCCTTCAGACAGTTCCTGCATTGAGCTGTTATTTGTGAAACAGTCTCTGTTTTTTGTTATTGTACGGTCTGTATGAACATTCCCCTTAGGGAGACAGTTCCCACCTTCATTTTGGCATTTTTTGGCATTAACGACAGCATCAACCCTGTTGTTTAAACAAAAGCTTTTAAAGTGCTAGCACCATTTTGAAGTGTTTATTCATATTTGTGGCCTCGTTAAAACGGGTCACTGGACGTTCATTTCCCTGTTCACAGTGAGCTCTGGCCAAGCCTTAGTCTACCTAAATACAGTGTAAAAAAATTTAAAATCGTCAATACCCATACAAACCCAGTTAAAATAGAAAACATTTGAGATGAAATATAGACAATGTATTTGGATTGTCTGATATAAAAATATGTGGTAATTTCTTAATTGGTTTATTTATTTTTAAAATGCAAGCAACACACTTTTAAAATATATAATAAAAATGACTCCAAATATTTGATAAATGCTGTTTAAATTTTTAATGCTTCTCTAAAGATTTTAGTAAAGTCAGGTAAAAGGTCTTTCCATATTCAGATTATATTTATGAACTAGTATAAATATTTAAGAATTCACTTTCAGTGAGTGCAAAAAAGTTGCAGCCGTAATACAAAGGCTTTATTTTGTAACTTTTGCTTTAATTTTCTTCTCTTTAAAAATATTTCTAAATTCTTGTTGTTGTTTTTTTATTAATAGCATGTAAGTTAGTTAAGTAATGTTCTGTCTTTTTATGTTTTCTAAACAGGAACTCCCTTCTCCTATTGTGGATGACGTTGCCGGCATGAAAATCAGCGAGGGTCAATCTCAGCCAAGTGACCCAGAGAATCCAGACACAATGAAAATCGCCTGGCGCTACCAAAATCAACCCAGAGTTCAGGTGAAAATCATCTGTAGTGAAATCTGTCCTTCCATTCAGTAAAACACTGAGAAATCAACCCCGCTCATTCACATTCATTTTAAATTCATTAAATTCATTAAATTCATTAAATTCATTTGAATTTATTTACTGTATAACACAGTGGTTCTCAAATGATTTTGCTTCAGAACCTAAGTTTACATTAGACATCAAGTGACAACCTGTACTGTAACAAAATTATTTATCATGTTGTTTATCAAGTAAACAAATGCCCTTAAAATTATACATGCAGAAGTATAACATTTTTTACTTTACACAGAGAAAAATAGGGGTTTAAAATGTTACCTTTTGGGTACAACAGCTTGTTGCTGGAGCTGTACCCTTAAAAGGACATCTTTGTACCTTTTTTTTTTTTTTTTTAACCCCTAATAGTTATGTATTTGTACCTTAAGAGTACTTATTAGTACTCTAAGATACTAATATGTGCCTATTAGGTGTAATAAAAGGTACAGAGATATCCTTTCAAGGGTAGTACTCCAGCAACAAGCTGTTGTACCCCAAAAGGTACAATTTTAAACCCCTATTTTTCTCTGTGTATCATTAATTTACTCTACAAATGCATTGTGTTTGGCACAAACAATATTAGTCTTTATTGCTAGTGAATTTACGTCAGAGTTACAATGGTTAACTAAAACAATGAAACATTTTGGTTACTTGAAATAAATGTTAACTGAAATAAAATATTTGAAAACTTAAACTCATTTTATTTCAGCTAGTTGCCAAGGCATCATTTCTCATTTTTGTTTAACGTGAAATACTACAATAAAAATAAATTACCTAAAACTAATAAATAAAGATAAATAAAAACTATATAACACAAAAGAATAAAAATGATAAAAAAAAAAAAAACACAGAACAAAATTACAAAAACATTAAGTAAATTTAAAGTAAAATTGGATTATATAAAATTTGGTGATGTTAAATGATTAATCACAATTAATCACATCCAAAATAAAAGTTTTTGTTTACACAATATACATGTGTGTACTGTGTATATTTATTATTATATTATTACAAATTATTGCATGTATGTATTTAAGAAAAATTGTATGTTTACATATTAAACATTTATGTATAATATAAATTCTATGAATATAAATATATGCATGTAAATGCATGTAAATATTTTTGAAATATATACTATATGTGTGTGTGTGTATATATATATATATATATATATATATATATATATATATATATGTGTATATATATATATATATATATATATATATATATATATATGTGTGTGTATATATATATGTGTATATACACAGCACACACAAAATACTGACAAAAACCATAACAGAGCAGCATCGATGATACTAAAATAACACTGATTTGGATTGGAAGTAATTTAATGTCTTCGCATAGTTTTGTTTATTTTTTGAGAGTGAGTGCATGTCACACAACCTGTCCATGTTGGCATCAGTCTTATTTGTCTAGCTTTAATGCCAAAATACCACAGCGTTTGATTGAACGTACAACTTTCAATATCAACCGCTATGGAAAGAATTTTGTCTGTCATTTTAAAAATGGACAAGCCTCTTTAATTTACTATGCTACTCATGTAGGATATGGTAAATTAGTTGCATTTTCTTATTTGCATTTAGCTTTGTTTCATACATACTGTCCACAAACCGATCAGAACAGAAATGCGAGACATTTTTGGAGTTTAGAACCACTTTTATATGTTCTAAGAAAAGGGGGTGGGAAAAATAGTGTCCTATAATAAATATATCAGTTCCTACCCACCCATCGCTGTGAATGGGCTTTCGCTGTTCTCATTCACAGTTTAGGTGGATTACTCACGCTTAGCTGGTTATAGGTGGACTTAAAACCCAAAGAGACAGGAGGACATGGAGCTTCTATTCAACCTCAAGCCTTTTACAATGGAACAGCAGCCTCCGGCACCCCCAAATCCCTTCATAGCCCTCGCCGTGGCGTCCGCGCGCCCCTCTTTCTTCCGTTTTTAGAAAAGACCCCTCCTGCCAGCCCATAATCCAGATTGCTATGGAGATTAGAGGGGGACACCAGAGAGTCCACAAAGATTTCACTCATGCTGCCGGCATTTCGGACAACTTTCAGCTCATTCTCTTCCCTTCTCATTGGATATTTTTAGTCTCATTTCCTTATTTCGTCCTCCCCCATTCTCGTTTTTTCCCCGTTCCTGTCTCAGAGGGGATACTTACCCTCCTTAACCTTTATCATACCTCTGTCCTCTTCACAAAGCACCAGTAAATCTAGTAAGGGATTTGCATCCTAAACATAGAGAGCCCCCCTCGTTTCTTTTTCTCAATGGAGACGCCAGATCAAAGTTCAGTCAGTCAAAACCCATCCCGTAACGTTAAAGGGGTCGACCCGGCCAGCCCACTAAACGAAGATGAGCGCCAAGCTGTCAATCTCCGAAGGAGGTGCTGGAACACATAAGAGTCGCTGATCCAGATCAGGAGAAGATTAGGGGCTCACCTCGCTACTCATTAGAAACTCTGGAGCAAAAACCAGACCCCCTCACAACCTGAGGAAAACATCTGCCTGTGTGCAAGTGTTTTTTTCCTAAGTCCAATTGGTTGGTCTCTTCAGAAAGTGATTATGTGCTCAGTGGCTTAACGAATCATCTGGGTTTTTTACAGTTTAACAAAAGTTAAACCATCAATGGTAGCTAGAAGTTACAGAATCTTTTATATACTTAACTTTTCTTGTTATTGTGTTATGTAAAGAATGGTCCACTATGACTCCAGTCATCAATTCTCTGGTGATTCTCTATGTACACAACTGTAAAAAGTTTGTCAGTTAGACTTTAAGAATGCATTCAATTAATGTTGCAAAAGATTTATTTCAAATAAATGTTCTAATTTTGAACTTTCTATTCGTCAAAAAATTCTAAAACAAGTATAATTGTTACCGCAAAAATATTAAGCAGCACAATGCTGATAATAAGAAATGTTTCTTGAGCACCAAATATTAGCTTATTTGAATAATTTCCAAAGGATCATATGACACTGAAGACTGGAGTAATGATGCTAAGAATTCAGCTTCACAGTCACAGAAATAAAATTTATTTTAAGATGTATTAAAGTGGAAAATAATTATTTTAAATTGTAATAATTTAAGAAACAGTCTCCAATTAACTATTAAAATAAGAAGAAAGTCGCATTTGAAAGCTGCAAAGCTGTTTTTTTTTTAAATTGGTTCAAATGAATGGAGAATATTGTGTTTTTCTGTGTGCGTTCGACCATTTCCATCGGTGGTCCTAGATCACTTGATGAGGTCCGCAAATCCTATGCGCGGAAACTATGCCGGAAAAAGAATGAAAGAAAAAGCTTTTTAAAAAGACAAAAGAGCGTATGGATGTTTTCTTAGAATGATCATTAAAAACCAACAGACTGATGAAAATGCGGGACATTTTCTCAATATGCGACGTGCGGGACAAGGGGTGAAAATGCTGTGCGGTACAACGCAAAGCGGGACAGGTGGTCACCCAATTGAATGTGGTAGTTGTGTTACTGTCTGTGCAGGGTCAGAAAGCTGTCGGATTTCATCAAAAATATCTTTATTTGTGTTTATTTGTCTTTATTTGTGGTCTTATGGGTTTGGAATGACATGAAGTAAATAATGAGTAATTAATGACACAATTTTCATTTTAGTGTGAACTATCCCTTTAAAATGAATTAAATTCTGTATTTAGTGCATTTTACACCCTAGAGAATAACGTTTCTGATATATTTTTCTTTTTATTTATAGACTGCTTTGGCATCATCAGTGAGGTTTGGCCATTACTATGACGTTTCCAAGACCATGGAGCCTGAGCTACGACAAGCAGCCAAATGCCACAGTTTTTACCAGCTACAGGAAACACCAGTAACCACAGAATCAAGGTATCTATTATCATCCACTTGATTATCTGTTAGGAGTACCAAAATAAATGTTCAGTTATGGTGAGTATTCGGAATAAGATGTTTATGTGACCCAAAATTTGCATTGGCGTTTTGTTTGCCAAGAGGTACACTACTATTCAAAAGTTTGGGGTTCGCAGGAATTTTTAATGTTTTTGAAAGATAAGGCTGCATTTATTTATTTAAAAACTATTACAATTTGAAAAACTCTTCTATTGTAGTATATTTTTAAAAATACTTTATTCCTGTAATGCAAAGCTGAATTTTCAGCATCATTACGCCAGTCTTCAGTGTCACATTTTAATGTGCTGATTTGCTACTCAAGAAACATTTTTTATTATTATCAAAGTTGAAAACAGGTTGCGATGCTTAATATTTTTGTGGAAACTTATTTATTTTTTTTTTACTTTTTTAAATAGATGCAATTCAGAAGATTTACATTTATTTGAGATAAGTGTTTAGTAACAATTTGAAAGTCTATGCTTTTACTTTTAATCAATTTAATACATCATTTGCGGAATAAAATAATACATTTCTTCAAAGAAAATCTTCAAAGTATCAAACAAAAGAGCACCTTGCAGTTAAAAGTCGAAAGTATTAAGTAGGAATATTTAACATCCAACTTTAAATGGATCATCTTGCCTTGAGTAAATATCTAGATTGCCCTGACAGTGCTTTTATTATTACTCATGAAAGTTCATAAAAGAATGCTGATGATTAGACACAGCTTAACCAAACATTATAACCAAACACACGCACAGCCTTCTGCACTTATCTGTCCTGTATGTCCTTATTTCTAGTATGATAAGTGCGCTAAGTATCGTCACATATCTCCAAGAAGAAAATGCTTTCTCAATGCTGATGTCATGTTTCTGAGGAACACATCTGCAATTTCGTTTTATGACGGGTGTTCAGCCTAATAAAGGTTTTCGTAAAAACCCCTCTGTACTTCCAGGTCCTTGCCAGCACTGCGAAAGACAGGCTCGAGTCTTCAGTGATGTTTGCGATGCGGTTGTTTTATGGTTGCGAGGGGTGCACGTGTAGAGGAGGCAGGAGCTTTGGTTGCATTAAAGTCTACGGCATGGCCGCAGTGCAAACAAATCAATCTGGAGCCCCAGGTTCATGGAGCCTCTCTCTGCTTTTTATGTCCGCAAACAAAAAGGTCTTCTAATTGTTTATCTGCATAACAGCACCATAGTGAAGGGGCCGTGTTCCCAAGCGTATGTTTACTCGCATCGGTAAATGTGTTCCTGTGTGGCGATACTGTGTCCGCGGAACAGCTTGTGCCATGGCAGCAACGTGACGGATGTCGTGGCCGACGTAGGTGTTGCTTTTGGAATTTTGCCGTCATTCTTCCTTCAGCGTGCAGTTTATGATGATTTTATGACGTGTTGTAATGGAATCATAAAGCTTTTAGCCATTAGCTGTTTTAGCACACCTTTTAGATGCGTTTCCGTCCCATAGGAGCACAAAGAGACTTTATTCCTAGTACATTTAATGATGAAAAGCATCGTCATGTAATGTTATGTAATGTCTGTTTTGTAACAACTTTCAAAGTGATGTTTTCAGTTTCATCTGAGACAGATGAACGTAAGCGTGGCAGTTTTATTACGTTGATTGTTTTACTTATTGCAGTAGTTTGGAAATTAGATGTCTGGTGATTGGTGCCAGCTCAATCAGTTTTACCTGAAACCATGTGAACGTGGCTAAATGTATTAAAGAAGTTCACTTCCAGAACAAAAATTTACAGATAGTTCACTCACCCCCTCATCATCCAAGATGTTCAAGTCTCTCTTTTTCAGCTATAAAGAAATTGTTTTTTGAGGAAAACATTAGGAATTATCTCCATATAGTGGACTTCTATGGTGCCTGTGAGTTTGAACTTCCAAAATGTAGATTCAGTGCAGCTTCAAAGGGCTCTAAACGATCCCAGATGAGGAAGAAGAGTCTTATCTAGCAAAGCAATCGGTTATTTTCTAAAAAAACATTATAATTTATATACCTCTTAACCTCAATGGGTGATTTTGAAGCTGGAGGAGAAAATGAGATGGGAGTTTTTCGACATACACCCTAACTGTATTTACCCAGAATGTGTAGAGTTCACTCAGAGCTAGACAAGATAAGCATTTGAGGTTAAAATGTATATAAATTTCCCTAGATAAGACCATTCTTCCTTGGGTGGGATCGTGTAGAGCACTTTGAAGCTGCATTTAAACTACATTTTGTAAGATTAAACTTGCGGGCACCATAGAAGTCCATTACATGGAGAACATTCCTGAAATGTTTGCCTCAAAAAACATAATTTCCTTACGACTTAAGAAAGAAAGACATGAAGCCTCTGTGGGTGTGACGGCATCTGAGAATGGCTCGATTTGAAAAAGGGGATACTATTTTTACAGATTAATTAAAAACCAATGCATGGATTTTATCATTATAGGGTAGATGTGTACATACACTGCCAACACACATTAATGTTCAAACAACATGAAAAAGTGAACTTTGCATCCGATGACCCCTTTAAGTTGGTTGTTTTACATATCATGGAATTTCAGAAATATTTGGTTTAATCAAAATAGATTAACATGAATGTGGAAAATGTAATTACATTGGTAGTTGTATTTGTCATGGCAGTTCAAAAATGAAATGAGTAGAGATTGGTGCTAAAAGCTCAGTAAGATTTATTCAAAATAGTCGAAAGCAAATGTGGCAAAATGATTATGTTGTTGTTGTATGTATCGTAGCAGTTCAGAAATTAAATGTCTGGTGTGTGGTGCTAAAAGTAGGGCCCTATGAAATCTGTTTTATTTTTTCCAAATTCCATTTTTTTTTCTGTTTTAATTTTTCTGGATTTCATTTTAATGGTTAAATTAAAAAATATAAATAAAAAAATCTAATTAATTGAAATCATCAAACTTACAATACAATTTAACAGCAAATTATTAAAAGGTTTATGTTTTAGGGCCCTTAACTGTATGCTTTCTACTAATTTTATGGATTCCATTTTAATGGTTTCATTAAATTTTAATAATCAAAAACATCTCTAATTAGTTGATTTTATTACCAAAAAAAATTTATTATTATTTTATTTCTTTTTTTCCCCCTAGAAATACTGTGTTGTGTATTTACATTTTTCTGGTAAATATTCCTTAGAAATAATTTTGTATTAGCAGTAGTAGTACTATCATTACATTAAGTAATATATATATCTGTCACAGTTTCTTTAAGTTAAACCAGACTTTTATTTTAATGGGTTGCCGTGAAGACCTTCTATTTCTGTTTGTATATGATGTGATGAGAGTTTTTCTCAAAAGAAACGGTGAAATGCTGATAAAGTGACTCCCCGAGGGTTTATGTGTTCATGTAGTCATATTTTGTAGCAGCAGAGGCCAAAAACACCTTAAGCAACAAGTGCACTTCAGTATTTGTGTAGTAAACAAAACCGTGCGTCTGCACCATTCATTCACACAGAGACAGACAGAAAATGCCAGATGTACATTAAATAGTATTTTTGCATCTTAATATTGCCAGATGCTAGTCCATATCGTGTTTTGATTCGAGTGTACTGACCTGCTTTTGATTTATTTATCCAAAATTTGGCAAACTCCGTGACATCCCGCGTTATACTGTAAATTTAATTTTTATCACTTGACCCCACGATCCCGTCTGTGTTTTCTGCATCGCAGAAATCATAGGGACCTATAAAAGGTTAATGCTCTTCTGTGTTTAAAAGTAACATGCATTCTACACTAAACCTAACCAAAAATGTTGAGCAAACGTGAGATAAAAATGTATTTGTGCCATTTTAGCTTGCTTCTACACGTTTTCCAGCTCTTATTGAGTGTCGTGACTAGTGTTTTTTATGGGACTTGTACATGAACGCTCAACATCACAATGTAGTGCTGTACCAGGTGAGCTACTGAGCAATTTTACTACGTTAGAGAAACTATGCATATAGAGCCGGTTATGTGATGAAAATGTCAAATGTATTAGTTTACATATGCATTATACTAAAAGTGTTTTGAGGTCACATCATAGTATTGCACAGGGAAAAAAGTATTTTTAATCGATAATCTGCCTTGTAATCATAATTTGAGAAAAGAAATAAAACTGTTGCTGTTGTACTGCCTTTAGTGCTTATTTGAGCTGTATACTGCTGTGAATTGTGTATATAAAGGTGCATTTTTATAGTTTTGCAATGAGCCTATGTTGGTAATTTTGCCATAAAGAACAATTGGAGGCAGAATCAGATGTAGAAAACTGCTTCCTATCCCTTTCAAAGAAATCAATTAATCAGCAAGCTTAAGCGACAACCAAATGTCTTGAGATACAAAAAACCCTCATTGTCTTTCTGCGTTTCACAGCTCATAGAATAAAAAGCCCCATGCCGTTTCCAGACTGTTAAATCGCTCCGTTTCACTACGTGGCGTAATTGGCACAAATTGCTCTCCAGGTGAAAGCGGAGCCTGTTGTTTAAGACGGATGCTACCTCCACGCGCCCCTCTGGTCCCCCTCTCGCTCACATCACTGTGATCTTAATTAGCTCACCTGTCGGCCATTATCCTCTACGGACGGCACCTTAAGCGATCACGCTCTGTTGGGCTGCTGCGGTCTCTGTCTCAGACACAATGGGGGCGTGTCCTCTTTTGATTGCCGCCACCCCCACCTCCCCAGGTCTTAATCAAAAGAGGGAAACACGTGTTTCACCCCATTAAGAAGCAAATCAGTGAGGTGGGTTCAGAGCGTGAAATTGCACACTGCCGTTCAGAAGTTTGGGGTCAATGATATATTTTCTTAAAGAAATTAATACTTTTGTTCAGGAAGGATGCATTCAATCAAAATGTTACAGAAGATTTCTGTTTCAAATAAATGCAATACTTTCTGTTCATCATGTGACACTGAAGACTGGAGTAATGATGCTGAAAATTCTACATTTTAAAATATATATATTAAAAAAAAAAAAAACAGTTCTTTTGAATTGTAATATGTGACCGGGGACCATAAAACCAGTCATAAGTAGCACGGGTATATTTGTAGCAATAGCCAAAAATACATTGTATGGTTCAAAAGGATCAATTTTTCTTTATAAAATCTTTAGGATATTAAGTGAAGATCATGTTCCATGAAGATATTTTGTAAATTTCCTTCCGTAAATATATCAAAACTTAATTTTTGATTAGTAATATGCATTGCTAAGAACTTCATTTAGACAACTTTAAAGGTAATTTTTCTATTTAGATTTTTTTGCACCCTCAGATTTAAGATTTTCAAATAGTTGTATATCCACTAAATATTGTCCAAACAATACATACATTAATGGATAGCTTATTTATTAAGCTTTCAAATTATGTATAAATCTCATTGTGACCCTGGACCACAAAACCAATCATAAGGGTCATTTAAAGAAAAGAAAAGAAAAGAAAAGAAAAGAAAGAAAAAAGAAAAGAAAAGAAAAGAAAAAAAGAAAAGAAAAGAAAAAAAAAAAGAAAAGAAAAAAGAAAAGAAAAGAAAAGAAAAGAAAAAAAAGAAAAAAGAAAAAAGAAAAAAGAAAAAAGGTTTGGCCGAGATACAACTATTTGAAAATCTGGAATCTGAGGGTGCAAAAAATCAACTTTCTTCGCAATGCAAATTGCTAAAATTAAATTTTGATGTATTTACGGTAGGAAGTTTACAAAATATTTTAATGATTTTTGGCATAAAAGAAAAAAAGATAATTTTGACCCATACAATATACCCATGCTACTTATGACTGGTTTTGTGGTCCAGGGTCACAATTTAAAAAAAAAAAAAAAAAGACCTTATATCTGTATTTTTTTTACCAAAAGGCCTTGTGAGCACAGAAGACTTTCAAAACCATTAAAGTAATTAAAAATCATTTCTAAAGTCTTAACAACCCCAAACGTTTCAACAGTAGGTGAATGCAAAGATGGAAAATTAACATTTTGGGTTCATAATCAGTTTTATCGACAGCGTTTGTTCATAATGATTACCACAGAAAGTTGTTTTGAAATTTTGAGACTTAAACATTATGTGTGTTGACACATGATTGTGTCATAAAACCCATGTCATAATCCATGTTATAATAACAATTATTTGAGTTAAAATCAGACAAATTCATCTCCTTACATTAGTTTATCGGCTAGTTCTTTTAAACACAATTGAAAGGCTGTGTCGGGCCTGGAGGTTGCTGTTTGTCATGCTTTAAATTCAGTTCTCAATCTTTGAGTAATTGATGGCTGTCGTAGCTGCATGCAGAGTGGCACAGTGTGGTCGTTACAACATGTTGAGAGACAGAATGAGAAGGAAAGACTGAAATGAATGACTGAAGTGACAGGATGAAAGACTTTACAAAACCCCTGAGGTGTAATATATATTTTTAAATGAGCAAAGACATAAATCTTAGTCTAGCAGTTTGATCTCAATAGGCTGCTTGATCATTGTCATTAGATTTCAGAACAAATGTGCAGTTGCTCTGAAAAGTATTTGGACTTTTTAGATTTATTAATTTTAGATTTGTTATTGCCTTGTAAGTCTCTTATGCTCCCCAAATCTGCATTTATTTGGTAAAAATGCAGTAAAAACAGTAATATATTTGAATATGTTTTAAAATCAATTTTTGTCCTGTGATACAAAGCTGAATTTTCAGCATCATTACTCCAGTCTTCAGTGTCGCATGATCTTTCAGAAATCATTCTAATATGCTGATTCTGTCAATTTTGATCATATTATTTTACAGAAGGAGAGAAAATGGTACTGACCCCAAACTTTTAAACATAGAACATTTTAAACATTTTGAACATAACATACTTTTTTCTGTAACATTGTTACACTTGAAAGGTGATTGTGCTAGCTTTCTGTAAAATAAATGCCACCTGGTTTGGCGTTTTCTTATCTAACACAATTTTAAGTGTGACCAGAGGGTCTAAATATGGTTTGAGGATGCTGTATTCTCAGATTTTAGGAAGGAAGAAAGAAATAAACTTATTTGAGTAAAATCAAAATGTGCAACGTACAGCAGGTCAAGTGCTTTGACCTCCCTTGTTATGAGTTGCACATCTTACCCCTGATTTAACATAGAAGCGCTGTGTCACTGGGATCAGAAGCACTGTCCCGTTAACGCGGCGCTCTGTTTCAGCACACTCAGACTCACCGCAGGCCTCAGGGGGAGCGCCCGGAGCTGACAGAGGTGCCAAAGTGTTTAATTAATTTCATTTCATTTCATTTGATTTAATTAGTGATGTATTTCCTTGCGTCTACATGCGTGGCTAGGTTGCCAGGGTTACTGCCGATGTCAACAGGCTTTTGTGATATCAAAGCAAATCCCACTTTATGACGGCAGCATATGCCACAACAATTAGTGGTCTTAACTGAAGTGTACACAGATCTCATCAGCTTTTGACCTGTTAGGAAGCCATAAGCATAGTTGTCCGCATTTAAACACTTTCCTGGAACTAACGGTTTGAAGCTATTATTTGTTTGCTCATTCGTGTAAAACTTTTCTTACAGTTATGACAAAATTGGTATGATTAATTGCACACTTGCTACTTTTTAGATTAAAGCATCTGATAAAAGATAGAAATGTTAAATGTAAAAATGTTTACATTTTTAAAAGATTCAAAAATATTTTTTAAATATTTTTGAAAGAAATCTCTTTTGCTCTCTAAAGCTGCATTTATTTGATCAAAAATGCAGTAATATTTCAAAATATAATGATTATTATTTATTTTTATTGAAAATAAAGAAAATAGTAAAATATACATAATATTACATTACATTTACATTTAGTCGTTAAGCAGACACTTTTATCCAAAGCAACTTGCAAATGAGGACAATGGAAGCAATCAAAATCAACAAAAGAGCAATATATGCAAGGTATGCAAGTGACAAGTCTTAGTTAGCCTAACGCAGTACACGTAGCAAGGTGTTTTTTTTTGTTAATTATATAATAAATAAAAAGAAAACAGATAGAATAGAAAAATAGAGCAAGCTAGTGTTAAAGGCCTTTTTTGTTAAGTATATAATAAATAAAAAGAAAACAAATAAATACAATAGAGAAGCTTGTGTTATTTTTTTTTTTATTTTTTTAAAGAAAACAAGCATAATAATATACAAAACGGTTTAGGTTTTTTTTTCGAAAGTCTCTTATACTCACCAAAGCTGCATTTATTTGATCAACTCTTTTCTGTTTTAATTTATTTTAAAATGTAATTTATTCCTGTGATGCAAAGCTGATTTTTACCAGGCATTAATCCAATGTCACATGATCCTTCAGAAATCATTGTAATATTCTGATTTGCTGCTCAAGAAGCATTTATTATTATTATTATTATTATTAATGTTGAAAATGATTGTGCTGCTTAATATTTTTTGTGGAAACCAGAATACATTTTTCAAGATTCCTTGCTGACGTGAAAGTTCAAAAGAACAGAAATCTTTTGTAACATTGTAAATTCTTTCAAAAATAATTAAAACAAGTTCTTACTGACCAAACTACTGAATGGTAATGCGCAATGTTTTACATTGGCATGAATAGAATTTTCCATCTTTAGGTTGTTTCAGATGGTTATTTTAACTATCTTTGTCTCTTTTACATCTACAATCTCAAATTGCAATGTTTCAGCATTGTAGCGTATTTGTTTATTTATCTTTCAAAATAAGTATATTTTGTTCTTCTCTCATGTTCTTTCAGTCCGTTACCATCACCATATCATGCTCTCCTGAAGTCTATCCAGACGGTCATCCGGAAAGAAGGGTTTGATGGATCAACACCACAGGTTGGTTGTCGTTTGTTTAGCCAATTGCTTTTCTCTAGCTATGTTTCCATCCCCGTTTTTATGCACATTTTGAAATATCACATCAGAAACGGCACATTTTGAATAAAAATCCCTTGATTGGCAAAAATGTTTTTACGCTTGCTTGAGGTGGTTTTTGACTTTTTAATGCGAATTACACGACTAAACAAAATCAAATTTATTCCTGTGATGCGAAGCTGATTTTTCAGCATCATTACTCCAGTCTTCAGTGTCACATGATGGAACGATCTCGTTCCACAGCATCTGAAATGCTATAGTCATTCTGAAATGCCTGCGCAAAGTCTGTCGTCAGAGTATTTCTGTATAATTATCTCCCAGAACTGTCTTACACGACTGTGCTCCCAAACATCAGACATCCACCTCCAAAAGAAATGATCACATTTATTGTGTTTTGTCTGCTCGCTCTGAGGCGCAAGTATATAAAAAATTACTATATTCAGTGGCTTCTCCTACTTTTCTTAGTAATATACAGTGTCAGTTTATGGGGAAGTGACGATTTTGTTCTCTTTGACTTGTTTGATAGAAAATAGGGTGCTTATTCGCAAATCTTTTATGCGATATATTCCGATTTTTCCACATAAGTTCAATTCGCAATTTTGGATGGAAAACCGGCTGCTGTCTGTTGCTCTTTTGGTCATACAGAAAACTTTTTTCAGCAGTGATGACTTTTTAAAAGACCAGTACCCAGAAAAATTAAAATCCTGCCATCATGTACTCACTCAATCCATGCAGTTTTCTGTCTTCTGTGAAACACAAAAAAGTTAATCACACCAAAATGTCTTATTTCCATTATGAAAGTGAATGGTGACCACAACTACCAAGCAAGTTTTTTTAGTGAACAGTGATTTAAATTTCAGTCTTATGGTTTCAGAAGACATTGAATATTGTGTATGAGTCAAAATAACTACCTTTATCATACTTTTAGAGCTTGATAGCCCCTGGAGCAGCCCTTTTGCGTTCCACAGAAAGAAGTAAACAGTACAGTTTAAGAACAACATGAGGCTGAATCACTTTTGGGTGAATTGGGTCTCTTTAAATTGACCAAAAAGGCTGTAATGAAATGCAAAGTTAACAGACACTCTGTCATTTACACCTCCGGAACAATGAAAGCGTTTTGCCGCAGGCAGTGTTTTTACAAGACCTTTAATTTGTTGTTTCATTGATTGGTCTCGCTTGGCTAATTGTTGCCTGATTTTGTCTGCGCTTTCACTTCCTTTGTAGCGTGGCTTTCGTAGCTTGTGATAATTAGGAAATGGAAAAGAGCTTTAAATATAAAGGCTTTATTTTTTCTCTTTTCCTTTTCACCTTTATTCCTCTTTTTCTTGTTTCATCCTCAGTTGTCAGTTTCTCCATGTTGTGCTTGAATCGCTCTCAGGAGGGAGATGGGTTCCCTTGGGTTCCTCTTCCTTAAAGCTGAGTCTTATTAGTTTTGTGGTAAACAGGCCAAGACAGACACTGGGCAATATGCCCTCTGTCTGTTCATATTCATTAGCTCCTACTGAGAAGCAGGGGAGCTCGGTCCCTCTGGGGGCCCCTCTCAGAATCGGCCCCATGATAGCCCCCGTCTTGACTTCCACATCAGCACTGCATCTGCCGAGCGGCTCGTGGGACCGGGCCACTTGAGGATACACTCGCTATTTTTAATCAGTTTCCAACTTTATGTGGCTCTAATGTGGCTTCTGTCATGTGGTGAACTCCAGAGATGGTCTTCTGACCAAATTTAGTGTCAGCGTAATGTAAACAGGCCTATACATTAGTATATGAAGACTCAAATCACAGTAAAATGACTCAAATCACAGTAAAAAATCAGAGACTTTATTTTATTTATTTTACATTTTATAGATTTATTTTCCGTTTACACATTGTAGCTTCAGTGTAGGCTTATGTCATTAATTAAAATAGAAATTACTTATTTTGCTAAATTTTACTAATGTAGGAAATGGTACTAAAACTAAATAATACATACTAAATAACATTAATTTATTAAATATAATTCTAGTTCAGTTAAAGACAAGATAGCCATGTCTGTGTACAGTACATGAAGACATTTGGAAAAGGTTTCCAGTTGCTCTGTTTTGCAAATAAAAAAGCTTATGTTTTTATCTTTTTCAGTTTCAGTATTGCCAACTGTGCCAAAAAAAATGAACTAGTCACAGAAATAGTTCACCCAAAAATGAAAATGTGCTAAAATTTTGAATTCAGCTTTTAACAAAGTCTCTATATTCATACATTAACACTATAAAAAGAATTTTACTGAAAAAAAAAAAAAAATATATATATATATATATATATATATATAGTAGCAACATTGTAGATTTTAGGTTTTAGCGAAAAAACATCAAATGTGAAATACTACGTTTTTTTCACTGTAAATTGTAAGTTTTTTCCCCACTTCCAAAAACTATATTTTACCATAAAAGTACCTGACAGTTTTTCACTCTATATACTGCTAACCAACTAATAGTTTTTTACTGTAGCATTTTTACAGTCTTTTACCATCACAATAATTTTTTTTACAGTGGAAGCTGTTGTACACTGTAAAAAAAATCTGTAAAATTTACTATAAAAAACGGCAGCTGTGGTTACCAGAATTTTACCGTAAAAAATGGTAGCAACATTTTAGATTTTATGGTTTTAACTTAAATTTACATATAAATACTGTAATTTCACTAACATAATGGTAACATACCAACCTACTGAAGTACTGAAATCTGTTTTGTACCTTTGTAATACATTGATAACCACCAAAAGCAGGTGATGATGAGAAAGTCACATGATGAACCATAGCCGATCACAAGCAGCTTTTTTAAATACTAACATACGTAGAAGGTGCGCAGTGTCATTTACACAAACACTAAACACCATGGTAACACACATGAAACTAAAAGAATGCAACAGACATTAATTTAACAACATTAGATGTAACATACAACCCTAATGTACAAAACTGATTAGAAAAAAACATAGGTATTTCAACAAAAACACATCAAATTTGAAATGTAACACAGGGAATTCTGGGAGTGTCAATTTACAGTTATTCACTGTAAATTTTGTTATTTTTCCACTTCCAAAAACAGTACACTACCGTAAAATTACATGCAATGTCCAACAGTTTTTCACCATAGTAGAGGAACTTACCGCTAACCATTTAAGAGGTTTTTACCTCTTATCTTTTACCGTTAAATTCATAACCATTTTTTACAGTGTACAGATACTCACCTGAGTTTTCTTATTTCAATGTTCTAATTTTTGCACAGTCATGTCACTGAAGTAAGATATTTTACAGTATATGTTATAAACACGTTTGACAATGTATGAAAGTGAATTAACCTTAGAATAATTTAAAATTAAAGGTGAAAAATGAAAATAACGTTAAAAAAACTAAACTTTATTTCAAGTGTTTCCATTGTAGTTAAACTCTTAAAGTCTAGTTTAAAGTTTAACAGGAGTTCCAAATCAAATCTTATTGTGATCAGTAGTGGAAGTCTAGTTTGTGCTAGTTAATTCTTGTTGATTGTTGCATTTTAGTGTTTTTGTTTTAATCCGTGGCACTGATGGACACCTCGGGCTCCTCACCCTGGAAGTCCTCGATCCCCTGTCAGTCAACAGACAGATTAAGCGCTTACATCATCAAACAGTGCCGTTCTGTTGGCAGAGGTCGCGGAATGTGATGAGGTTGAGAGAACATGGGCACAAAGGCAAGAATGCTCAGAATGAGAGCAAACAGGGCAACAGTGAGACTGACTAAAACGTTTGTCAGATTGGTGACTCAATTCTAGCTATGACTGCACTGACCTATAAAGTTTAAACAAAATGCAGTAACATTTTTTTGTTAATGGTAGGGTTGGTCAGTAATGAACCTTTTATTTTATTTTATTTTATTTCATTTATTATTTTATTTTATTTTTTGTTTTATTATTTGTGTTCATTTTATTATTTAAGTTCACTTCCAGAACAAAAATTTACAGATAATTTACTCGCCCGCTTGTCATCCAAGATGTTCATGTCTTCGTGTTCTTCAGTCGTACAGAAATTGTTTTTTGAGGAAAACATTTCAGGATTTCTCTCCATATAGTGGACTTCAGTGGTGCCCCTGAGTTTGAACTTCCAAAATGCAGATTAAATGCAGCTTCAAGGGGCTCCAAACTATAAGAAGAAGGGTCCTATATAGCGAAATGATCGATTATTTTCTAAAAAAAATCGAAAATGCTACATCGAAAATAACTGATCATTTGGCCAGCCTTCTTTCTCGGCTGGGATTGTTTAGAGCCATTTTAAGCTGCATTGAAACCGTTTTGGAAGTTCAAACTTGGAGGCACTATAGAATTCCACTATATGGAGAGAAATCCTGAAATGTTTTCCTCAAAAAAACATAATTTCTTTATGCCTGAAGAAAGAAAGACGTGAACATCTTGGATGACAAGGGAATGAGTAAATTATCTGTTTACTCAATTTACTATATGAGTAAATTGTTGTTATGGATGTGAACTTCTCCTTTAACTTACATTATTTTTAGTTTGCGTATTTTTATCTTTTAAGTTAATGTTACCATCAGAAATGGTTATAAGCATATTGTTTTTCTCATGCACACATGACGGGGAAAAGAGTGTGAGCAGTAAAAAGCCGGAGTGTGGCCGAAGGGAAGGAGGAAGCCGGTGAGTCAGGAACACCCTCTTTGTGGAAATGTCAAGCTCAACCCTCAAGAAGCTTTGGAAACACAGTCAAACAATGAGGTTTATTTAACTTAAGATGCTTGTGATTGCTTGACGGTGTAGAGGGTGTTAACTGTACCGTTTATTGTCAGTGGACGAAGGCTGATGTGAGGAGAACAACCAGGGCGGTAGACAATTCAACACCACGGCTATTTTCAGCTGGTTTATTTAAGATATCTTATTTAAGATATCTTCCTTTTCGGTTCCTTTTCTCTATTTCAAAGATATAAGGAGTTTAATCAGTTAATCACAATGTAAATATTTTACTAAATGCAGGCATGTGTGCAATAATATTAAAGAAAAGAGGAGTGGATGATTTCGGTCGCCAAATATATTAAATAATTAAAGGATTAGTTCACTTCCAGAATAAAAATTCCCTGATAACTTACTCACCCCGATGTCATTCAAGATGTTCATGTCTGTCTTTCTTCATTCGAAAAGAAATTAAGGTTTTTAAGGAGAACATTCCAGGATTTTTCTCCATATAGTAGACTTTAATGGTGCCCAATGGGTTGAAGATCCAAATTGCAGTTTCAGTGCAGCTTTAAAGATCTCAGTATGATCTCAGCTGAGGAATAAGGGTCTTGTCAAGCAAAATGATTGTCCATTTTCTAAAAAAAACATGAAAATTTATATACTTTTTAACTACAAATGCTCATCTTGCACTAGCTCGACATCACGCATTAAGTAATCATGCACATATGTACAAAGCAAATATTGCAAAGAAAGTCAAATGTCCTTTACAAAAATAGTAAAACAATGTTGGATGATTTTGAAGTTGGAGGAGAAAATGAGATGAAGGTTTTCACCCTACCCTACATTTTTGTACACAGACGAAGAACTAACCACGCATAACTTTTCCGACGAGATTACGCGACGCGTAAAAAGCGTGTCTTGTTGTGCATCGCAGAGCCAGTGCAAGATGAACTTTTGTGGTTAAAAAGTACACTGCCCTCCAAAAGTTTGGAAACACCCCTGGCAAAATGTGGTTTTGGACGATTTTAGCATAAATCCTTATAATTTTTTGGTGCAAATACATTAAAGTAACTTGACATTGTCATTGAAGACTAGCAATAATAATTTTCATTTTGATTACATAATAATGGCAATATATACATGTCAAAGTCAGACATGCCCCTTTGCCAGCTGTGATGAGGTTTAAACTTGGTCCAGGTTATTAAAAGATTTTTGGGTCCGCACACCTTAATAGCTTCAACAATCGTGTGGAGCCCTTTAAAACTGCTGTGAAACTGCAATTTAGACCTTCATTGGCCACAATTGAAGTCCACTATATGAAGAAAAATCCTGGAATGTTTTCCTCAAAAACCTTAATTTTTTTCGGCTGAAGAAAGAAAGACATGAACATTTTGGATGACATGGTGGTGAGTAAATTATCAGGAATTTTTTATTCTGAATGTTTTAATGAATAAAATGTTCTTTTATTCTGGAAATGTTTTACATTTTATTTTTACATTATATCATTATCAGAATTATTTATAAAATTCTGGGGTTTGCAAAGTTGCAAAGAGCTACCTTTCACATCTTCATAAATATGCAAATATTTTGTCCTGCTGAAGTTGTCCTGCTTTTTTGAGACGTCTGAAACTTGGTGTCGTACCATGTCAGTTGCCAGTTGTCTAGTCGTTCTGGTCTGAGGTGTCTTCTCAGTCTTTATTAAGCAGGTTCAGAATCAGCTCTTTGATGGTTTGTGAATAAGGTTCAATTCTCTGTCAGACTTTGTACACTGTAGAGGGGACATCTCTCACCCATGGCCCCTTAGCTTGGCTGATGTTGGCAGACAGCGTGCCAAGAATTTCCTGGCACTTGTTGGAAGCAGACATTTTGGCTCTTAGGTTGACAGCCACATTGTGGTCATGTCAGGCAACTGTCCTGATTGGAAGATGTCGTCCAATCGCTTTTGACCACCGTGTTCCGTTTGACCGTGCTGTTGAGTGGTCTTGGCTGGGCCGTTTGTTTCATTGATTCAAGTTGTTTGAGAGGTACATGACCCTCACTCCAGCAGACAAAAGGCTTTTGACTACAGACAGGATTCCACTACTGACTTAGTTTCACAAGTCATTGCACACTTATGTATGACATACTATTTGGGCACTGTTTTGTTTGCTTTTCACCATTCTCTCTCTCATTATGATAAGAGTATAAATGTGAAATTGTACAATGGCTAATCATGTCCTGTTGAGAGTCTCTAATTGATTGATTAAGTAAGTTGCCTGAGTGTTACTTGTGATTTTATTGTACTTTCATTAGAAAATCAATGCAACACAAAAGCAGAGACAGTGACTACAGTTAGGAATAGTTAATCTAAAAATAAAAAATAGCTGAAAATTTACTCGCCCTCAGGGTGTCCAAGAAGTAGATGAGTTTGTCTCTTCATCTGAACACATTTGCAGAAATTTAGCATTTCATCACTTGCTCACCAGTGGATCTTCTGCAGTGAATGGGTGTCGTCAGAATGAGAGTCCAAACAGCTGATAAAAACATCACAATAATCCACAAGTACACCACACAACTTCAGTCTATCAGTTAACATTTTGTGAAGCAAAAAGCTCTGTGTTTTTAAGAAACAAATCTGTCATTAAGATGTTTTTAACTTCAAACCATTGCATCAGGCTAAAATACCAGTCTTTCAACCATAATATTGGTTTCTTCACTGAAAAAGTTATCTTGTCTGAATCAGGAGAGAAATATGCACAGATTAAGCACTGTTTACAAGCGAAAACAGTCCAAAACAGTTATAAACGAATATGTCTATAGATTTTGATGTGAGAGGACAATAGAAGATGAACCTTTTCATTATGACTGGTTACCTTTCTTGCATTTATGCACATATTAAAACTGATTTTCATGCACAGCAGACAGAAGAATGCTGAGTATCATGATAATAGTAAATAGTAATGTGGTTCTGATGGCAATTTTTACAGAATCAAATCCCATACTTGCCTAAAAACACTGTTTTGCTGTGTTGCAAACATAGCTGTTTTGTGTAAATGTACCTCTTAAGTCATACAATATTTCAGTAATTTTACAAACTTTTTATTTAGATGCAGAATTGCTTGTTATAGAGTTAGAAACACTGTAGGGAAAAATGCAAGTATAATTTCATTACAGTAAATGTATGATATGCAACACTACTGGTTTCTCCTTGTTTCTCTTGTAAATTATGGTGCACTTATTAAATACTGTAAGATAATCATTCATGCATGCTTGAACACCAAGTTCACCAAAGTTTACCCTACAGTGTTTTAATAAAATATTCATTGTTTAAGCCAGACTTGGATTTGTTCACATGAATTGTACATATCCAGATTGTCTTAAAAAGAATGCAGTGCTGTTTAAAATTCAAATGCAAAATCTTCTTCTGCTCTTTTTTTTTTTTTTTTTTTTCCCCTGTAGTCTAAGGTTCGGAATGTCCTGCGGCTGGGTCTTCATTCTCTGGGATCGGTGCTGTGGGGGGATGATGTATGCTGTAAGGATAACCCCGCCCACTGTCACGCCCTCACCACATTTCTCTACGCCCTCCGAGGCTTGTTACGCACATCACTCTCGGTCGCTATAGTGACCGTACCCTCCCACCTCATACAGGTATGACTAATCAAATAGTTTCTCAGTGTGTTCATATAAACCCTTTGGTCAGGATTTTTTCTTAAGATCGAAAGTTGCCCCTGAATGCTGATATAAAATTTTTGAACTGTATTATTGCTATCTATCTGTCTATCTGTCTATCTGTCTGTCTATCTGTCTGTCTGTCTGTCTGTCATTTGTTTGTTCACTCATTTGTTCGTTGTATTGTTTGATCTGTCTGTCTGTCTGTCTGTCTATAATTGGCTCGTTCGTTTGTTTGTTCTGTTGTTTGGTCTATTTGTCTGTCTATCTATCTATCTGTTTATCTGTCTATCATTAGTTTGTTTGCTCATTCATTCATTTGTTCGTTGTATTGTTTGCTCTGTCCGTCTGTCTGTCTGTCTATCTATCTGTCTATCTATCATTTGTTCGTTCGCTCATTCGTTTGTTCGTTGTATTGTTTGGTCTGTCTGTCTGTCTTATCTTATCTATCTGTCTGTCTGTCTTATCTATCTATCTATCTGTCTGTCTGTCTGTCTATTTATAATTTGCTCGCTCGCTCATTCGCTTGTCCGTTTGTTTGTTGTATTTGGTCTGTCTGTCTATCTATCTATCTGTCTATCTGTCTATCTATCATTTGTTCATTCGCTCATTCATTCGTTTGTTCGTTGTATTGTTTGGTCTGTCTGTCTGTCTATCTATCTATCATTGTTTGTTCTTTCGCTTTTTCGTTGTATTGTTTGATCTCTCTGTCTTTCTGACTGTCTGTCTATCTATTGTTAGTTCGTTCATTTGTTCATTGTATTGTTTGTTCTATCATTCTATCATCTTTTTGTCTGTCGTTCGTTTCTTTTGTTATATTGTTCTATATATCTTCTATCTATTGTTCATTCATTTGTTTGCTCTGTCTGTCTATCATTCGTTGTATTGTTCTATCAGTCTATCATCTATCTATCTATCTATTGTTCGTTCATTTGCTTGTTTGTTTACTTGATCTTATTTGTTCGTTCTATTCTATCTATCACATGTCCAGTGTGGGGGAGTAACTAGTTACATGTAACGTAATTACGTAATTTAATTACAAAACAAATGTAATTGTAATTAGTTACAGTTACTGAGAAAAAGTGTGTAATTAAATTAGTTACTTTTGAACATGTTAATGATTACAAATGGTTACATCTGATTTTTTTATTTTATTTTATTTTTTTATACACACACCCACATACAGATTTAATTAACTTCATAAATGCATTGACTGCTCTAAAATAAGACACCAATGTTTCAGGAGTTTAGGACAAAGAATAGGACACAGGCTTTTTCGATAACTGTTTTATTTCCTATTTGGGTTTATGCATATACTTTATTATATAATATAATATACAAACGCAGCTACTGCCTTTTTATTTTGTACACTGTAATGGAGTACTGTAAGTACTAGTACTTAATTATTTATGTGGTGAAATGTAATAAAACTTGTATAACTGCACTGTATCCTTAACCTAACCCTAATGTCTGTCTAGTTTGAACTTCACGTTTGCTAACAATTGCTTTCTTCATGGAAGCTTTGCGTTCAAATATATAAACTCAGATCAGTGTTTTGTGTCTAATTATTTACTTTTGTGGCAAGCAGCTGTGTAATAAGTAGGATAATGTACATCCAGCCAGTTGTTATCACAAAATAAAGATGTATATTATTCCTTACTTATTATAATCTTAATTCAAGTGATAAAGGATTTTGAAAGTTTGACAGTAGTCAATGTTGAGTGCTACTGTAAGGTTAACTCTGCCTGGTTTAAATGTTTCAAAATGATTAACAGTTGAAAATACTTACTATATCTAGACTAAACTACAGATGTGAATGATAGATGAGCTACAGTATTTCTTTTCTAAGCAAGAAGATTGCAAAATCCCATAGACTTGCACTGAAGGAGGAACACACCATACTGAAGCAGAATAATGTAGAGACTTAGAGTTGTTCTAGCAACACCCTCGTAACCACTCACAGCACTTCAGTATTTTGGCGGTGGGTCTTTTGAATTTTTATGGCACCATCATGCAGGATAGACTTTTCCACCATTGACTTCCAGAACGAATCTCACAGAACAGCCTTTTTAGATTTTTGTTTTGAACTTGACTGTCAGTCACATGGACCAGCATTGAGGTCACCATAAGTTTGTCGACCCTGGCACACCATAACCGCCCCATGAGCCGGAGTCAAAGAGTCGACCCCCCTCCGTTGTGTGAATGAGGTTCCGCTTGGCTGGGGTTCAGGGGGCCTGTGTGTGTATCAGTTTGAGTACATGTATGTTTGGCCTTCAGAGGAGCGTCTTCATTGGCGCGTGAACCCACATTCTTTGTCTGAGGCCCTCAACTTTGCATTCAGCCAGCCAATGGTCAGTCTCGAGTCTTTCTGGGCGCTTCTCTCTTTCAGCGTCTCTCGGTTCCTGAGAGGCCCTTTTCTTTGTGCCTCCATTAGCCAACGAGAGTCAGGCCGCAGCCGCTGTGCTCTGAGAGTGCTTCAAAAGACAAGATCTCGCTGTTCTTTGTCCGTTTGGAGACAAAGTGCTAAAACCCCTCTCAGGGAGGCTGGGGGGCACACAGCGGTTTTCTGCGGTGGAGGTGATGGAGTAAACGCTGGCTTGAAAGTAGTTTTATGGAACGGATGCGATATAAACTAGTAGACCTTTCAGTAAGTACAGTATGTTTTGAGGCGGGGAGGTCTTAACTAGTCAAAAACAGTTTATTGTCTTATATATATATATATATATATATCACCGTTTGGATTCAGTTTAAAATGATGCTAAATGCATTTATAATATTATTCAATATTTCTATTTCAAACATCAGCATATTAGAATGAAAGATCACGTGACACTAAAGACTTGCAAAGCTTTGCAAACAAATAAAAACATTATATTTTGAAATATATTCAAATTGAAAAAAGTTATTTTAAATTGTAATAATCTTGGTGAGCATAAGAGGTTAAAAATCATTTAAAAAAATCTTTGAAAACCCCAAACTTCTGAATATTTTAATGGTTTTTGAATGTTTGCATATATAAAATGCAGTATGAAATGATATAATATTCAAAAAATATATAATATTATGTCCATGTTATAACTTATGTTTGCACAGGTAGAGGAGTTTGGGGTAAGATGAATCAATTGTCAATTTTCATCGTTTTTTTTTTTCTCATCTGAAAAAGGTTTTGATACCTGAATATATTGTTTGTGAGTTTGGGGTGGGAATTATAAACTGTAAATGACAAACCATATTATTATTAATATGCGCTATGTGCTTGAACCCCTTTAGTAATTGTTAGAATGGTCATGGATGAGCAATTTCCACGTAAAACTAATTGTGCAGACCAAACCATAAGTTGTAGAGACTTGCAACTTGGAGGGATGGTAGTATTCACACCGCCTACAACATGACCGAGGCTTGTCCCAATTGGCCTGACGGGGGCGCTACAGCGATCAAAAGTACGAAATCTCTTATAACTCCTAAACCGTCAGTCGCAGACATAAGTGTCTTATGTCGTTGGAATCGTTTGCTCATGCCGACAACGATCTGATTTGATTGTGGTGAAATTTTCAGGTATTTTGCATTTCTTGCAAAACATACTTTTGCAAACTAGTCCTAGGTTTTTGCCCGATTGGAACCAAACCAGTGCAGAAAGATTCTCTGGAGAGTGAATATCAATAATTATCAAAAAAAGTTTAACGTTTGAAAGGGGCAGGGCCACTTTTAGTAAAATGCCTATAACTCCTGAACGGAATGAGATATCTTCGCCAAACTCGTCACACTTATGTAAGAGCTAAAGGGAAAAAAAATGCGGAGATTGGCCACTTGGTGATGCTTTACGAGGGGAAAAAACATAAAAATGGCTATAACTAGGTAACCATTTGTCCTATCAACATAAAAATTGCTGTGCACGGTCTTGGTCCAAAGTGCCAGAAGTGTCTTTGGAGACATTTGTGTATCTCAAAAAACATGGCCGCCACTTGCCGATGAAGTTTGAGCACAGAACGAAACTCTGTGTGCCTGTTTGACTCATAGCCCCAAAGGTCTGTGAGAAATTTGAAAGAAATCACCCACTGGGGGGCGGTGTTGCATTTTTTGAGGGCGTAAATGATTGTACATTGCACGGTTTTCCACACGTACACGCGATATTCGTATCATATGATAGACCTCCTCGTTCTGAACAACTTTGCCTCTAGAACCACTGCTGTCAATCAAACCATTTTTAAATGATTGAGAAGATGTGGAAAACCTACTTTTGCAAATTAGTCGGTTTTTCGCTTAGTCTGGAAAAAACACTGCAGTGCAATTCTCTGGACTCTGTAGGTCAATAATTATCAAAAACATGTTGAAATTTACCTTTTGGGAAGCTATAACGGGGTCCTTTAGGAAAGAGGCCTGTCCAAATATACCCAGAAGCCTGTAAAGCACATGCAACAAGTGTTCTTAAAAAGCATGCAAAGTTTCAGGGAGATGGACCACAGCTGGCACTACAACAGTCATAAATGTTATAAAAAAGACATCATAGTTCTATGGTAAATCACCTGGATTTGACAAAAATGTTTTTTAATAATTGATATAGGTGGTTACAGGCTTGTTAAATAATATGTAACGTCTTTTTCCTGATGTGCTGAAATATCTAAAGCGCTTGAACTCCGGTAATCGCTGCTTGCAGCTATATTTATTATTAATATTAATATTATTATTGCAGTTTCTTTTAATAAATTACACACTTTACCTTTTAAAAAGTACAATGTAGCCGTCGGCGGTGTCCCGAGTTCGAATCCCGCCTCGTGGACCTTTCCCGATCCCACCCCCCCTCTCTCTCTCCCTCTTACTTACTGTCTCATCTCCACTGTCCTGTCAAGGAAAAATGGAAAAAGGCCCCCCCAAAAAATACAATGTGGCCTTTGTATATTCCGTCATATTCCAAAATTACCGTCATTTATTATGCAAGATTTTTTTTTTTTTGGTTTTAAAATAATGAAAATTCCACTTCAATGGAAACCTCAAAAACCTCAAAAGGAGAGATGTTTTTAATGTACAGTAATATTACTAGCATACTGTAGGAGGAATCAAGATTATTGCTTTAACTACTAAACTTGGGGTCAGCTTTTACAGCTGTTGTGTTAATCTTCCATTATTGTCATTAGCACCTCATCTGAAGTCCATAAGATGTGACTTGTAATGAAAAGTCCTCTTATGTATTTTTAATCTCGGCAGGAAAGGGCCGAGCATTGAAAGCCTCCTCTGACAAGATTAAAGCCATAGTCCATCTGAATCTTTAATCAGTCTCTGCTCAAATAGCCATAGTCCGCTACCACACACACCTACAGGTACAGCCACTGTCGGGTCAGGACCCTAGAGACCCAGTCTATCAGCCTGAAGAATGACAGCTTCAGAGACTGAAAGAAAGTTAAAGGAAGAGCTATTTTTTAAAATATATTTTCCGAATGTAGCTAAATCAAAGATGTGTTCTCATTTTTATTATTTTATTGCATAGCATTGTTTTGCATTGCATTGCATTGCAATGGCCAAAAACATCCTTCAGGAAATTTAACCAGTTCAGCTACACACAGTGGGAACATGGCAATTATAAATAGCACAAGCTGTAAATTTAAAACTGTGTCTCTTGCACTAACTTTCGTTTACCTGTCTGTTTTAATAAACACCATCCTGGACTTGAGCCTTTCAATATGTTGGCTCAACTGTTGTAGTTGCGTTTTTGGTTGTTTTGTTTACTTGCATTGGTGTGATGGTGTTGAGTTAATGGCAGATGTCACTAACACAGTTGCTTGGGTTAAATTTTTCATGCTAGATTTGGGAAAAGGGTCAAGGCTGCATACACGAACACGCATGCTCTCAAAATCTGCTGTAGATGAGAGGAAGGAAAGAAAAGAGAAAGGAGGAAGGAAAAAAAGAAAGGACACGGATGCATGAAAACTGCATTAGGCCTCGTCAGCTGCTACAGAGAGGGAGCGTATGAAATATTCACGAGTGGCGTAGAGATGAATTTTTCACAACGGCCTTATCCCTCTGTCTTTCTTTGGAGTGCTCCCTACTTTCTATAGAGACTCTGTATTTGTTTTTTGCCAGAAGGAGGCGCTCTCAACAGATTTTAGTGTGTGTTTGTGCATTTTTGCTCTTTGATACTTTGAAACTGGCTTAGTTTCTCATCAGTTTTGGCCTGAGTGTCTTTGCAGTTGTTGATTGTGTTTGTTCAGGTTTACCCATGAACCTGAGCTTTATATCAGTAAGGTCAAGGTCACAGGTTTTCATGACTTCTTTTCCAATTCCTTTTGTGTTTATTAAATATTTCAGCCCATTTCTACCACATTTTAATCTGTTTAGCAGAATTACACCAAATGTTTCCCATTAAAATCATCACCCAAAATGCATTACGAGTCAGTCCAAAACAGGCCGTTTCATTGTTAAACACCAGATATTTTTGGAATGAGACTTCTTTTCGCTGACTCGGATGGAGACGGGATCTTTGGATCTTTCTCCGAGTTGATGTGGCTTTATGCTTACATTCGTCCAGATTTGTGCCGTATGGTAACACTGCATGAGTCGTGCGATCAGAGAAAGAGAGACGGACAGATTTGGAGAGCATGTGTTTGAGGGAATCAAAGCACTCAATGTGTTTGAACAGCAGACGTATGTTCTGCTCTAAACTGATGGATTTAATGTTACACGACGCAACCAAAGGCAGCAGTTTACACAGGAGCCTTTATGTAGTACAGCTGATATCCTTACCAAAGACAATCTGATAATGCCAATTTGGATGCCTTGATTGATGCAAGTGCTTATATAAAATGTTAAAACATAATTGTGATGCATTGAACAGTATATTGATTGGTAGTTGGTACTTACTTGCACAAGTCAAAAGAGTGCACCTTTTTTTGGACAACAGACTTTTTCAATTGTACCTCAAATGGGCATCAGTGATACCTTAAATGCGAACAATCCTCTGCTAATGCTTATAAGTATTAAATCTTTATTCCATGGTATTTATGAAAGACTGTTTCGGCCACTGAATAAAAATACTGTAAAAACCTTTTCTCTCACAATTCTTTTTCTGTCAAAATTGCATAATACAAACTCGCAATTCTGACTTTTTTTGTTAGAATTGTGAAAAATAAACTCGCAATTCTAAGAAATGAAATCAAAATTGCGAAACTTGTAATTGTGAGTTATAAAGTCAGAGAATTGCAAGATAAAAACTCGCAATTCTGACATTTTTCTTGTAAATGCGAGTTTGTATCTCGCAATTCTGGCTTTTTTCTCAAAATTGTAAGATATAAACTCGCAATTGGGAGTTATAAAGTCCAGATTTGAGGGGGAAAAAGGCATGATATGTTCTGAATTTATTTTATTTTTTTATTTTATTTTGTTTTGAATGGTGGACAATAAAAAAAAATATATATATATATATAAAAAAATAAACAACAAATAAACAAATAAAGCATTAATAAATGCTGTCTATTCTCTATAATATAATAGAAATATAATAAATAAATACTATATAGATATATTTAAAAACTAAAACTAATGTAAATGACAAAAACACACAACAAAATTGGCAAAAAATACAAAAAAGTACAAAAAAAAATCTTACATAAAATATTAACAAAAACTATGATACCAATTATACTAAAATACCAGTGCTAAAATTTGTTAATTAAAACTAAATTTATTTCAAATCTGATTATTATTATATAAAACTATAAATATAAAGTAATATAAATATTAGATGAAATTGAAACATACAAACCTATTAGATAAAAATTTAATTGTAAGATATAAACTCGCAATTGTGAGTTATAAAGTCAGGAAAAAAGACATATGTTCTGAACAATTCTGATTTTATTTTTCAGAATTGCAAGAAATAATTCTGAGTTTATAACTGGCAATTGCGAGTTTGTATCACGCAGTTCTGAGAATTGTGAGATAAAAAGTTGCAATTACCTTTTTTTTTTTTTTTTTTTTTTCTTTTTTTTGCTTCCATAGTTATTGGTAAAATGGGTACAGGTTTTTTTTTTTTTTAGGTGCTGATAACTTGGGTAGTTTAAGTTCTTTAAGTTCATGCTTTGCTGTAAGACTGTAAATTTATTCTCTGAAATACTCTGCTCCAGATAATGATGACCTAATTCAGCTCTCACAGCAAAAGACGTATAACCCCTGCTTGTTAGGAGGGGTTTAATTAGCAAGAGACGCTCTCAGCATTGCTCTAGATGTTCCTGCATTTGCTTGTACACTTCTGTCATGTATTTCCTGTCTCTCTCATCCATTCCCACTCTCTCTTCCTGTCTCACCCTCTCAGAACAGAGCCGTAATGGGACGAATAATCAGACTGAGTGACACAGCCATCGCTTTGGAATCATTCAGAGGCTCGGAGAAGGAGGCCAACCCACTTTACAAAGACTATCACGGTGAGAAGAAACATACATGCAAGAGTTCAAATACACTAGCAAAAAAAACACAAAAGCCTAAATATTAAACCTTTGCTTCCAACTCATTGTGCACCACTTGATATCTAAAATATGCTATCAGATTTAGAATTTAATTTTTAATTTATTTATTTATTTATTTTTAATGACAGGCAATAAAGCATTAAAAAATTGAAATATATAAAAGTAAACAACAAATAAACAAATAAAACATGAATAAGTACTATATATACTATATACTATAATAAAAATAATAAATAAATACTATATAGATATATTTAAAAAAAAAAAAAAAAAAAAAAAAAAAACATACACTCAAACCAAAATTTATTCAGGCACCTTCAACATTTCTGACATTCTAACATCACAGTTTATTTGCTATAGTTTGGAAAATTGTAATACAATATGACAAGAACTTAGAGTTTAACTGTGTCAGAACAAATTCATCATGATAATGTCAGATAAATTTGATAGAAAGGTATGTAACAAAACATGGTCAGGTCAAAGTGTCAAAGCAGGTTTTTGGTCTCAAATTTGTATCATTTTTACTGGTAGTCCACTGTATGAAGAATTTTTGGGTATAATATGTCAGAGTTTACTTTATTTTGCTATCCTCACTTACATAAATAAAAAATATCAAAAATTATATCTGGTGTCTTAATAATGTTTGGTTTGATTATAAATGACAAAAACAAACAATAAAATTACCAAAACTTTAAATTTAAATCAAAGTGAAAACAGAAACTATTTTTTTTTTTAAAATCTAATTCAGTATATTAACAAAAACTGTAATATCAATGACACTAAAACACCAGTGCTGTAATTAACTAAAACTAAATTTATTTTAAATAAAGCTGAAAAAATATATATAATATATAAATATAAACGTAAAAAAAAAATACAAGCTTATATAGTCAATAAAACCACATAAAAAAATAGAAATTAGAAATGTTAAAATAAAAGTAAAATAAGTACTAAAATTACTCAAATTAAAGCAAAATAGAATGCTAAAAAATAATAATAAAAAGGTCAAAAGCACATAACAAATAAATGTGTGTGTGTATATATATATATATATATATATATATATATAACAAATATATATATGTATATATATATATATATATATATATGTGTGTGTGTATGTATATATGTATATATATGTGTATGTATATATGTATATATATGTGTATGTATATATGTATATATATATGTGTGTGTATGTAATATATATGTGTATATGTATGTATGTGTATATATATATACATTGAGAAAATTCAGTTCTTAACAATGCATATTACTAATCAAAAATTGAGTTGATATATTTTAATATATTTACAATAGGAAATTTACAAAATGTCTTCATGGAACATGATCTTCACTTATTTATCCTTTTTTTGGCATAAAAAAAAATCGATAATTTTGACCTATACAATGTATTTTTGGCTATTGCTACAAATATACCTTTGCGACTTAAGACTGGTTTTGTGGTCCACGGTCATATATAAGTAATACATAAATAACACTGTCAGCATAGCAACACCCTGACAACTATACACAAAAGCATTTTACACAGACAAACACCCATCAAATTTTCTTCAGAAAATTTATTTTCAAAAGATGTTTCATTGGTCCCTCGTCTTATTCATGCCTTTTGCATCATCCTATCTTTCTGACTCTCTCTCTCATATATACACACACACACATACACACAGTAAAGTGCATTAGTAGAGAGGGGCAGGCAGGGTGGACCTCTCTCTAGCTGTCAGCTCGTGTTAGTGTGGCCGTGTTCAATCAGACGTGCTCCTTGGCAGACAGGCCAGGGGGAGATTCAGCTGCCACGGCAAACATCCACACACACACACACACGCACACACAGAGAGAGATCCCCTCCGCCCCATCACAAGCACCCAGCACAGCCCTCAGGGGCCGCAGAGTTGCAGAATCAATATTTTCATACTGGCTAAAACCTCTCTGTGGCCAGACTGCAGATGAGGAAGATGTTTTGGGCTCACGCTCTTTCTGTTTCTGTCCTTTTTTCCTCTCATTCTGCCTCTTTATATTCTCCCTTGTTTTCATCTCTTCATGTTGCATGCTTTATCTTTTCATCTCTTTTGTGTCCGTCTTTCTGTAAAGGTCAGTTTGTTTACAGTTCTCTCTCCTCGTTTCCGCCCCCTGCCCTGTTTCTTTCTTGCTCTCATTTGCTGTGTGTGTACATAATGGCCAAAGGGGGTGTGGTTTACAAACACTAATGACCTCAGAGGATTTATTTATTTTATTATTAATAATTTATTTATTAAGGTGCTTATTAGCTAATGATTTCATACATTAGTTGTTTTATTTATTTATTTTATGTCATTTATATGTGATATTATTTTAGTATTTATTGTTATTTATGTTCATGTCAAAAAATTCTTTAAGATGCCTATGAGTGTTTATTTATTTATTTTTTATGTTGATTTTTTTTTTATTTTAATGTTAGTTTATAATGTTATTTGTTCATGTAATTAATTTGTTTATTAAGGTGCTTATCAGATGTTTATGAACAAATTATGTGATAATTATTTTAATTTCATACATTAGTACATTTATGTGTTTATTTATTTTGTAATGTCATTTTATGATGTGATGTTATTATTTTAATATTTACTGTTATTGTATAATGTTATTTTTACTTTCTAATTTCTTTATGCCTATCATCTTTTCTTTCTTTATTTATTTATTTATTTATTTACTTACTTACTTACTTACTTACTTACTTACTTACTTACTTACTTACTTACTTGTTTGTTTGTTTGTTTGTTTGTTTGTTTGTTTGTTTGTTTGTTTGTTTGCTTTGTTTATGTAGATTTTTTTTTTTTTTATATATTTATAATGTTAAGTATGTTATTTATGTCCGTGTAATTTAATTTCTTTATTAAGGTGCTTATCAGATGTTTATGAACACATATGATAATTTTTTAATTTCATACATTTAGTACTTTTATTTTTTTAAGTTTTTTTATTTATTTTTTTTGTCATTTTACGATGTGATGTTGTTATTATTATTTTAATATTTACTGTTATGTTATTTATGTTCATGTGATTTATTTATTAAGGTGCTTATCAGATGTTTATGAACAATTTAGATTTAGAACAGTTTATGATTGCAGTTTCATATGTTTTTAATTTATTTATAAAGCCATTTTATGATGTGATGTTATTGTTATTTTAATATTTATTGTCATTTTATCATTTTAAAATAATTTATTTATTTTAGTATTTAGTTATTTAGTTTTTTTATTAGATTGTTATTTTTTATATTTGTTTTAGAATGTTTTTGTTCATGTAATTAATTTCTTTATTAAGTTGTGTATCAGATATTTATGAACAAATTAGACACTAATGATTTCATTTTCATGAGTTAGTTTTCTTCATGTATGCTTGTATTTATGTATTTATTAATGTATTTATTTATTTAAAATGTGTATTTTAAAATTAAGGTCAGATACATTGTCAAAGTGTTGTTTTTTTATTATTTATAATATTACAAAAAACTATTAGGTCACTCACTTTTGTCAGTGTTATTAATATAGTTTAGGTAGTTCTTTGACATAATGCTTTTTTCGGTGTACAGTAATAATTCAGCAATACATTTGCTTAAACATTCATTGTTGGATGTTAGAACAACATTCAACAGTTTTAGGTTTATCAGATGTTTATAAACAAATAAAATCATTTACATTTCATGAATTAGTTCTTTTAAAGAATTTTTAATGACATCTTTTTAAACAAAATTTGCCTGTGACTTAGCTCTTTTTAAGATTTATCAGATGTTTGCAAACAAATAAGATGTTAATGATATTAATTTTATCCAAGATGTATGTGAATTAACTATTTTTAAAATGTTTGTAAACAGATATCCAAATGTAATGTAGTCTCAACAATGCATGTATCCTTAATTTTTTATGAAGCATTTAAAAAAAAAAAGTTACATTTTTAAATTTTTAAATTGAAAAAAAAAAAAGTGTTTAAAGAGCTATTGTTAGCTCTAGCTATTGATTTTTACCTTGTTTTGTGAATTAATGCTTTGCCATAAGGTCTTATAGACAATAGTGAATGTGAAGATGTACATGAGGCCACTCTTTCTTTTCTGTGGTGCGTCCACTGCACAAAGCATGTTGGGAGTCCTGTCACAGCGAATCAACTCGAGCGGAATCAACCTAGCGCACGGGTCCCTTTACAAGCGGGGCCTTTACACACACACACACACTTGCACACATACACACATGCTCTTTCCATCCTCTCATCCCCCTCATCCTGGTCTTCAGCGCTTCCTTTTAATGTCATATTTCTACTGGCCGCATAACTGAGAGAGAAAAAAAACGGAGATAGGAATTAAAGAGAGATAGAGGGCGAAAAAGCTTTCTCTCTTCCCAACATGCCCCTGTGCCGACTGACCTTGTTTTACCCCCATCCTCCCCTCACCTCTCTTGCTTGCTCTCCCTCCCACCAACCTATTTCTCTTCTCCCTCCGCTGCACTTCTTCTCTCGTATGTTTTGGTTTCTGCCCATTGGTGCAGCTAATAAAATAATGGTTGATACAATGCTATAGTGGCCAGTTTGAAAGGTGATAGCTACATGTGCCCACAGTAAAACTCAGCAGACAATGAAAAACCACAGTCTGTTTAAATGGGTAACAGGCCAAAAAAAGCCTAGGGAAAATATTTGCTACAGAACTTGTTTAATTAGCCTGTGTAATATTGTGAATATTGTCAAAAAGGTCAAAAATGCCACAGGTTTTTGAGACAACATGTATTTTAAATGCAATTTCAGGGGGGTGGGTCAGTAAGTTTTCCTATTAAAAAAAAAAGAAAAAAAAAGCAAGAAATAAATCCATTTGTTTAGCAAGGATGCATTAATTTGATCAAAAGTGAAAAACATATTGTTACAAAAGATGAACATATTCACAGAAAAAAAAAAAATTATGGCTTCTAAAAAAAAAAAAACTAAGCAGAACTACTGCTTTTAACAATGAAAATAATAAATGTTTTTTGAGCAGCAAATAAGCATATTAAACTGATTCCTAAAGGATCATGTGACACTCAAGACTGGAGTAATGATGCTGAAAATTCAGCTTTGCAGCACAGGAATAAATTACATTTTAAAATGTATTCAAATAGAAAACGCTTATTTTAAATTGTAATAATATTTTATAATTTTACTGTATTTTAGATCAAATCAGCGTAGTCTTGATGAGCATAAGAGACTTCTTTTAGCCTGTGTAATATTGTGAATAGTCAAAAATGTCTTATTTAAATGTAACGCCACAGGTTTTTGAGACAACATGTATTTTAAATGCAATTTCAGTCAAAAAAAAAGTGTATAAAAACTTAATTATGTTTGAAATGTAGTGTCATACAACCTTTAAAATGAAATTTTAGGTTTATTTTTTAAAAAAAGTTTTGGGGTCAGTAAGTTTTCCTATTTATTTATTTATTTTTATTTTATTTTTTTTTTAAAAGAAAGAAATGCTTTTATTTAGCAAGGATGCATTAATTTGGTCAAAAGTGAAAGACATATTGTTACAAAAGATGAACTTCATATTCTCAGAAGAAAAATGTATTATGGTTTCTGAAAAAACTAAACAGAACAATTGCTTTCAACAGTGATAATAAGAAATGTTTCTTGAGCAGCAAATCAGCATATTAAACTGATTCCTAAAGGATCATGTGACACTCAAGACTGGAGTAATGATGCTAAAAATTCAGCTTTGCATCACAGGAATAAATTACATTTTAAAATGTATTCAAATAGAAAATGCTTATTTTAAATTGTAATAATATTTCATACAACCTGAAAAAATGAAATTTTAGGTTTATTTAAAAAAAAAAAGATTTGGGGTCAGTAAGTTTTCCTTTTAAAAAAAAAAAACATAAATAAATACTTTTATTTAGCAAGGATGCATTAATTTGATCAAAAGTGAAAGACATATTGTTACAAAAGATAATATTATAATATTAATATTATAATAATATTTCATTATTTTACTGTATTTTAGATCAAATCAGCATAGTCTTGGTGAGCGTATAAGAGACTTCTTTCAAAAACATTTTTAAAAACTTAAAGTTAAAAATGAACTTTTGAAGTCTATACTAAACAATATATATAATATATACGTATTTCCAGCACATTTATACAGTGATATGATTTGCTTTTAATGTCTTCTGTGTTTTTTCAGGTCTCCTGCATGTTCGTCAGTTGCCCCGTCTGAACTGTTTGTCGTGTGAGGTACCCGATACAAAAGACTTGGCCTTCAAACTCAAGAGAAAGCAGTTTACAATTGAGGTGAGTTCACAGTACAGTTGTGTCCTTTCCAGGGCTCTACACTGCAACTATTTCAGTCGCATTTGAAAACTACTGCATGCGACTATGGAAAAAAATATTTAGGAGCACTAGTGTGACTGACCCGATCAGCATATTTGTGTTTGCACTGAGGGGATCTTCAAAGGTTTTTGCGTGTTTTTACAGTGTTGAGTAATGTATTACAGACATATCTTACGAATCCTTTCATAAACTAAGTGTAGATGGGGTATAAATAAGTGATTCATTTTGCAGAGTAGAGAGCTTCGTTGATTATAATAGAACTGTGTGAGATTGTGATGAACTAAGATGAGTGACAGCTTTTAATCATTATTAAGGCAGTTTGTAAATGTGATATTGATTTGATACAACAGTTAAATAAACAAGAAGTTAATATTAAGTGACTTACATTGTCTGACTATAACAGTATTGCCTGATTTTGCTCCATTTCGCCAACGAAAATAGTTTGAAGCAAAGTCACAGCTGAGCCACTGCACTCCATTCAAACCAGGGTTGCCAGGTTTTCACAACAAAACCCGTCCAGTTGCTACTAAAAACTAGCCCAATCACATTTCAAGGGGGTTCCCCCAGTAAATATCTCATTCCTGGGGTAAAATACACATTTTTAGCAGGGTTTCCCTAGTACAGTTCGTATTCCAGGTGCTATATATAAAATTATTGGGGTCGCTTCAACCTGCGGCAACAGTGTTAAAGTAGCCCAATTCCACGGCAGTACCGCAGACTTGGCAACACTGATTCAAACACAGCATGTTTGGTTTATGAATGAACGTGGTTTTTAAACATATCTTATGAGTCAATGAATCAATTACCCATTCATAAAGACAGTCAATTGCTTCCTTCCTGAATGAATCAGCCGTTCGAACAAATCAATTGAACGAATGATTCAGTGATAAAATCAAGTGACTTTCCACGAGCTACTGGCAGTTTTAGTTTCATTTTAAAGTATCTTTTCAGTTATTTAAATCATTTAATATTTCTATATTCAAAATTTTATATTTAAAACATTAATCTCAACATGAATATATTATTTTAATTGCACTCATGCCACCTCTGAGCCTCATTAAACATCTAAAAACACACTTACAGCCACTTTTGTGTTCTTCTGTGCCACCTCTATAAGTACAAATTAGTTTTGTTAATACTGATTTCATTTGATTAGCAACTTATTCTTCTTATTCTACTTGTTCTTATTCTGTTACTTTATTTAGACATTTTAAAAAGCTTACAAACTTTTTAATAAAAATAAAAGATAACACTTTTAATAAAGTTAGAAGAATGCCATTACAAAGGCAAAAACTAAATTCCTCTATAAATCACTTTAAGAAGTCAAATATTCACTTTGTAATGGGAAGGCTATTTTTTTTTAATCAAATATTTTGATTGTTGATTTAAGGGTGCTCCTGAAATTTTTGACTGTGCTCTTAATTTTTTTTAAAGATATGAGCACAAGTGCTCCTAAAAAAAAGTAAGCACAGAGCACTGTGCTCTCAAATGTTTCCTTTTAATAATGTTCTCTTCAGTCTTTTCCTCTTGCAAGCACATATTGCAAGCTGGAGAACAGCAAGAGTAGGACATTTTAGGTGCTAAATTTACTCATTTTAATAGCTAATTTTATTTTCATCCCCCCATGTCTCTCGAACCACTGCTCATATTAGGAGGTCATGATTATGAATTGATGTCCACATTAGTTGTGCTTCACTAGTTCCTGTTTATCTTTCTGAGCTATTGAGTGTCAAATTGAATGGTTGAAATTATTGATTTTAGACTGGACATGTTACACCTCTCTACAGAATAACTTCAAAAACTTGAAACTCTTCTTTCTGTCTCATAAATATAATTTAAGTCTCATAAATACAAGAGTCTTTAATGTGTAACTAACTATACCTGGAGTATTCAGACAGGTCTGAGCTGAACTTGTTTGTTTGTTTGCTATATTCACTTGAGGAAATGTGCTCAGGTAAATACATTGTTGTAAAAATAACTGATATCTGTTAAAACCTAGGAATGTCTGTTAGTAAAACTCAAAATAGCTGAAAGGAATATTAATACTGTCCCTCTTTGAAAGGTTTTGTGTTGTGTGTAGGGTCCAAAATTATTTTTTTGCTACAGGTGAATTGTATGGGGCCACTAAAGTGGCTTTTGGGAAAGAAAAAAAGAGTGTACACTTGCAAGTCTCAAGAGTTTTGTGTGTGTGTGAAAATCACTTTAGGGTTTCAGTATAATTTAAAAAAATGTAAGACATTTTTATATATTTTTATATTTCTTTTACACCTTTTTTTATAATTTATTTTCTTATTTGAATATTTGTGTCCCTGTGACTGTAATAATTAAGCTTTTTTGTTGATGGGTTAAAGCTAGATATTTGTTGATGAAAATTATATTGAGTTAATTCTGGTATCATGTTGATAATTTTTTAACTAGTACTGGTTTTCTTGAGGTTAAACTTTCTTTAGTTCATCATAAATTATTGTGCGTTTATTTTCAGTTTCAAGAAATGTTTTCAATGTAGGTTTCTTTTGGTGCTTGGCGAGTGTTCATTTTATGTTGAATGTTTACTACCATTACAAGCCCTTTAGTACACACACACACTCACACACACAATCCACTTCCAGCCAATGAGTGCCTGTCCATCAAGTGGAGACAAATGAAAGGGCCCAGGCTCTTACTGAAGCCCCATCATTGGCCCCTAATTAAGTTATCAGTGGTGAAGCTGTTAATAGTTAATCAGGAAGTGTATTGTCTCCGAAGGACCAGCAGGCTTTGTCTTTAAACGCTCTCTAAGGCAGAGACCTCTCATCCACTCCTCACTAGATTTATAGGGTCAATAAAAGTCAAGGTGGTTTCCCTCAATGGCTGTTTAATGAGCCGACCGCTTTGAGTTTGTGGTGGGGCTCAAATGTAAGTTTGTGTCGTAGCAGCGCAGAAGAATTTTTGTGTCTTTTTGTGCAGCGTAATGTAACATCTTTTCATCTGATCCTTCAATATATCCCCTTAAAGGTCAGTATAATAGTTTGTAAATCTGGCTGAAACATGGCGCGGCATTAGCAACACCAAGGTCATGGGCTTGGTTCCTTAGAAATGCATGAGCTCATAAAATGTGTAGCTTGAAAGCAATGCAAGTTGCTTGTGTCTGCCAAATGCATAAATGCAATAACATAAAAGCAAAATATGAATAGAGTAAAATGGTTTAAAAGGTCCCTGATTCCTCAAACTAAAGCAATGAGGAATAATATTTTTGGACAAAAAATGCTTCAGCAAAAATGTTAATACGTGAAATGTTAAATTAATCAAAAAAAAGAAGAAGAAAAGAAAACATAGGACTTCACCTTGTGCTATATGTTAAAAAGAAATTTCATATTTTAGTTGTGACTCTGGACCTCAAGACCAGTCATAAGTAGCACAGTAATATGCATTGCTAAAAACTTTGGACATTTTTAAAAATTTGTACAACTTTAAAGGCGATTTTCTCAATATTTAGTTTTTTCAAATAACAGTATCTTGGCCAAATATTGTCCTATCCTAACAAACCATACATCAATTGAAAGCTTATTTATTCAGCTTTCAGGTATAGCACAAGGTAAAATCTTTAATGAGTGTAAAGTTTAAAAGAACAGTATTTATTACATAGAACATTATATAGAATAGTCTGTCAATATAATATTTATGTTCATATTTGTTACAGTATGTAGAATTTGTAGCAGTGTAAAGACTTTATTGTCACTTTTGAGCTTTTAATATCTCCTTGCCAAATGAAAGTATTAATTATAAAAAAAAAAATTTAAAGGTGGTGTAATTGTTAATCCTAAACGGTATAGATGTAAATATATAGTTCTTAATGCAATTATAAATATCCGAAGTACTGTATATGCTGATGATACGCCTTGTATTCAAGGTAATTTATTAATTTATGCGTTCACTGAGAATCATACCCATAACATTGTCGCTGAACACTATATTTTATTTCACAAATGTGACACTGGATCACAAAACCAGTCGCAAGTAGCACAGGTATATTTGTAGCAATAGCCTACAATGCATTGTATGGGTCAAAATTATAAAATTTTCTTTTATGCTAAAATCATTAGGATATTAAGTAAAGATCATGTCCCATGAAGATATTTTGTAAATTTCCTACCGTAAATATATCAAACTTTTTTTTTATTAGTGATATGCATTGCTAAGAACTTTGATTGGACAACTTTAAAAGCAATTTTCTCAATATTTTAATTTTTTTGCACCCTCAGATTCCAAATTTTCAAATAGTTGTATCTCAGCCAAATATTGTCCTAACAAAACACATTAATGGAAAGCTTATTTATTCAGCTTTCAGATGATATATAAATCTCAGTTGCAACACATTGACCCTTATGACTGGTTTTGTGGTCCAGGGTCACAAATGTATATGGAAACAATTTTTAATACAATCACTCAATTCAGATGAATTCAAATGAGATCATATGAGAATGTGTTCTTAATTGGAACTCCCACTGTGTCAGGTGTGATGACATCACAATAAAATGTGGCGAATTAGAATATAAGAAAAAAAAAAGAGATGAAAAGATAATCAGTGAAAGGAAATGGTGTCTTGTATTCATGAGGTGTTTTCCTCATTCGATCTTACCATCCCAATCTAGCCAATCACCTACAGACCGGCCTTTGCTAAATAGTGTTACACCAACACCTTTGTCACGCACACGAACAAATGTGCCGTGTGGAGTTTATACTGGCTGAAAAGAAATTCACGTCATAGAGTTTCCCCTGCGGGGCTGAAGGTAGCGTGCGTTCGCTTTAACCGCATGCCTCGATCAAAATTCTGTCCTTGTTTTGTGATCATATTTGTGATGCAGACTAGATGGGAATGTTTTACAGTAAGCCACCAATTGTTTATGTGTGTTTACATCATCTCAGCAGCCAGAATCAAGTACATTATACTTTAAAAAGTTTGTATCATAAAGAATCATCTCTTAATGGACTTTCAGAGCTCAGATCCTCTGAACTGACATGAATTATGATTTTAGCATGTACAAGTGGAGTAAATAGTATTATATGACCATTTTAACACATTTTTCTTTCCAGCATTGCTCTTTCTAGCCAGGCTATCATTCCAACCTGCCTTCGCACAAAGAAAAAATCTATCTTCGCCTTCCCTTTAAGATGAGTCAGTGTGAATCAGAGGTCTGATCTGTGTTCAGTGATTGTGTTTGAAAGGTGATTGGCAGGCCAAGTGTGTGTCAGTCAGGTCGCTCAGAGTGCACACGTCAATCAGAGATCAGCCACGTCACGGTAACGACCACAGAATGATGAGTTTTCACACATAGAAACAATGCAGGACATGTGAAAACTGCAAAATTAAAACACTAGGTTGAATCACACCTAACTTACATGAAACTATTGTAGCTGTTCTCGTATTTGATATTATTAAAAGCCAACTTACTGAAATCTGACTTAAACTTACAGTTGTTATTATTATTATTATTATTATTATTATTATTATTATTATTATCTCAGTAGCCAAGCCTAGCAACTAGAATCATGCTAGTAACTTGCTAGTCATGTTAGAAACATGCTTTCAACATCCTAACATACTAGTGACATGCTAATCCTGTTAAAAACATGCTAGCAACTTGCTAGTAACGTGCTAATCATGCTAGAAACGTGTTAAACATGCTAACAACATGCTAATCATGTTGAAAAACATTAGTAACATGCAAATCATGCTAGATACATGTTAACAAACTGTTAATCATGCTAGAAACATGCTAGCAAATTGCTAATCATGTTAGAAACATGCTAGCAACTTACTAGTCATGCTATAAATATGCTAGCAACATACTAGCAGCTTGTTAATGTAACAAGTTGCTAATCAAGCTAGAAACATGTTAGAAACATGCTAGCAATATGCTAACAACATGCTAACAACTTGCAAATCATGTTAGAAACATGCTAGCAACATGATAATCATGTAAGCAAAATGCTAGTTACATGGTAATCATGCCAGAAACAGACCAGCAACATGCTAGTAACTTGTTAATCAAGCTAGAAACATGCTAGCAACATGCTAGTAACATGCTAATCATGTTAGAATCATGTTAGCAAAATGCTAGTAACTTGCAAATGATGCTAACAACATGCTATCTAATCTATCTAATCTTTAAAACTACTTCAGACTGAAAACCTTCAAACTTCTAGCTTTTAAAACTTTTTAAACTTCCTGTTTTAGCTTTATCAAGCCAACTTCAAAGCTTGTCTTGACAAACTTTATGTAGTTTTATTATTATTATTATTATTATTATTATTATTACCCTGATACATTTTATTTTATTTTGTTTTGTTTTGTTTTGTTTTTTGTTTTGTTTTGTTTTGTTTTAGAATTTTGTTTTTTTGCACCATACAGTAAAAGAAGAACAGGCTGGAATCTAATCAATAGAAGAAGCTAAAGTCTGTCTTCTATTTGTTTAACATTTTCATTTGTCAAACTTTTTGAGTGAATCCTGCATTCCGACTCCCGATTGGAAATACAGCCGAGCATGAATTATGAGTTTTTAGCTAATATTCTGCCTGTCTGTTGAAGCGAGTTGCTGTGCTGTAATGTAATTAATGCAGGCTGGGCCTACATGCTGTCACTCAGCTACCCAGAGGAGCATTTGGCTGCTTGTCTTTGACTGACTGGTAAAGTTCAGTTGGCGGTTGATGAGCAGTCAATTGCCCAGAATGCCCTGCGGTCAGAATTAACCTCTGTCCCTGTTCCGGCAGGTATAAAGAGAGAGGGGTTATGAGGAAAAGCACGATTAGCAAACACTCACGCATACGCATACATGTCAGTTGAACGCTCGACAACTAGTGAGGTGATCAACTGAGGATTGAGACAGGAATGTAAGAGCTATGTGATTAAACTGTACTTACCCTAGCGTGACCTCTAACCCAAACTTGAGCCAAATACCCCTTGAGGGAGTTGGGGATTCTGGAGGTGAGGTCAGATGATCTTCAACCCTGGATTTAGGTAAAATTAGCCGTGGCTTATGGAGGTGCAACCTTGAAAGCTCAGGATTGGATTGAGTATTAGTAGATGCAATACATGCATTTATTTATTTTTTTTATTTATTTTTTTTTTTGTACTGGTTGAACCATCAAGGTTTTGGTTATTTTACCAGTTGAGGACATATTTAAGACTTGTGTGGGCATATTTATGGTGATATGTCAGAATATTGGTTTTATAATTCTCATAACCACACAAGCATTCCTTTAGTAATTGTTTTTTTGTTGTCCCATCTTAGTTTTGAAGGTTCTGCTCCTGCGGCAAGATCTTGATTGATTGGTTGTGTCTGGGCCAGCCTGATCTGTTTAGGTCTTGTTGGTTGGGCCTTGCTGCAATGATCCAACTAGGCCCTATCCCAAATCGCACCCTAAACCCTTGCGGTCTTCCTCTGAGCCCGCACTTTCGTGACACAATGCTGCTTTAACTGTCAGGTAGAAGTCTGCCGCTGAGCTTGCCCCAGTGCTGGCTCAACAGAAGTGCGTGTCGAGGGTGCATATTGGCTGCAAAGAGGGTGCTCGCAAGCTAAAAATGAAAAATGGGAAACCCTATGGTCTCATGGACTTAACTGACACACATTCACGGCAGCCATTGTAACCTGCGTTTTTTGCTCAGTGACATCCTTCAGGTCCCACAAATTCTTTGGTTTTTCAGCATTTTTGTGTATTTGAACCCTTTCCAACAATGACTTCATGATTTTGAGATCTATCTTTTTACACTGAGGACAACTGAGGGACTCATATGCAGCTATTACAGAAGGTTCAAATGCTCACTGATGCTCCAGAAGGAAAAATTACTGTATGCATTAAGAGCCAGGGGGTGAAAACTTTTGAACAAAATAAAGATGTTTACATTTTTCTTGTTTTGCCTAAATATCATATTTTCTCGTTTAGTATTGCCCTTCAGAAGCTACATAAGATGTTTCCCAGAGGACAAAATAAATCAAATTTACCCTGATCTTTTTTACCCCCAGGCTCTTCATGCATTGTTTCCTTCTGAAGCATCAGTGAGCATTTAAACCTTTTGCAATAGTTGTCCTCAGTGAGCAGGCAGTTTAACTGTTCAGAACCAACAAGGGACTCATGAACTGCGAAAAAAAAAAAAAAAAAAAAAAAAAAAAAACACAGCTGTGGGTAATTCAGGTAACAACACAGTATTAAGAATCAAGTGTGTGTAAACTTTTGAATGGGGTCATTTTTATATATTCAACTATTATTTTCTCTTGTGGGCTAAAATGTCTTTAATGTCAAATATCTTATTCAGGTCAGTACTTAAAAAACTAACATGCATTTTGTATGATCCCTCTTATTTTGGTAAAATAATTCACATTTTGCAGATTCTACAAGGTGTATGTAAACTTTTGACCTCAGCTATATACAGTATATAATAGGTAATTGTAATAGGTGATTAAATATGTAGGTTAATTTGAGTAATTTATTGTTATATAAATTGATTTACAATACTGTTCAAAGGTTTTGATTTTTTGTTCAAATTAATACATTTATTCAGCACAAATGTGTTTGATCAGAAATGTGACATTAAATGATTTTTCATTTATTGCAAAAAAAATATTTTAAATAAATGCTGTTCTTTTGAACTTTCAATTCATCAGATAACCAAAAATAGTGTCATGGTTTCCACAAAAATATTAAGCAGCATAGCTGCTTTGATAATAATGAGAAATGTTTGTTGAGAAATAACTTAGCATATAAAAAAATATTTCTGAAGGATCATGTGACACTGAGGACTGGAGTAATGATGTTAATAACTCAGCTTTGCATTACAGAAATAAATTATGTAAAATGAATTAAGTTTTTTTAAATTGTAATATTGTTTCACAATATTCCTGTTTTTACTGTGAATTTAATCAGCCTTAGTAAGCATAAAAGACATCTTTCAGAGAGATTTAAAAATCATACAGAATATTACTATTGTAATTTATAATTGTAAATAAACTAAATAGGGAGTTAAAAATAAGTCACATTGGAGTTGTTGATTGTAAATTGTGAATCATTCTTTAAGAATGTTTCTGTACACGCTTTTCTGTGCAGCTAGTTTTGGGCTGTCTAGTGATTGTCTGCACAGGCTCCATCCTGAGTGCAACACTGTAAATCAGATGAATATCTATAATTCATTTGACTGTATCTACAGTGGCCCACACACTAAGTGTCGGCCCTTGACGTTCAACCAGACACTACATGTCCAGTGTGCAATCTAATATTAATACACTTCCTCAACCCAAACACGCTGAAAGATTTCAAAGAGACTCCAAGCTCACCTGAATCTGACGGTTAGCTTGTAGGTAAAAATTATTGTGTTTTTCAGTGTTGCACTTTCCCCCAAATGCCAAAGGTTAAGAGGGAGGTAAAAAACTTGTGTGTTTCTTAGTCATGTACCTTCTGGTACTGAGTAAAACTTCTGTTATGTTGCAGTTATTGTATCAAAATAAAGCAAAAATGCCCTTTTTTGCTTGCACTGCTTCACTTTAAATAGTGCCGACACCGTTTGAGCTAAACTTGCCATCATCAGCAAAGTCGGCCTCACCCCCACCTGGTCCACTGTCGGCCGGTTCAAAGGTGGAATTTTGATCCGGAGCAGAAGATGGTCGAGTAGAAGTCTTTGTCGGTTCTGGCACAACTGTTAAAAATAACTTTCCCACACTCTTGAAATGCTCCAAGGGCTTTTGCAGTACTTTCTTTCATCTGAAAGCCAGTTTCTGAACTCTGAGTAAAAATAGCTTTGTGCACCGTAAAGGTTAAAGGAGATTTTTTTAGGTGAGGGTTTTTGAGAATTGCAGTTGATTCTGCAAAGTTCTCTGTCACCTTATACTTAACACTTGATGATGACGCAGTATTTTTATGCAATGATTTGGATGTTGAAAAGAGAAATTATTGGGCTGCTTTAACCTCCCTGCTATTTGAATATGGATAGAGTTCTTTTAAAGGGTGCATAAAACCTTTAAACAGGCCGTCATTGAGTAACTGGCCATAAAAACTTGATGAATTTTATGACCATCTTTAACCCGACGCCTACAGCTGGCTGCTTTTCAATGGAACCTAAACAGATGACCGAGGTCACTGGAAATGCATATTAATGAGTTCTCAAATGCGCTTTAATGTAGATTAATAGATTATTCATGAGGCAAAATGGGAGGGTCCTGATCCATATTAAAGAATGTTTGAGACCAAAAAGCCCAGCCGTGTGTTGGCAGAGTTTTGTGACCCCAGCTTTGTGAACTGTGAGCCGAGCTGGGCTATTTCTGCTTTAGACAAACTTTCCCATCGTAGCTAATGAGGAGGAGTAATACTGAGTGACAGTGCTATTGGGACAGTATGGAGGTGGGGCTACAGTATGTCAGAGCCAATCACGTTTGAACTCACAAATTACATTCAAGCTCTGCTAAAGCCCACAACTTCAGAAACACAGTTTTGACTGTGAAGTTTTCATGATTAGAAAATGATTATTTTTAAAATTATTTGCTTGTTTCCCATCACAAATATTTCAAGATAAATGTAATTAATATAATATAATCCTGTATTAAAATTACATTTTTGTTATCGTTTTTATTTTTAGAAACATTTATTATTATTATTATTAACTTTCTTTTACTATCAGTGTTGAAAACCATTTTTCATATTTACTTTTTTGCTCACCAAGCCTGTGTTTATTTGATACAAAGTACAGCAAAAACAGTAAAAAAAACTGTAATATTTTTTGCTATTTAAATGAACTCTTTTCTGTTTTAATATATTTTAAAATGTAATTTATTCCTGCGATTTCAAAACTGAATTTTTTGTATCGTTTCTCCAGTCACATGATCTTTCAGAAATCATCCTAATATTCTGATTTGCTGCTAAAAAAACATGTATTACTACTACTACTACTACTACTACTACTACTATTATTATTATTATTATTATTATTATTATTATTATTATTATGTTGAAATCAGCTGGGTAGATTTTTTGGCCGGTTTCTTTGATGAATAGAACATTCAGAAGAACAGCATTTATCTGGAATAGAAATCTTTTGTAACATTATAAATGTCTTTATCATCGCTTTTAATTTAATGCACCCTTGCTAAATAAAATTATTCACTTCTATAATGCAATAATAACTTCTATGATGCTGAAAAATTAGCTTTGATCACAGGAATAAATTACATTTTTAAATATTTTCAAATAGAATGCAGTTATTTTAAATAGTAAAAATATTTCACAATATTACTGCTTTTACTGTATTTTGAATCAAATAAATGCAGGCCTGGTGAGCAGAAGAAACTAAGAAAAAAAAAAAGAAAAACTTTCTAATCAAAAAAAAAAGCTTTTGAATGGTAGCGGATAGATAGATTTACATTTATATTATGGTTAAACTTCAGTACTTTACTAAATTTAAGCAAATCAGTTCATTTTTCACCCTCAGTCACTCTGAATACCTCGACAACGAATTCATTTGTGCATTTCTGTATTGGTGTGCATTCCCTTTGGTAACAACTATTGAGATATAAGGTGTTTGCGTGCCAGGCTTTCCCATGAGGCAACTGCCATGTGGCAATTCAGAAGGGTAGGAGAGCAAGTTTTCCATCACACTTACATTTTATTGCCAAAAAATCCCCACCCACTTCCCCCAGCCTCCCCTGCTTCCTTGTATCGCGGCGGTGATGATGTTAATGACCAGTGACAGCTCACCTATCCCTGGCGTGCCTCCAGTTTGTCCCATCCCCCCTCACATGCACACTCCTGCAATCACGCTCGGTTGCTGTGAATTCTGCATTGTTCACATCCAGCGTTTATGTATATGTACACAGACATATGTATGCTTGTGTATTGGGATGATTAATTCTCTGTGACTTCTACATAATTAGAGAGAAGCTACCTAACAGGTGTTCATGACATAATTGATTATGCCAAACATGAACATCTTAAGTATGCGGTCCTTCTTGCATATTTTGTTTTTATTATTTCATGAGTTTAATTTGAAGTTTCTATTGAAGCATTAGATTGGAAATAAGGGTGTAATAGTTCAGATTTCTCATAGCTATGTTTGTATTTGATTTTGGGGTCAGAAGTTCAGATTGAGTGGGACATAAAGCCCTGGTTTCACAGACAAGGCTTAAGCCTAAACCTAGACTAAACTGTAAGTCTGAGCTGTTTCAACTAAAAGAAACTTGCACTGGCTGATCTTAAAATATTTAAGTGCGTTTGTTTTGTCTCAAGATACACACCAACACCATGTTTTTATCTTAGCATGTTTTTAAAAATGACTTAAATGTCCTAATTGAACTATGGCCTAATTGTGGTTTAGCCTAAGCCCTGTCTGTGAAACCAGGCCTATAAGTGCTAAAAGTAGGTTAATGTTTCATACGTTTCATAATTGCATGCTAGGGTTTAGACAGAGATCTTTTCATTTCTTCTTTCAATTTTCATGGTTTCTTTGTTGTATGAACTATTAGTTTTGTTGTATTCCCTGCTGTTCTCAAGCATGGACAGTCACTTAACTTGTTGACTTTTAGTGTCTATGGCAGAGTTAAAGGGGCTGAGATGTATTGGATGTCAAAGTATTTGCAGTGTGTCTTCTGGCTGCTCAAAGTGCTGGAGCATTTTCATAGTATTTACGGTGGGTGAGTATGTGTGTGTTTGTGTGTTGTGAAATGGAGGGTTGCGTGCTGGGCCAGTGTGAAACGGAGCACAAATGCGTGAGTCGGCATGAATATAAAAACAGCATTTGAGTCGTATCTGAGACGTACGTTTTTTTTTTTTTTTTTTTTTCTTTCTTTCTCTTTCTTTCTGCAAACTTATTTCTTTTCTCTGCCCCTCAACACATTCTGGTTGTACAATCATTTTCTTTTTTTTATTAATAATTTATGTCATTTTATTATTTATTAAAAATTGTTTAATAATTAAAATTACCATTATTATTTATATAAAAATAATAATACATTATATAATAAATTATATAAATTATAATAAATAAATTCAAAACATTTAGGATTTTGTCTAATCTCATTCCATTATCTGATATTTTTTTCTCTTTAAATATTTTTCATTATATTTACTTTTTACTTAGGCACAAGGGAATTCTCATGTCATTCTACTTTTTTATAAGAACTTTGGATTGAATATTTTATTTTAAAAATATTCATAGGCCAATATTTACACTTAAATATTTGAGTAGTGCTGGGCAACAATTAATCGCGATTAATCGCATCCAAAACAAAAGTTTTTGTGTACGTAATGTACGCGTGGTCACTGTGTATATTCATTATGTATATAAATACACACAAATGCATGTATATATTTAAGAAAAATATGTTATGTTTATATATTAAATATATTTAGATTATTATATATTATATTTTTTAAATGTATACATATAAATATATGTAAATATTTCAAGATAATATATAATGTATTTGTGTGTCTTTATATATACATAATAAATATACACAGTACACACACATATATTATATAAACAAACATGTTTTAATTTTAATTCAATTATAAATGGTTTAGTTATGAAAGTCTCCTCTTGCTAATCATCTGGGTTTTCTGCTTATTTTTACATCTTCTTTCAGTTGCCATTTTTATTACTCTTATTTGATTAAGGTGCTGGTAATGGCCGTCAGTGAAGCAAGACTAACTCAGATACATTCATTGACCTTTATGTTTTAGTGTGGGCTTTGGGAAGCCGATAGAAAAACACATTTCATTTACTTTGTGCAGCGTATGGTTAGCTCTTCATATGATTTTTGTACAGAGAGGATGCTTAATTTAGAAATTAACAAGAATAGTTTGAGCTTTAATATAGTGTCCAGAGATTTCATAACTGACCAAGTGAATGAAGACTAGAGCTGTTAAGTTTCAAAATGACTTAAAAAACACTGCAAAACTATAGCTGTGTGTAATGAGCAGTCTGACATTTAAGCAGCATTGTCACAATATTTAAATATTATTATGATTATTATAACCCTTTCCATTATTTATTTTTTATTTGAGCAGCAATTTTAGAGGCATTAATTAAAACTTATATCAGATGATGGCAGAACGCCTGGCATCTCAGTTTCCGGCTGATGTGGTACAGTGGCCTTGGTGCTATTACTGCCTCTGCTAATGCTAACGGAGCACTGAGCACAAATACCTGATTAAGATGTAAATTTCCCTGTAATTGGAATGTAAATTCTTACATTTAGATGAAGACGTCAACTGTCATATTATCTCTTTTTCCACCCTTTTGTGGCCAACGTAAGTACAGATCATAATTTCTTTTTGACATTTCCCTTCATTTTTTTTGCCACACCCCAGCTATTAATATTCTCAGTCCATTTCATGTACCTTTTGTTTGGTTTTGTTTTTTTTATTTCACCCACGTGTGATACGTTTGCTCCTATGGGATTTGGGAAAATTTCGTCAGAAAATTGCGTTCATTTGGTGCCAGTATTTTGATTGTGCATCCATTACTTCTGCTGAATATTCCTCAATGCAAATAAGCCCAGACCCACCGAAGAGCTACATGTATCTGAGATAATTAATTTCCCTTTGAAAGCCAACAGAAAGCGAGAAACCCTGCCAGGAACAAGCAAAAAAATTAGTGTTCATTTAGGGGTTTTTTTGGCAGTGGACAAATTAATAGTTTTTGCCCCAAACAATATGGCCACCTAGGGATATCTGCTTTATTCCTTGCTTCGAGTGGTTTTGGCCCGGGTGGACTGGTAATCAATTAAGCATGCCGACTGGCATTAGCATGCTAATGCTCTTGTAAGCGAGGGTCAGACTGACTAGACTAATGCCATACAGCTTTTGCATGCATTTATGTCTTGATTGGTAGGGTGGGGTCTACAGTTAAAATTGTCGATCATGTGAAAATCAACAGCAGTTTATTCTTTAAGATGTCTTTCAGCTTTGTGTATTTGGGTGAGTAAGAAAATAGGAAATTACATTTTGCACAAAGAATATGATGCATATTTTTTAACATTTTAATTAAATGTTTTGCATAATCACAATTAAATGCATTTCCAGGTTGTTTTTCCTCATAAATAACTTGCTTTTGTTGTTTCCTCATTTATTTGAGGAAAAAAGTATAATAGTATTGCTTTACTGTGTTATGATAGTGTTGGCACAATCTTTTTAATGTTTTTAAAAGTAGTCTCTTATGCTCACCAAGGCTACATTTTTTTTCATAAAAATATTAAATAATATTACAAATTAAAATAACTGTTTTCCATTTTAATATATTTTCAAATGTAATTTGTGCCTGTGATGCAAAGCTGAATTTGCAGCATCATTACTCCAGTCAGTGTCACATGACCCTTCAGAAATCATTCTAATATGCTGCTTTGATCAAGAAGCATTTCTTCTTATCATAAATGTTCAAAACTGTTATGGTGATTAATATTTTTGTGGAAACCATGATATGCATTTATCTAAAAACCGAAGATCTATACTGTCACTTTAGATCAATTTAAAGCAACCTTGTTAAATAAAAGTCCCAAACTTTCGAATGGTAGTGTATATGTACAAATATATCAAAACATCTTTGTTAGACATTGTCTTTAACATGAAACGTTCCCATATAGATTCGTTTATCTGTCTTTGAGAGAAAGGCCCTGGTTATGTTTTGAGCAACAGATTTAAGTATTTGTTCCTGTCACGTTGCCTCTATTAATAAAACTCATCTATTCATATGTTGATGATAATCGTTAATGTCACTAATTGCATGTACTAATCTTGTGAATGTTTACACGCAATCCTGTCTTGAGCAACAGGTAAAGATGCCAGAGTTCATAGCTGCCATTCTTGATTTAGGTGTCCCGCTCTTTCTCTGTGGAACCCAGTTTCACTTTGTTCCTTGTACCTTAAGCTGGTGAAAATATGTGTCTCCCTCCCTCTACCGTGGGAACGACAGATCGAATGGCATGACAAGTACTAACTGTATGCCCAGAGCCAAGGTGGTGCTTCTGTACAGGTGTGCGGGGATTCTTTTGAGAGGTGTTTCTTCTAGCATGGCAGAATGCTGACAATGCACTGGATGCACGTTAAAACCCCCACCGCTTGTGTAATACCTGTGCTGGTTTCCAATTAGTTTCCAACCGTACAGGAATTTTGATGAGCCCGTTTCATTTTTGGTGTCAGTTCACATCTGTCAGCGTCACTCAGCTGCACAGGATGCGTTTTCGACTGCGTTTCTTGTCAAAATCATTAGCTTGGCCACGAGCGAACGCACGCCTCCTGCTTTGTGAATGGCCGTGTTCATTCATGCTCCCGTGAGTGTGATTGGTCTCTTGCTGAGCAGGACTTAAAAACTGGTGATGTGGGAACAGCCTTTTGGCAGGTGCGCGGACTGCTCATGTGCTCCGGCCTAATGATGATTACAATTTAGATCATATAACATCTGTCTATCTATCTGTCTAGAAATCATTTATTCTGTTGACTGTCTATCTGCAAATCTAATGTCTCTCTTTATGTCTGTAAGTCTGTATGTCTCTATATCTATCTAGCTATCTGTCTCTCTGTAAATCTATCTGTATGTCTGCAAATCTGTCTGTCTGTCTCTCTGTGTGTCTGTTAGTCTGTCTATCTGTCTGTCTGTCTTTCTTTCGTTTTGTCCGTCTGTGGGTCTATCCTTTGGTCTATCCGCCTTTTTCTCTTCATGTATGTCTATTTGGCTATCTGTCTGTAAATCTCAATGTGTCTGTCCATAAATGTATCTGTCTTTCTGTCGCTAAATCTGTTTGTCTGTTTTTTTTTAAATCTATCCATCTGTATTTCTTTCATTGTGTCTGTAAGTCTGTCTTTAAATCTTTGTGTGTGTGTGTGTGTGTGTGTACTTGTTTTTGCTACATTGTGGGGACCAAATGTCCCCTCAAGGATAGTAAAACCTGAAATTTTTGACATTGTGGGGACCGGCTTGAGGTCCCCATGGGTACAAAAGCTTATAAATCATACAGAATGAGTTTTTTTGAGAAAGTAAAAATGCAGAAAGTTTTCTGTAAGGGTTAGGTTTAGGGGTAGGGTTAGGGTAAGGGGATAGAAAATACAGTGTGGAGAGTGTAAAAACCATTGCGGCTATGGAGAGTCCCCACAAAGATAATAAACCAGACGTGTGTGTGTATGTGTGTGTATGTCTGTCTGTCTGTCTGTCTGTCTGTCTGTCTGTCTGCCTGTCTGCCTGTCTGCCTGTCTGCCTGTATATCTGTCTATCTCTTTTCTGCAAATCTCTCTGTCTGTAAATCTTTCTGTAAATCTTTCTGTCTGTCTGTCTATCTGCGAATCTATCAGTCTGTCTGTAAATTTATGTCTGTCTATCTGCAAATCTGTGTGTCTGTAAACCTGTCTGTAAATCTATCTGTCTGCAAATCTATCTACAAATATCTGTCTGTCTGCAAATATCTGTGTGTGTGTGTGTGTGTGTGTGTGTGTGTGTGTGTGTGTGTGTGTGTGTGTGTGTGTGTGTGTGTGTGTGTTTGTGTGTTTGTGTTTGTGTGTTTGTGTGTTTGTGTGTTTGTGTGTTTGTGTGTTTGTGTGTTTGTGGGTGGGTGGGTGGGTGGGTGTCTATCTGTCTTTCTGTAAATCTGTCTACAAATCTATCTGTCTGTAAATCTGTCTGTGTCTATAAATCTGTGTCTGTCTGAAAATATCTCTCTGTATGTCTGTCTGTCTGTAAATCTGTCTATAAATCTCTCTGTCTGTCTGTCTGTCTGTCTATCAGTTTGTCTGCCTGCAAATCTCTCTGTCTGTCTGTAAATCTGTCTGCCTGCAAATATCTCTGTCTGTAAATCTGTCTGTCTGTCTGTCTGCCTGCCTGCAAATCTTTGTGTGTGTCTGTAAATCTCTGTCTGTCTGTAAACCTGTCTGTCTGTAAGTCTGTCTGTCTGTAAGTCCATATGTCTGTAAATCTGTCTGTATGTGTATTTTTTTGTGTCTGTAAGTCTGTATGTCTCTAAATCTATCAAGCTAGCTATCTGTATGTCTGCAGATCTATCTATCTGTCTGTGTCTGTTAGTCTGTCTGTCATTCTTTCGTTTTGTCCATCTGTGGGTCTATCTGCCTTTTTCTCTTCATGTCTGTCTGTTTGGCTATCTGTCTGTAAATCTCAGTGTGTCTGTCTGTCTGTCTTGTCTGTCTGCATGTCTGCCTGCAAATCTCTCTATCTGTAAATCTGTCTGTATGTCTTTCTTTCTGTCTGTCTGCAAATCTCTGTCTGTCTGTCTGTAAATCTGTATGTATGTATGTGCGTGTCTGATAATTTATCTATCAATCAAGTAGTCAGTCAGTACAAGAGATACAATCTATCTGTATCTCTGTCTTTCATTGTCTGTCTGTCTCTAAATCTGATCCTCTTTATCTTTAAAATATGTAGATCCTTTGGGTCTGATATTATTTCTATATGTGCGTTTCTCTCTTTGTCCCTGGTCATTATCCAGCAACACTCATATATGCATACGAATTGCGTTGGATACGCTGTCCTTTCATTCTCCTTTTGGGCTGTATGTCATTGTTGTTGCCAGTAGGCTGTGTGTATTTATTTAGGGGTAATTGGAGGGAGAATCTAGGGGGTAATGAAGTGTATCCACTCATGGCTGCTCCCCTCCGCGCAGGACTCAGCAGCACAGCAAGCCAGCATCACATCGCCAGAATGCTTATTTTATACCCAGGTGGACAAACACAATTACAGGCCTCGTCCTCATTGTGGTGGCCCAGAGTCTGAAGCAATCGTTTGTGTGTGTGTGTGCGCGCCAGATTGGCTGTTCAGTGGAGCTCGAGGAAGACCTTTCAGTGTCTCGGAGCCCTCTGCACCCCTGCTGTTCTCTTGCCTGGCCCTCTGGAGCGGCCGTATGATTTCTCTAACACCTCCGGTATTTAACTCTGTCGTGGAAAAGCAAGCCGGACGCTGTTCATGATTTACATGTCATTTGCTGCCTCATATTGTGTGAAATTCAATTGCACAGCACAAACTGTAGCCAAGCACCCGCGCCGTCTCTCTCTGCCTCTTTCTCTCATTCTCACTCTCTCTTCCTTTCCCTGCTGTTTCTTCATATCAGCGAAAGTTTGCTGTGTGAAAAAGTGGCCAGTTGGTTACTCTGAAGTTGTCGAAATTTTGAGGTGGTTATTGTAACAGAACTGCACATGAGAATCATTATGCTTTTTCTAGCATAACCGAACTGAATTCTTCATCAAGTGCTGGTTGAGAAGTTACAACAAAAGCGAGCGATTTCACAACCAGCAGTTTCAGCTATATACATTTATTTAGCTTTTTAGAGTAGGCTTTCCCTTCCAGCAGGTGTGTATGTAGCAGAGGTACGGTGCTGTTTCACTGGTATAATGTCTGCTGGGCTAAACCTGTTGTGACAGGACTGGAGTTGCTGGATTGTTGTCTCTCCCCTCTTTGTCCTTCAGTCACCTTCAAATCTCTCACAATTACAAATTTACATTGTCCACATGAGCCATATCCACGTTCAGCTACTGTATCTATGAATATATGACAATATTTAACATGGATGGATGAATAGACAGAGAGAAAGTTTTTTGTTTTTTTTTTTGAAAAGGAATTAAGTTTTATTCAGTAAGAATGCATTTTATTGATCAAAACTGATAGTAAAGACAGGCATTGACATTGACAGTGGCATTAAAATAGTAGCACAGTAGCACAAAACACTGTTTTTTCTAGAATTCTGAAAATCCTAAATCCTGAAAAAATATCAGTTAGTTTTCAAATATACAGAAATTGCTTAACATGAACTAAGAATAAACAATACTTCAACAGCATTTATTCATCTTAGCTGATTGAAGAATTCAATGGCCCGTCGTCAGTTATTCCTTATATAATATGTATTTATGTAATATGTATTTATTAATCTGCAATAAAAACTTCATTGTGTGCCATGAACATACGATGACATACCTAATACATAATGCATGCAGGTATAAATTTGTTCTTCATTAGCTGAAATTGAATTGGAATGATCAGGAAATACTTCACAATGCATGCTAAAATAAACGGAAATCCAAATTAAAAATGTCACTGGGTTAGTGAACATCGTTATGTTGAGAAACGCTTAAAGCATCCTTTAAATTGATCAAACTTTTGCATCCACTTTTGATCAATTTAAAGCATCCGTGCTAAACAGTATTAAAAAAAAATATTAACAATTATTGTACTAACTCCAAGCTTTTGAATGGTATATAGTGTGTAATAAAGTAAAAATGTACTCAACTGTACTCAAATATTGATTATATAATAATAGTAAAAAATGTTTCTTGAACAGTAAATCAGCATATTACAATGATTTCTGAAGAAATGTGACACTGAAGACTGGAGTAATGATGGCTGATAATGTAGCTTTGATCACAGGAATAAATGACATTTTTAATATATTTAAATAGACAGCAGTTATTTTAAATAGTAAAAATATTTTACAGTATTGTTGCTTGTAGTATGTTAGGAATGATGCATCGCGATATAAATGCGAACTTGTATCCGATACACACTTTTTTTAAATCGATGCATCACATCGCTAACTTTTATGCTGATTCACCGATGCAAATCTGTGAATCTTACCATCTCTAGGCCCTGTACTCATCCAATTTGACTCTCATAGATTCATAGATTTGAGAGCTTGACAGGTAAATTTTACAAAATGTGGTTTAAATACCACCATCTTAGTTGTTTAAAAGATTAGGCCAAATCAAAGTTTGAAAAAATGTTTTCTGAATGTGTATATGTATGTTTGTGTACAAGTAGAACATTTTGGCCTGAAGTTGTCATTCTAGTCAGCTGAGTTTTGTTGGTTAAGGTCATACTTGTGACTGTTAAAGTGCAGGTTATGGTTCAATGGGATGGAGTTACTAACGGCAACACCTTTTCAGCGCTGCAGTATGAAGTCCACCACTATGCCTGCCTTTGTCCCCACAAGTGCTGTCCTTTAGTTAAAGGGACTCTTTCTTGTGAAGAGTTACAACCTGTGATGGATTACACCCCAATTCATTAACACTCTGAGAAGCACTTAAACACACACTTAGTGTCTCTTTCGCCCGCTTTCTCCCTCTCTGTCTCCCAAGTTCCTCTCATACACCCGGTTCTCCTTTTGTCTCGGTTTGATCTGCAGCCCTGCGAAAGGCAATTCGTCCATACAAAACCCCGTCTTTATCTGCCATTATCCTTTTCCTCTCTCTCCCCACCTTCTCTTTTTCCTTCTCTCGCTAGCGTCTCTCCTCCCATGTCGTCTTGATAGCTGAAAATACCTGCTGGCTCATTAGCTCCTTCCTCACGGTGCTGCACACGCATAAAGAGCAGCGATGGCTAACAGCAGAAGCCTTTAGCTCTCTGTCACACACACAAATGCACACACTCTCACGCACACTTCCCTTAAGCTTGTGGGTTGCTCTTATTGGGCTGAAGGATTGAGTCCCACACCTCCATTTGTAGTTGCATCAGACGAGTTTCTTTTTTTGTGTTCTGCTAGACTCTGAGGGGGAAAAACACTAGCACGCAGCTCAGTGGAGTGTGAGCCAGAGGACTCCAGCACTCAACTGACTGGTCAGGTCCACAGAGGGAGCGGCACAGTAACCCGTGGCCGACCTCGCCGCTGCTGCACGTAATGTGTTTAAACTGTGTTTGAACCCCACTTCTGCTTTGGGGGGAGGTGGGCAGGAGGAGAGCAGGGACTGGGTTTTGTTGAGCAAGTGGGGAACGGACTGGAAGGGCACATTGTATTTGTCTACGGTCCCTTTTGGGGAGTTTATCACTGATCACTCAAAGCACCTCGAGTCTTTAATGAGCAAGAAAGGTCAAAAAGGTCAACAAAGTAATACAGGTCCTTTCATGTTGCTCTTTTCAACATAAATTGCACAGGAAACAATAAGGTGATGGGATGGATTATATTACCTGACTTTAACCTGATTTTAGTATCTGCATATTTTGCTCATTCTGAGTTGTCAAGTTTCATGTGTCTTTCTTACCATCAGACTATGATTTCATCTATTTGATCTCCAACTGTTTGATATTTTAGAGCAGACTGTGTAGGTAATATGGAAGATTATGATAAATGATGACTCAAATCTAAATCTCAAAGTTTTTAATGCCGCATAAATGTACTTGGCCAATTTCTGGTTATATTTCTGTTCTTTCAGATGTTAAAATTCCTAAATGTAATTCAGCCTTAAGTCAACTTCCCATTTATCAACTTAAAACAACATGATAACCCAAAAATAAACAATTGTTATATACTGAATTAAAGTTAATTTAGTTACTTTAACCTGTTTTTTTTTTTTGTTTGTTTGTTTGTTTGTTTGTTAGTTTTTTTGTATGTAGCCTTTAAACCATACTTTGGGATCCAAAGTATCAATATTTTTTATGTAGCAAATATTAATTAAATTTATTAAAAGTGACAGTAAAAGCAATTATGATGCATACATTTTTATTTCAAATAAATGGTATTCTTTTGAATTTTCTGTTTATCAAAGAATACTAAAAAAATGACGTAACCACCTAAATCAAAGCGTTTTTGGTAAATCCAGGTAATTTAAGGGTTATGACTGTTATAGCACCAGCTGTGGTCCAGTCTCCTTAAAACTTTGCATGCTTGTTTAGAATCACCCGTGGCATGTGCTCTGCAGGTTTCATGAAGTTTAGAGTTTTCCTTTAGGCTTTATAGGATTTTGAGTAAATTTGGACAGGTTCCTTTTCTAAATTGCCTCGTTATAGCATCCCAAAGGGTACATTTCAACGTTTTTTGATAATTATTGGCCTAGAGAGTCCAGAGAATTGTACTGTGGTGTTTTTTTCCAGATTGAGCGAAAACTTAGTTCACAAAAGTACGTTTTTACATCTCTTCTCAATCATTTAACAAACAATTTGATTGACAGCAGTGGTTCCAGAGGCAAAGTTGCCCGGAATGAGGAGTTCTATCATATGGTCCGAAAATCACATGTATATGTGAAAAACCACACAAGCCGCACAACGTACAATCATTTACACCCTTGGAAAATGCAAAATTGCCCCCCCAAAAAAAATAAAATTCTTTTGAATTTCTCTCAGACCTTTGGGGCCGTGAGTCGAACAGGCCCATTGAGTTTCATTCCGATCGGCCTCTGTTAAGCTAGTCCAACAGGTGCTCAAAATTCATCGGCCAATGGCGGCCATGTTTTTTGAGATGCGCAAATGTCCTTGTAGACACTTGTGGCGCTTTGGACCAAGACCATGCACACCATTTTTCATGTTGATAGGACAAATGTTTTTTTTTTTTTTTTTTTTCAAAAAATGCATTTTGCATTTTTGTGAGCATTTTGTCCGGCGTGAGCCAAGGACTCCAACGACATAAGACACTTGAGCCCGCGACTGACAATTTAGGAGTTGACAATTTCAGGCTGATTGGGGCAAACCTTGGTGATGTTGTAGGCAGTGTGACTACTACCATCCCTCCAAGTTTCAAGGCTCTATGACTTACGGTTTGGTCTGCACAATCAGTTTCACATGGAGATTGCTGATCCGTGACCATTCTAACAGTTACAATAGTGTTTCAGCACTACATGCTTGAACCCCTAAAAATAAAATGTTTCTTAAGCAACATTCAGCATATTAGAATGATTTCTGAAGGATCATGTGACACTGAAGACTGAAAATATAGCTTTACCATCACAGCAATAAATTACTTTTTAAGATATTCTAATAATATTCTCTCTCTTTTTCCATTAAAATAATATTCCACAGTTTTTACTGTTTTTTATAAATAAATGCAAACTTGGTTAGCAAAATGTTGATTTTTCAGTCAGAAAACATAAGTATTTAAAAACTTTTCAGTCACTGTTTTATTACTTTATTAGTCATTTACATTTATACAAACACCAAAACTGCTCACTTACACAGTCATAATGTAAACTAGTCTCTTTTTGCTATATGTTCTGTTTGCAGAAGGGTACATGTAGGGCAGTGGCAGTTCTTCAGCGGCAACATACACATTACTGCCTCTTATATGTAAAATGTTTATGTAACTCTTCACACGGGGGTTAAAACAAGCATTTTGAGAAGCTAGCAGAAGCAGAGGTGGTGTTTCTCATGATACACTGTCATATCATATACTGCCTTCATTTCTCAGCTCAGCCAATCGGATATGAAAGCAGCACTTACACGTGTTTGTCCTCTGTGCCTTTTGCACCCCAGTTTAGCTTGAGGGCACCCGCCTCTGCATTCGTATTCCAGCCAGCCAGCCCGCAAGCGCCTTAAGCCCCCAACGTACACCCAACACCCATCCGACAGGACTCGGGGTCCGTTCGCATGGCACCTCTCCAAATCCGAACGAGCAGAGAGGAGTGAAAACTCCCTCTAGACTCCTGACCTCTGCAGTCAGCGGCCTAAAGACTCACGGCACAATGGACACAGCTGACCAGAGGGTGGGATGCAATGAGAAAGATACTGATTGTGCTACACAGTTGGGGTTTTTTTTATCTTCTCGGTTACTCTTGCGTGTCCTCGGGTGCCTGTCACTTGGATTGGGTTTTGAATAACGTGCAGAAAGAAGCAAATGAAAAAGAAAATTGTGATAATTATAGGGCTGACGCCAGAAGTTATTACTTCACATTATTTCATGTCCGATGGTTCTGATATTATGTAGTCCTCCCCAAATTGCATATTGTGAAACAGAGCTGTGTTTAAGAGCACTAAGTCATGGTACTTGTTTAAACATGGTTAATTAAAAAGCCCGCCATGCAGAAATCACAATTTGGAAAACGCTGGCAGCAAGAGTGTATGGATATATACACATTTATTTATGTTCATATGTTTTTAATATTTTTATTCTATTTTGTTTATTTTTCAGCATTTTTTTTTATTACTAATTTTGGTGCTGATTCCAAAAATAATGCTTGTTTTTTCGCTATCACGCTTTCTCACGAAATATAATACATTTCATAGCATTTTTGCTTCCGACAGCCATTTGTAAGGTGAAGCAGTCTTGTATTGTTGATTAATCACCAAAAAAAAAAACAAAAAAAAAAAAAACAAAGGGATGATTTGTGTCTTTCTCTGAATCAGATTACAACTATTTGCTCACAAAAGACATTTTTTTTATGCCTAATCCTGGTTTATACTTTTTAGAGATTAGTTTTAAATTTAAAGTAGTCGAATTTTGAATTTTGAATACTACTTTTTGTCATTAAAACTATAACTGAAATATACTGTATATACACTACCAGTCAAAAGATTTTGAACAGTAAGATTTTTTTAATGTTTTTTAAAGAAGAATCTTCTGTTCACCAAGCATGCATTTATTTGAACCAAAGTGCAGAAAATTTTTAAATATTTTTACAATTTAATATATAACTGTTTTCTATTTGAATATGTTTTAAAATGTAATTTATTCCTTTGATTTCAAGGCTGAATTTTTAGCATCATTACTCCAGTCACGTGATCCTTCAGAAATCTTTCTAATATTCTCACTTGCTGCACAAAAAAACATTTATTATTATTATGCTAAAAACAGCTGAGAACATTTTTTTTATCTTTTAATGCATCCTTGCTAAATTTAAGTATTAATTTCTACCATTTCTAACCCCCCCCCAAAAAAAACATTGCACTGACTCCAAGCTTTTAAATTATACAGTGTGTAATATGTTACAAAAGCTTTTTATTTCAGATAAATGGTGATCTTTGGATCTTTCTGTTCATCAGAGAATCCTAAAAAAATTTCACTCAACTGTATTAAATCTTCATAATAACAATAGTAAAAAAAAATGTTTCTTGAACAGCAAATCATCATAAGGTGTGAATAATTTCTGAAGAATCATGTCACACTGAACACTGGAGTAATGATGTCAAAAATGTAGCTTTGAAATCACAGGAATAAGTTACATTTTAAAATATCTTCAAATAAAAAACTGCTATTGAACTTGCTATTTATTTAAAAATATTGCAAAAATCTACTGTCTTTGCTGTATTTTGGATCAAATAAATGCAAGCTTCTTTAAAAAAAAACATTTAAAAACTTTTGACTGGTGGTGTAATTAAAAAAAAAAAATCTTAATTTCTTAAAATGTTATTTTATGGAAAAACTGAATTTTTATTGATAGTTTTTTATTCGAAATCATCAAACAAGTTGTGCAGGGCTGTTATATAATGCATATAAAATATGAATTAAATATATACAGTAAGGTACATAAATTATATACTATAATTTTCTATAGGCCACCACACCACAATCTCCATAAATATAAAAGTCAGAAATGAGATTAAGCATTTTTGACCTCTTCATGAGTCACCGCCATTGTATTTGATTGTTTGGGACTGTAAATACTTAACAAGAACGTTAGTAAATGTTACAAGAAGCCACTTGAAATCCTTAGTTCCCTACTTTTTGTACTGAGAAAAGTGTTGCTTCTTTAAGATTTAAATAATGGTTGTTTTCTGGGTTGCTCTTAAAATGCATTGATGATAGGTAAAAAGTACATAATGCAAAACTTTCAGAAGATGATTGAAACGCCAAATAGTGGGGTGGTGGTCTACAAAGAGTTGTATCATGGTCATTGTGAAAGAGGATAATAACAGGTAATAATGGTTCCAGTTACACTAAGTAACTTCTCATGTTGCTTTTAAACAGAAGTGCCACTGAAGAAGTTTATCAGCATCAGCGGTTTAAGCGTGAGAAGTATTGTTCTGGAAAATTGTGTCAAACAAAAAGGTTTTTAGACATGTACAGTGTTATTGCGTGGGATTTTGAACAAGTTTAAACTACAGTTTGCGCTTCTATGCTTCATTTAACATTTTGGTTATTAAACGCAAAGCTTACTGAGAAATGAAGACGTGCTGCTACAGAAAAACCACAAGCTGAAGGTTAGCGTTAGGAATCAAGAGTTCGTTATCATTCCCAACTGTCGCCATTAAAAAAAAAAAACAAATACCATTTTAATGATGTTCAGTTATATAAACTGATATGGAACTACTTAATTTTCCACCACATTTGTGATAGTCTAGTTTTTTTGTGTTTTGTTTTTGTTTTTTCAAGAATTATGAATTATTTCAATTTATATAAATAGGTTTTCCATTGATGTATGGTTTGTTTGGATAGGACAATATTTGGCTTGTCCTATCCAAACAAGAGATTCAACTATTTGAACATTTGTAATCCGAGGGAGCAAAAAAAAAAAAAAAAAAAAATATATATATATATATATATATATATATATATATAGAGATAGAGAGAGAGAGAGAGAGAGAGAGAGAGAGAGAGAAATCGCCTTTAAATTTGTCCAAATGAGGTGCAATGCATATTACTAATCAAAAACAAATCAAAAAGTTTTTATATATTTACGATCTTTACTTAATATCCTAATGATTTTTGGCATATAAGAAAAATCAATAATTTGGACCCACAATGTATTTTTAGCTATTGCTACATATATACCCCAGCGACTTAAGACTGGTTTTGTTGTCCAGGGTCACATTTGTTAAAAGGCTGAATATATTAGGCTGAACAATAAGTTTTAAGTTTATGCTTTTTGAACTAAGGTGATTTTGGGTAAGTTGGGCTACTTTTGTGTTTCATCTTGTCTAATTTGCCTGCATTCACTGTCTGTTCCTTCAATCCAAACTCCTCTGATCCCAAAGCACATTACATTAAGTGTCTCGAAACACAATCTCCTGTGAGATTTGTGGTGATTCTTCACAAGTGCCGGTGCGACCAACAAGAAGTAGCTGGAGGGCTTTGAAGCTATTATCAGTGTGAGGTTTTGTTCAGCGTGGAGGGTTATTTGTAACCCTCTTAAGGAAAGCCACTCTTAATGTTCCTCTTGAGAGCCTCTTGTAAATCACTTCAAGTGTTTTAAACTGATTTTGTTCAAGTGATTTGCTGGCAGAAATTCTTGTTGCTGTTTGCATACAGCACTTAATGACAGCGATTGCCTCTTAATAATCCACTCGTCCCTTTCTATGGACTCAGTTTGTTGGCTTTTCTATTATGATACAAGTGTGTCATTTTCCCCTGTCTCAGCTTTATATGCAGCTGTAAAGAAGCTGTTCTGGGTTTGTTTGTTTAAAGTTGTTTCAGTTTGCCCAAACTGTGGCAGACAGCTTGGAAAATGTGCTTGAATATTGTCTTTATTTTTTGCTATTACATTTTGTGATTTAAACGGTGCAGAAATTAACTATGGAAACACAGTTCCTGTATTCGCTCACACAGTAGGACATTGTGCGATCAAGAATGTGTCATCGTGTTCAAATTTTCTTAGTCACGCTATCTAGTATTAATCGGTCTGGCCTGCCTTGAGGCTGAAAGTAGCATGTGAAGAAATGATGATGATATTGGAAATTGTGTGCAATCATGGGCTTTGTGGAGCCAAGTCAAATTGGTATGTTTTCTTTTTTTTAATTACACTTCAGTGACTTTAAGATGAGGAAATGTTGCATGCAGATTGTTGTCAGCCCATTTTGTCTTGGTGGCAATAGAGTAATAAATATTTAGCCACTTTTTCAATATTGTAATATTTAATTTTAATGTTATAAATAATAAAAATTAACATAATAAAAATTATTATATTATATTATATTATATTATGTTATGTTATATTATATTACAAACAAGTCAAAGTTGTTTTCTCTGTTTTTAATTACATTTCAGTGACTTCAAGATGAGAGATGGTCTGAGGCAACTGAATAATAAATATTTACTTTATTTACTTAAAAAAAACAAAAACTAAAAACTTTTGTAGTTAAGTCAGTTGGGTTAAATAAATATTTACACATTTTTTAATTGTCATATTTAATTTAAATGTTGTAAATATTATGTAATATTAATGCTATTACTATTACCATTTTGTATTTATATTATATTATATTACAGACAAAGTTACGTTTGATTTTAAATACATTTCAATGACTTCAAGATAAGAGATGGCCTGAGGCAATTGAGTAATAAATATTTACTTTATAAAAAAAAAAAAAAAGATGCACACTTTTAAAATGTTAAAATGTTTCATTTAAACTAATGTTATGTTATTCTTAATTATCATATTTAATTTAAATGTTGTAAATATAATTTAATATTAATGATTAATGCTATTAATATTACCATTTTGTATTATATTATATTATATTACATTATGCTTCAGTGACTTTAAGACAAAAAATGGTTTGAGGCGATTAAATAATAAATGTTTACTTTATTTACTATATTTAAGTTGTACACTTTTAAAATGTTATAATATTTAATTTGTTTGAATAATGGTGCATAATATTTATAGTATGTTACCATTACGTAATATTATTAAATGTTCTCTCTTTTTTTTTTTATTACACTTCATTGACTTGTAGACAAAGAAATGGCACAAGTGGATCTTTGGAGCATGTGGAGCTTTTTTTTTTTGTTTGTTTGTTTGTTTTTTACTTGCCAGCTTTATTTTTTTAAAGAAATTTACAAATATTTAATTATATCATACTCGCCATCCTTTTGTTACAAACCCATACACTGTCATTTCTTTTCAGTGGAACACAAAACTAATTTTTTAAGAATGAACAATCCCTTTAAGTTCTAGCATTTTCCGATCTATAAGCCCCTTCTCATGTTCTTCAGGATTCCTCCAGATAAGCTAAACATTTTGATCCTGGGTTGGGATGCATGGTAGCCTTGAGGGTTTCAGGGGAAAAGGATCTGAAGCTCTTAAAGGCGTGTGGAAGAGGCTCAGGGAAATTACGGATTGTCCTGAGCTTCCTCTGGCCTACTCTTTTGGGAACATGACTTACCTGCTGTTCACCAAACAATAGGAGCTTTAGAAGCCCATTGTTTGCTAGAAGATAAACATCAACCTGTAGAAAAAGGTCACCTGAATCAAGGCTGCAGTTGCAGGTATGTTTAGCTTGTGGAGACTCACTTGCCGTACAGAAGTGTATTTAATCATACACTTGACTACTCTCGACACCGTGTGTGTGTGTATACCTTGTGCTGAGCTCCCTCATTAGCCTCTTTAGCACAAGCTTTTGGCATAGCTCATTGCCTTGTTAGAGATTAGTGCCCATGTGGGGCCAAGTTACCGTAATAAAACGCTTGATTCTAATGACTCTTCTCTAAGCCGTAACTCGACGCACAAACCTTTCTCCTGAACCGCCAAAAAGCTCGAGCCTCCCTGAAGGGTTTTTAGCGGCACACTAACAGTTACACTTCTCGGACCATTTAAGGTGCATGGCCAAGCGTCTAACGCGATTTGTGTTCACACACTCTGTTTCGTCTGTCTGCAAACATGGGCTTGGATGTTTTCTCGCCTGTCTTAAGTCTACAGGTCTTCACTGTAAAGGAAAGAAGCTGAAACAGGCATCTCTGGCTAAAAGTGTTTGTGAGCAATTTGTTTAGTTTGTAGTGCAAATGTTAAATTAATGCAAGAATACGAGACTATAATACTAAGTGGTGCTAACAACTGTAGTTTTGTTCAAAATCTTACCTTCCCATCTAGACCAGTGTTATTTTAATATTATTTGCTGTTTATACAGTTGAGGTCAAAAGTTTTCATACACCTTGCAGAATCTGGAAAATATTAATTATTTTACCAAAATAAGAAGGATCATACAAAATGCATGTTATTTTTTTATTTAGTACTGACATGAATCAGGTTTTCAACATAAAAGATGTTTACATGTAGTCCACAAGAGAAAATAATAGTTGAATTTATGAATATGACTCTTTTCAAAAGTTTACATTGATTCTTAATACCGTGTTGTTACCTGAATGATCCACAGCTGTGTATTTTTGCTTAGTGATAGTTGTTCATGAGTCCCTTGTTTGTCCTAAACAGATTCTTCCACAATTTATTTGGTTTTCCAGCATTTTTATGTATTTGAAACCTTTCCAACAATGATTTTGAGATCCATCTTTTCACACTGAGGACAACTGAGGGACTCATATGCAACTATTACAGAAGGTTCAAATGCTCACTGATGCTCCAGAAGGGAAAAATGATGCATTAAGAGCCGGGGGGTGAAAACTTTTGAACAGAATGGAGATATGTACATTTTTCTTATTTTGCCTAAATTTCATATTCTTTCATTTAGTACTGCCCTTCAGAGGCTACAGAAGATGCTTACATGTGTCCCAGAAGACAAAATCAATAAAATTTACCTTTACCTTAAAATTCAAAAAGTTTTCACCCCCAGCTCTTAATGCATGTTGTTTTTTTTTTTTCTTCTGAGGCATCAGTGAGCATTTGAATCTTCTGTAATAGTTGCATGTGAGTCCCTCAGGTGTCCTCAGTGTGAAAAAATAGATTTCAAAAATCATACAGTCATTGTTGGAAAGGGTTCAAATACACAAAAATGCTGGGAAAACAAATAATTTGTTGGACCTGAAGGATTTTTCTGAAGAACAGTGGACAGTTTAACTGTTTAGGACGAACAAGGGACTCATGAACAACTATCACTAAACAAAAAACACAGCTGTGGATCATTCAGGTAACAACACAGTATTAAGAATCAAGTGTATGTAAACTTTTATTTTTTATAAATTAACTATTATTTTCGCTTGTGGACTTAATATAAACATCTTTTATGTGAAATTTCTTATTCAGGTCAGTACTACTTAATAAAAACGTGGAATAATAACATGCATTTTGTATGATCCCTCTTATTTTAGTAAAATAATTAACATTTTGCAGATTCTGAAACGGGGATATAAACTTTTGACCTCAACTGTACTTTGTTTAGTATTTATTAATATTATTAAATCACTTTAGTTTTAGTTTTGTTTCTTGAGTTGAGCAGCAAATCAGCTTATTAGAATGATTTCTAAAGGATCATGTGACACTGAAAACTGCAGTAATGATGCTGAAAATTTAGCTTTGCCTCACAGAAATATATTCCAATTTAAAATATATTAAAATAAAAAATGTTTATTTTAAATTGTAATAATATTTCACAAATTACCTCGTTTTACTGTATTTTTAATCAAATAAATGCAGCTTTGGTGAGCATAAGAGACTCTTCTCAGCTGCCTGAATATACTAATCAGACACTAAAATACTATGGTATTAACATCTGATACCATTATTGTAGCAGTTGTTTTGCATTTGTAGCTTTATCACATGCCCTCCACATTATTTTTTCAGTCTTCCTCTTACATCCTCCCTCTCTTTCTCTATTTCTCTCTCTTTCAGAGACTGCATTTGCCTCCAGACCTGTCAGAGACGGTGAGTCGAGTGAGTAAAACAGAACTGGCAGCAGGATGTGGCACCACTGCCACGGGCAACAAGCACCTAGATTTCTAGCGTATTCCCATTCCTCCTGCACCGTCCACCCCCTGTGATGTTCAAGGGCAGGAGAGCGCTGGAGCTGCACTACGCCAGCACTAGGTTACAGTCACACCTGCACTGACACACTTACTCTCGTTATTAGTGAATGAGATTATGATGGCACAGCATTTAATAACATGGAGAAGCATACAAGACAGTGATATTCAGGGTCATAAAAACCTGACACGTACCTGTTGCTGTCTTTGGACAAAACGAGAATGTGACGCAAATAACGATAACGTAGTTTGGCTACCAGTGTCTTTTCAGTGCTCTTTATGGCTTCCTGATGTTTATTAGCTTAGTTAGCTAATAAATATTTGGTGTCAATAAAGTTTCTACCCAAAAAATGTAAAAAATGTCGTGTTTTTATTTACTCAGAATAATTCTCCCCAAAAATCTCTGCAAAATCTGATTCTCATTACTATACTATAAAAAAAAAATAATGATGTACTTAAAATTGTTTGCATACATCATGATTTGTTGTTCTGCCTTTAATTCATGCTGTAAACAAATGTCATTTACAGTTATGGTAAGTAAGAAAAACTGTTACATTAATGAAAAGCTCCTTTGAGAATAATGGTAATTATTTGGAATTATGTCCGCATACATGAAAGTAATTAACATTTTTAAGAGAAATATGCATAAATTGTCATTCGACTTAATTTTCCTAAAAATATAGGCTGCTTTTTCTTGACACAAATATATTTTTCCTTTTGAGTTGAAATCTGACCTGTTTTCCAAGTTTTTCCACGTTTTTGTAATTCTCACCATTATATTTTATTATAAACTACCAGTCAACAGTTTTTAAAATTTAATGTTTTAAGGAAGTCTCTTCTGCTCACCAAGCATGCATTTATTTGATCCAACGTGCATTTTTTACTATTTAAAATAACTGTTTTCTATTTAAATATATTTTAAAATGTAGTTTATTCTTGTGATTTCAAAGCTGAATTTTTAGCATCATTACTCCAGTAACATGATCCTTTAGAAATCATTCTCATATTCTGATTTTCTGCTCAAAAAACATTTATCATTGTTGTTGTTGTTATATTGAAAACAGCTGAGTAGAATTATTTCAGGTTTCTTTGATGAGTAGAAAGTTCAGAAGAACAGCATTTATCTGAAATAGAAATTATTAATTAGAAAATCTTTTGTAACATTATAAATGTCTTTATCATCACTTTTGATCAATTTAAAGCATCCTTGCTAAATAAATGCTCATCTTCGTATTTTTCTGTTCTTCAAAGAATCCTGAAAAAAATGTATTCACCTTTTTAAGTATTGATAATAATAATAATAAAGTGTAAGCAGCATGTTACAATGATTTCTGAAGGATCTTGTGACACTGAAAACTGAAGCAATGATGAAAATTTTGCTTTGATTGCAGGAATAAATTAAATTTTGAATTTATTTTAAATAATAAAAATATTTCACAATATTACTGCTTTTGCTGTATTTTGCATCAAATAAATCCAGGCTTGGTGAGCAGAGGAGACTTCTTTAAAAAAAAAAAAAACATCAAAATCAAAAATTATATTATAGTCTCTGTTCTCTATTTCTTAAACAGGCTCCACAATAAGATGCATTCATTTGCAATTTAATTGTAATGAGATCCTTTTGCATTTATAATTTATAAATTTCAGCTGACATGATCCTGCTTGACTTTGGAGAAAAATGTATTTGTAATGTAAATGCATGCACAAATTATTCATTTCTGCATCTGAATAAATCTGCTTGTGAAAGCATGTATTCATGAGGCAGGTATGTTTTTATACACAAGTTAATGTTTCATAACCTTATTTTTACTGTATGTTACAGTTACAGATACAGCTGTATCAGTGTTCAGCTTTTAGTGAGTTTATTGCTATGGTCCCACATTACGTGTTTATTTTTATGGATTATCTTTATTTTGAGATATAGATTATATTCACTGGTCTCCTAGTTTTTACAAATTTTAATTATGTTTATTAGCATGCTTGGTCCACTTAAATATTCATGAATTGTAACATGAATATATTTTAATAACAATCATAGATTATCAGTTATTTTGAGCCCAAACCTATATGTATAATAGGACTGATAGTTTTGTTTTGTCCAAGTATAACTTTATTTGTGATTCGAGACTGCTGTCTTTGTAGGTGTGTTTGAGCAAAACTAAAGCTGTCCTGAAGTCCCATAAGCCACTACCTGACCCGTCTAACGTCAGGATCAAACCTACCACCCCCAAAAAAAGCCTTCCACACGGACACTTTCGCTCCGCGTCCCTCCCCTCGGCCCTCCCGCTGAGACAGCAAGTGAAGCAAAATAACTTATTCTGCCACACAATCGCTTCATCTCTCTCTCCGCTCGGCTCGGACCGCTTCATTCTCCTCGTTTCTTCCCTCTCTCTCTCCTCCCCCCACGCTCACTCGCTTTTTTTTCCTTTTAGACCATCGTAACTCTACCAAAACAAGAGCTGGCAGTGCTGAATGGCATAGGCCTTTTCTATTGTGGTGTGTTTTTGTGATGTCTGAGTTGTGTGGAGTCGGCTGGTGCCTTTGTTCACCAGCTCTTTGGTGGTTATGAGGTATGTGGAGAGAAGAGAGGGCTTTTGACGTGCTGGTTTGTCTTTAAATAGGTATTTTGTTGTAGTGTTTGTAATTAAGGATGACTTTACTTAAAAGTTCTGCGTTTTGGAAAATCATGAAGAAAAACTTTTTTTCGTCTTTTCAATTCTAAATGATTTTACTCGAAAATTACGTTCATTTTCTTGAAGAGACATTAAAAGTTAAAAGATAAAAACAAATGTTTTCAATTCTAAATAATTTTACTTGAAAATGATGTTCATTTTCATTGAGTCATATTAAAAGTTGTGAATTCTAGAAAATTATGAAGAAAAAATTTTTTGTTGTCTTTTCAATTCTAAATGATTTTACTTGAAAATGATGTTCACTTTCATTAAAAGTTCGGAATTTTGGAAAATCGTGAAGATGGAAAGATTTTAAATAAATAATTTTACTTGAAAATAATGTTCATTTTCATTAAAAGTCATAAAGGTTTGAATTTTGGAACATCATGAAGATAGAAAAAAATGTAATTCTAAATTTTACTTGAGAATGATCGTTTTCATTGAGGTGTATTGAAAGTTAAGAATTTTGGAAAATTCTGAATAAAGAAACATTTTTTCAATTCTAAATAATTTTACTTGAAAATGATGTTTGTTTTCATTAGGAGTCTAGTTCTGAATTTGGGAAAATCATGAACAAAGATTTTTTTTCAATTCTAAATGGTTTTTCATGAAAATTACATTCATTTTCATGAAGAGACGTATTAAAAGTTCTGTTTTTTGGAAAATCATGACGAATAGAAGCATTTTAAATTCTAAATAATTTTACTTAATGTTCATTTTCATTAAGAGTCGTAAAGTTCTAAATTTTGAAAGATCATGAAGAAAATTTTTTTCTAATTCTAAATAATTTTACTTAAATTATGTTCATTTTCATTAAGAGTCGTAAGGTTCAGAATTTTGGAAAATCATGCAGATAGATTTTTTTTTTTTAATTCTAAATAACTTTACTTGAAAATTATGTTAATTTTCATTAAAAGTCATAAAGTTCTGAATTTTGGAAAATCATGAAGAAAAAAATATTTTTAATTCTAAATGATTTTACGCGAAAATTACATTAATTTTCATGAAGAGTCGTATTAAAGGTTCAGAATTTTGGAAAATCATGAAGATAAAAACCGTTTAAAATTCTAAATAATTTTACTTGAAAATAATGTTTATTTTCATTAAAAGTCGTAAAGGTTTGACTTTTGGAACATCATGAAGATAAAAAAATGCAATTAAAAATCATTTTACTTGAACATTATGTTCATTTTTATTAAGAGTCTTATTAAAAGTTCTGAATGTTGGAAAATCATGAAGATAGAAACGTTTTAAATTCTAAATAATTTTCCTTGAAAATAATGTTCATTTTCATTAAAAGTCATAAAGGTTTGAATCTTGGAACATCATGAAGATAGAAAAAATGTAATTCTAAATAGTTTTACTTAAGAATGATGTTCATTTTCATTGATGTGTATTAAAAGTTAAGAATTTTGGAAAATTCTGAATAAAGAAACACATTTTTTCAATTCTAAATGATTTTACTTAAAGATGATGTTCATTTTCATTAAGAGTCATATTAGAAGTTCTGAAATTTGGAAAATCATGAAGATAGTAATGCATGTTTTCAATTGTAAATGTACTTGAAAATGATGTTATTTTCATTAGGAGTATTAAAAGTTTTGGAAAATCACGGAGAATGCGATGTATACTGTACAAAATGTTTTTAATAGTTTTCACAAAATACATTTAGAAAGCTTTTAAATAAAGTTAAATTGAAATATCTGCAAGACAGGGTAGACCTTTCGTTTTCCAAAGCATTGCTCGGACACAAAAACCATTACAAGTGTTCATGTTTCAGGTACACAACAAAAAAAACGCAGAATTCAAGAGATGTCAACATGTTTTTAAAACCACAAATGGTCGTCGATCATAAATAAAGGACTGCGTGATTAAGCCGCAGCCGTATATACTCGAAGCCAGTGTACTAGAATGTAAAACAACTTTTTTTCCTTTACAAAATGTATAGCAACACAAGACTAACGATAAAAAAGAGAAGATTAAGATTGTTGTGTAATAGATGAAATACAAAGGCTTTGGTCTGTTTTTACAATCAACAATGGTTAAAGTCTGATATGTACTTGTAAACAACTGCCAAACACTTACGTTTTTTTTTTTTAAACTCTGTCAAGCATTTTTAATCATAATTATTGGAATTAAATATTTCTAGTCTCACAAAATTATTTGACCGTAGGACACTATAATACAACTATACCTAATAGACAACTTGTACCTGACCTAAAGAAATGTTTTTTCCTTTTTTAACAATGCATGAAAATCTGTATAAAACATTTATAGATTTTTCTCGGGGGCAGTAACAGTGAGAATATATTTATGTTCCGCGATAATTCCCGGGAGGAAGTTTCTAGGGAGAACAAATACTTACAATTGGACAGTAGCAAAATGGATGAGTGTTATTTTGATGGCAAAGTCTACCGTATTATAACTTCCCATTGCTCTGACGTCACAATTATAAATAATCAAGCACAAACGGCCTCAGAATCAGTCTGTCTGGCTCCAAACCCTCATATATCATATAAAGTACTTAGTAATTTACATAATGGCTGTTGTTCCTTTTGTAGATACAATAGTGTTGTTAATTGAAGCCGTTGTGGGTTGATTTTTAGCCTCGATCTTCTATCCGGTGGTATGTTTCTGCTTCACTGTTTTGATATGGGCCTGTAAGGAGTCTGATCCGTAATCCTGATATTAGCTCAGTAGAAAACAGTCACAATATATCGTGCTCCTCCGTTTCAACATATTTTTGGCTGTTGAATTGTCTCTTCGTCTTATAAATGCCAATGTACAAATACAACAAAAAATGGAGATCGCGGATGTAGCAGAGGTTTGTTGTTTTTGTTCCATTAGAAAGTCTCTCTAGCGTCCGTTCGTCCTCTTAAAGGTAGTGCCGCAAAGTTTTCGGACCGTGACAAGAGTCCACACGCTTCCTCGTCCTGGTGTTTGTTTGTGTGTGTCTGTGTATTTGTGGAAATACTGCTGCAGAGGTCCAGGGTCTCTCTTAGTCTCTGTGTGGAAGTCAAAGGGCGAAGTAACTCTTTTCTTTACTGTAATCTTGACCAGTACTGAGACATGTCTGGCTCAGTTCCGGGAACTTGGACAGGGACAGACACTCCAGGGGAGATGAGTCCTAGAAACAGAGACGGAATATAGGTCAAAAACATGTTCGTTTGCAAACGTTAAGCTTTGGTGTTATGTATGAACCTGGACTGAAGCGTTATCGTATTTGTATGCATTTTAACGTACAGGTTTGTGATGATTCAAGAAGTATTGAACTTGGAAGGAATTTGTTTTTTCAACACTCTTAAAAATCAAGGTTCTTCATTGGCGTTGATGGTTCATTGAAAAAACCTGTAACACCCATGGAATCTTTCCATTCCACAAAAGGTTCTTTATAATAGAATAAAAGATTTTTTAAATATTCTTTGCAGTAAAAATATGGTTCTTTTAAGAACTGTTCACTAAAAAGGTTCTTTAGAGAACACAAAAATGTTCTTCTATTGCATTTCTACAATTAATCCTTTTTGAACCTTTATTTTTAAGAGTGAAGGAACAAAAATGGTGCATAAAATGAGAAACAAAGAAACACATTTTTAGATACGCATGCATTTAAAATTAGACAATTTTGGGGCAATGCATATAAAATGTGAACAATAAATTGGTAAAAGAGCTTATGCATATACACTACCATTCAACTGTTCAAAAGTTTTACAAGATTTTAAAAGATTTTTTTTTTATGTTTTTGAAACAAGTCTCTTATGCACACCACGTCTACATTTATTTGAAACTGTAAAAAGAGAGTGCTTTTAAAACTAATCTTTACATTTTATTTTAATTTCTTTTTTGTTGTAGTTGTTTTTGAAATGTGTCTCTTATGCTCACCACATCTACTTTTATTTGAAACATTAAAAACAGTAATGAATTGCATTTAAAGTTGATATTTAAATGTTATTTTAACTTTATTTCCCATTTTTTTGTTTTTCAAATTAGTCTCCATATGCTCACCACGCACAAATCGTTATTAAAGTGCTTTTAAAACTAGTATTTAAATTTTATTAAAACTTTTTAATTTTTTTGTGTTTTTGAAATAAGTCTCTTATGCTCATCACATCTACTTTTATTTGAAACATTAAAAACAGTAATGAATTGCATTTAAAGTTGATATTTAAACGTTATTTTAACTTTATTTCACTTTTTTTTTGTTTTTGAAATAAGTCTCTTATGTTCAGCACGTCTACATTTATTTGAAACATTAAAAACAGTAATGAATTGCTTTTAAAATTAATATTTAAATTTTATTTCAACTTTAATTTTCTTACATTTTATGTTTTTGAAAGAAGTCTCTTATGCTCACTTATTTGAAACAATAAAATCAGTAATATTGTGAAATATTATTACAAATTAAAAATAACTTTTCTATTTTTAAAATGTTTTTAAATACTTCAGCAAAAGCTGAATATTTCAAACTAAGTGTTCAACACCCAGCATTTGTTGTACAATATATGTGTAACTAAAGGATGACGTTTTGTATACTATTGTATACTATTATAATGGAAAATGACAGAAAATTATGAAATAACAGTTTATTATAGTTGAAGGTCTTTTAAAACTAATATTTAAGTTGTATTTCAATTTTATTTAAATTTTATTTCATTTGCATATGCATTTATTTTAAACAGTAAAAACAGTAATATTGTAAAGCATTACAGTTTAAATAGCTGTTCTCTATTTTAAAACATTTCAAAATGTAATTAATTTCTGTGATGCAAAGCTGAATTTTTAGCAACATTACTCCAGTATTCAGTGTCACATGGTCCTTCAGAAATCATTCTAATATGTTGATTTAGAGCAATCAATGTTGACATTTTTTGTGCAAACCATGATGCATTTTTTCAGAATCCATTGATAAATAGAAAGTTGAAAAGAACAGGATTTATTTCAAATGAAAATATTTTGTAACAAATGTTTTTACTGTCACGTTTCATCAGTTTAATGGTTAATTTCTTGCCAATCAAAAATCTTTCTAACCCCAAACTTTTGAACGGTAGTATAAATGTGCCATTTGATCAAGGGTTAAGCGCACAATGAACATATTCTGCCTACCTGTTGAGGTGGTACCAGAAGTTGCCATTGTTTGGCTGTTCATGTGTGCCTGCATATGAGGGGGTGTGTATGTGTCGTAGCTTCGCCCATTCACGGACGGACTGGTGGGCAGCATGCAGGAATAGGAAGATGTCTGGCTTGGCTATAAAAAACAAGAATATATGTGTATAAATATATAGCGTTTTAGTATCTATAACACAGAGGAGTTTGAGTTCAATGATGGAATGGGACACACTGAAGGAAGCGTCACACACAGCACATTAATCCAGTTATCAAGGGGAGAGGAGGAAATGAGTGTTCATGATGATACTCACTTGCATAGGCAGGTTGTTAGCCATTGTGAAGCTGGGCATCGGAGGCAAACCCGTGTACGTGTTGGTCAGAGCCGTGTCCGATCGGCCTAGCATTGACCCTGTTGTGAAGGACACTGGTAAAGACAAAAAAAATTTATAATTTTATACATTTTATTAAGTAAATATAATATCATATACTCAAAAAGCCTTTGCATATCTAGTTTGATGCAACTAAATGGATTTAAAAAAAATGCACCAAAGCTATTTTCATTTTTCTTTCTAATAATAGTTTGGATACTTTGAATTAATTGTTTTACATCCAACATTTGTTGTACAATATTTGTGTAAGGATGATGTTTTGTATGCTCTGAAACTTATGGAAAAGCGGTTTATCTTAGTTGAAGTGTTTTTTAAACGAATATTTATATTTTATTTTAACTTAATCTTAGTTGCAAATTTTTTAAAATAGTTTTTGGTTTAGATAACATATCTATTAACATATCTATCTATCTATTATTATATTAAAATATATTATATTATATTATATTATATTATATTATATTATATTATATTTTGTATGCATATCTATTAACATATTTATTATTATTATTATTATTATTATTATTATTATTATTATTTTTATTATTATATGTTGTGTATATATACAAAACATTTAATATATGTAACAATAAATTATGTAATGCATAAAAAATTATAAATATGATTAATGTCATAAATTAAATTAAAATAAAAAGTTATGGGAAATTATGGGAAAACAGTTCATCATGGTTGAAGTGCTTTTTAAACTAATATTTATATTTTATCTCATTTCATTTCATTTATTTTTATTTCAGTTGCCAATTTTTTAAATAGTTTTGGTTTTAGATAGCAGATTATTATTGTTATTATTATTATGTTTACCTACAGAACATTTAATATATATATATATATAACAATAAACAATATAATACATAAAATCAATGAATAAATATGGTTAATGTCATAAAGGTAAACAAAAAAAATCTGTAAAATTGTGGAAAAACTGTTTAAACTAATATTTATATTTTATTTGAACTTCAGTTGCCAATTTTTACATAGTTTTTGTTTAAGATAACAAAGTATTATTATTATTTTTATTATTATTATTGTATTTTGAATATATAATATAATATGAAATAATAATAATATAATAAAATAAATGAATAAATATGATTAATATAATAAATTAGATTAAATCTTGTTTGATGCAACTAAATGGCACAAAAAGATTAAAATTTGCCTCAAAGCTATTTTCATTGTTCTTTAATCAAAAGTTTAGATACTCTGAATTGATTGTTCTACATCTGTTGTGCAAAATTTGTGTAAAAGAGATATAAACTCCTGTTATACATGTTTGCTGTCGTGTGCCATTTACCAGGAGTGGTGGGTTGTGGGATTGCCTGGTAGACGCTTGTGTTGAAACTGCTGCTGATGGGAATGTGACTGGAGGAGTTGCTGGCTTGTCGTCGCTGGTTCCTCAGCTTCTCTTCCCTCCTCCATTTCGCTCTTCTGTTTGAGAACCATACCTGCAACACAGACAAGGTCAGCAGATGTAAACAAGAGTAATCGTGAGCGTGCTATAGTTGCTTTGGTTTTTAAAACTGAACTAATGTTCTCACCTGTATTCTAGCTTCCGGAAGGTCGATTTTTGCTGCAAGTCTTTCTCTTGCGAAAACATCTGGGTAGTGGGTTCTTTCAAACTCTAAAAACCGAAATGAAAGTGTGTTATTCTGTGTACCTCAGCTGGGTATGACAGACATTTGTTGTTAATGCTTACACTTGATGCTCACCTTTTTCCAGAGCTTCGATCTGCTCCTGAGTGAACGACGTTCTGTTTCTTTGCAGTTTTCTTTTTAACTGCAGGCGCATTTGAGTCTCATCTGAATCCTCACCGTTTGAGCTAATGGAGTTAGTGTTCTCGCCTCCGTTATCCTGTTGCTGGCAACCATCTGCAAAAAAAAGATGAAAGAATTGTAGAATTGCGTAGCCTTGGGTCTATACACAATGTTGCATCAGTGTTGTTTTGTTACTATTTGTATACTATTATGGCATTTATTAGTATTTTGAATTAGCTTTTTGTATATTTTCAGTTTTCCTTTTAATTTTAGCTTACATTTTAATGAACCTTGTGCTTTGGTAATATTTTACAATAAGGGTTCCATTAGTTAACATCAGATAATGCACTATGAGCAATACATTTGTTACATGATTATTAATCTTTGTTAACATTAGTTAATAAAAATACAACTATTCTTTGTTAGTTCATTTTAGCTCAGGGCCATTAAAGAGTATTAACAGATACAACTTTTGATTTTAATAATGTATTAGTAAATGCTAAAAATTAATATTAACTAGGAATATCAAATGTATTTTAAGTATTTTTCTTCATTAGTTCATGTTTAAAAATATGCAGTTCACTAATGTTAACAACTTATTGTAAAGTGTTACCTATGCTTTTGTAATTATGTATTTATTGTTTTCTTTTTTTGTTGTTGTTGTTGTTTTGGGTTTTTTTCTATATAGCTTTATTTATTTTTTTGTATTATTATTATTATTTTTTTTTTCAGATTTAGTCAACTTCAACGTCTCTATTTCACTTAGTTCCCAGGGCAATTTCTATGTTTTGTTTTTGTTTTTGTTTTTTTCATTCATTTTATTTTGTAGCTTTAATTCAATTGGCAAAAAATAAGCAAAATACAACATTTAAAAAAAAGGTAACACTACAATAAGGCGTCATTTGTTAACATTAGTTAATTTATTAACTAACATGAACAAACAGTGAACAACACATTTATTACACTATTAATTAATCTATAATAAAAGTTATTAAAAATACAGTCATTCATTGTTTGTTCATGTTAGTTCACAGTGCGTTGACTAATGTTAACAAACACAACTTGTGATTTTAATAATGCTTTAGTAAATGCTGAAATTAACATTAATAAATGCTGTAAAAGTATTGTTCATTCTTAGTTCATGTTAACTAACTAATGTTAACTACTGAACTTTATTGTAAAGTGTTACCATAAAATATTTTTAGTTATTTTATAATATATTTGTATTTGTTAATGAACGCCTCTACACTCAGGGCTAGAATTGTCAGCATGATCTGCATAGTTCCGTAACAAAGTACCAAAAGAAACACATTGAATCATCCTCGAGCTCCCTTGGATGTTTTCATACGCAGCACATATAATGTATAGAGATTCTTAGTGCTATTCACCGTATGGGTGTCCGGGGACCTATTGAGGTGACCACCAACACTTGAATAGAGAGCTGCTTTTCTCTATGACACAATACCACCAGAAGAATGAGGGGAACCATTAAACTGTGCAGACAGAGATGGGCTGCCAGGCTCAAATTCTCCCGAGGGCACAATTGGAAAGGAACAACAAAAAGAGAGGCGTGCAGTGCTCAGCATTGTATAACACAAGGATCTAGTCAACAGAGCTTTCAGTTCAGTATGTTAACCTCTACACACCACTGTCATTAATCAAAGAACCCCGGGCCGGGCCTGTTAAACGCCAGTTAGGATTTATACGTTCAACAGGAGATGACCATTCAAAGACCTTTGCTTGCTTTGGGATGGGTAAGAGATGTCTCTCCAATCAGAACAAGTCCTTTCCAGGCTCTTTCACCTGCAGTGACTAGCTGGTTAATATGGGAACTTGTTTTAAAAAAGTTCAAAAGATAATTGCCACTTTTTCTCTCACAATTTGTGAGATATAAACTCGCAATTGCAAGTTATGAAGTCCAATTCTGAGGAAAAAGCTCACAATTCTGACATCTTCATACAACTGTGAGTTTATATCACATAATTCTGACTTCATAACACACAGTTTAAAGTTTATATCACACATTTCTGCCGTTATAACTCGCAATTGCGAGTTTATATCACACAGTTCTGAGAAAAAAATTCAGATTTGCAAGATATAAACACAATTGCAAGTTATGAAGTCCAATTCTGAGAATAAAGCTCACAATTCTGACATTTCCATACAACTGCAAGTTTATATCTCATAATTCCGACTTTATAAAACGCAGTTTAAAGTTTATATCACGCATTTCTGACGTTATAACTCACAATTGCAAGTTTATATAACTCAGTTCTGAGAAAAAAGTCAGAATTGCAATATATCAATCCAATTCTGAGAAAAAAACTCGTAATTCTGACATTTTCATACAACTGAGTTTATATCACATAATTCTGACTTTATAACGCACAATTGCAAGTTTATATCACACATTTCTGACTTTAACTCGCAATTGCGAGTTTATATCACACAGTTCTGAGAAAAAAATTCTGATTTGCAAGATATAAACTCACAATTGCAAGTTATGAAGTCCAATTCTGAGGAAAAAGCTCACAGTTCTGACATTTTCACACAACTGCAAGTTTAAATTTTATAATTCTGACTTTATAACACACAATTGCGAATTTAAATCACACATTTCTGACTTTATAACTCGCAATTGTGAGTTTATATCACACATTTCTGCGAAAAAAGTCAGAATTGCAAGACAAAACTGCAAGTTATGAAGTCCAGTTTTGAGGAAAAATCTCACCTTTCTGACATTTTCATACAGCTGCAAGTTTATATCTCATAGTTTTGACTTGCATGCAGTTGTGAGTTTGTATCACACATTTCTGACTTTATAACTTGCAATTGCGAGTTTGTCACATTTTTGAGAAAAAAGTCAGAATTGCAAGATACAAACTCACAATTGCAAGTTATGAAGTCAAATTATGAGGAAAAAGCTTACAATTCTGACATTTTCATATAACTGCAAGTTTATATCTTATAATTCAGACTTTATAAAAAGCAATTGTGAGTTTATATCACACAGTGTTGAGAAAAAAGTCACAGTGTTGAGATGTAAACTCACAGTTGCAAGAAAAAATCAGAAATGTGAGATAAAAAGTCACAGCTACATTTTTTATTTTTTATTCAGTGGCGGAAACAAGCTTTCATTAAAGAAATGGTTAACTAAAATGGGGAAAAAATTCTGCTCACCATCGTGTTGTTTTTGTGTCATTGAGATGCTAATATAGTTTTTATTAATATTTAGAAACCATTTTTATTTTTAGATTGTGTTTTCTATTTTAGTTATTTAAATTTATAGGGATTTTGTTGTGTTTTTGTTATTTTTAGTATTTTTTGTTTGTTTACAATATTTTATTTTAGTTAACTTTTATTTTATTTCAAATAACAAAAAAGGTTTGTAATAAATTTAATTGTAGTTTCAGTTGTAGTTAACTATAGTTAACAAACTGGTATGCTGTCATTTTTAATTATTCATTTTTATATTATTTATTTATTTTATGTTTTAATTTACTGACAGAAGGTTAATAAGCTCTTAAAAATTTTAATTAAAAAAGCACCTTAACAATAGTTTATAAAGTGCACTGTACTCCACGTCTTCTGAACTTGTATGATAGTAAATCTTTAAAAGTTTAATTTGGATTCACATGAGGGTAAGCATTTTAATGTTTTTTAAGCAACACGTTGTGCAAACATAAAGTAAATGATCATTTGCATTTTTCTTTTTTAATATTACTGTTCTCAGATGTGATCCTGTGAACATCCACACACAGGATTCATTTTCATCAACCTGATTAGAAACTAACTATTCATCAGCTAAACTTTTTTTCATTGTCTCCTCTAACCAAAAGCCTGTGCATGTTCTCTCTCTCCCTCCAAAAAAAAGCAACCTCTAATGAGCAATTACAGAGAGACAGAGCTGTGCCTGTCACAAATTCTTGCATGTGACAGAAACATCTTTTGTCCCGGGACGCGCAGTGCTTTTCTTTCGCTCCCCATGGGGTGCAAATGATGTGGAGGGCATCGGCGAGGGGAGGGGGCAGGTGGAAGCGCATGGACACCTCCGCCGAAAAACTCTGTCCCTAGTCACGCAGATCCAAGAGCCAGACAGAAGCCGTATTGAAATGAGCGATTAATTAGCACTAACTCCTCAATTAATGAGTGGCCTTTTCCCATCTACGTTTGCCAATGCCACACTATTCCACATTCTGTATAATAATCTAATGTGTCTCCAGATGGATTGACATATAGACCTAATCACTGCTAGAGATTTTTACATACTTTCAAACACTTTTTCTATAATAAATTAATAGAATGAATTTATAGTAAAATACAGTAACACTTTACAGCAAGGTCCCATTAGTTAATGCATTAACTAACAGTGAGCATTTCCGACAGTATTTATTAGTCTTTTTTTTTAGCGTTATTTAATTAAAAATACAACTGTTCACTGTTAGTTCATGTCAATTCCATTAAATAATATTAACAGATACTTTTAATTTTAATAATGTATTAGTAAATAATGTAATTAACATTAAATAAAATTAATAAATGCTTTTTCATTGTTAGATCATGTTAACCAATGTCATTAACTTTTGTAACAAATGAAACTTGCCTAAAATACTGTGGTATTTATGCTATTATAATGTAAACAATGCAGATTATTATAGACTTTGTATAGATATACATATAATATAGATACAAACTTTAAAAAGTGTAATATATTGTACTTTATTATATTGAATATTGTCAACAATTCAGTATAAACATTATAGTACAGTGTGGTATAATCGAATAAAACAAGTAATGATGATTATGATTATTATGGATGTTAGTATTATTGTTGTTCATTTTTATTAACAAAATATTTACATTATTTTTAAAATCGTTAAAATTAAATTGTTAAAGTTTATCATTAAATATATTTAGATTATTGTTAGTATTAGTATTATTTACTGCATTTGTTTTGTTGTTGCTGATCCTTTTTGTTGTTATTATGGTTATTAATATTATTATCATTAATAATAATTGTATTATTAAATAATACAAATATTTTAAAAGCTATATGTATATATAGTATATAATTTATTTATTTATTTACATATGATTAATTAGTTTGTATATTTATTGTTGTATTTGCTTTGTTGTTGCTGTTGCTTTTTGTTGTTTATATGTTTTTATTATTATGGTTATTAATATTTAGTGTTGGGCAATGATTAATGACATCCAAAATAAAAGTTTTTGTTTATTTAATATATATATATATGTGTGTGTGACACAAAAGACACACATACATTATATATTTTAAAAACATTTACATGCATATATTTATATTCATATAATTTATATTATATATAAATGTATTTTACATATAAACATCACATATTTTTCTTAAATATATACATGCATGTGTGTGTACATATTTTTTTTCAAAGCGATTAATTGTTGCCCAGCACTATTAATATTATTATTATTATTAATAATAATAATTTTATTATTTAAAAATGACAAATATTTCACAAAACTAATATTAATAACTTTTAAAAAAAGTCATATGGAGATATAAAATATAATCGATTTATTGATGCATTTGCGTTGTAGTTGCTGTTCCTTTTTGTTGTTTATATGTTATTGTTCTTCCAATTTTGCAGATGACAGTGATGCTCTTATTGCTTTTAGACCGTCTCACCTTGATTCGGTTGTCCTGGCACGGACGTACCAGGGTACCATCCCGGGCGTGTCCCCCACGTGCCGGTCTGCCCGTTGAGCATTCTCAGCTTGTCGTACATGCCATCTGCACCCATCTGTTGCTTTTCGCTAGCCAGGTTGCGTAGGACTCGATTTATCGACGACACCTGAAAGGTATAAAGCAAACAGTCAGTCAAGTGCTGTGTATGTTTCAGCCTTAAAATGCTTTTTTTTCCACTACAGCTGAATGCTATTTGTATTTAAAAAACCAATATGGATAAATGCAAAAAATTATTCCAATGCATCTACCTATATATGTATTTTTATTTATCTATTTTGCAATCACAAGTTTTTTAATTGACGTAAGAAGCACACAATGGCGTTTGCACAATCAAACAATGCAAATGAAGCAGCATTTGCACTTACGCTTGGTATGTTATCGTTGGTGCACACCCCTTCAGACAGCAGCCTGTCACGAATTTCCCAGGCAAAGATCGAGGGACACTCCCTCTTGTACTGTGCTATTTTGCCGACCACTTCAGGCGTCGCTACCCTTGGTTTGCTGCCTCCGATGGCTCGCGGTCGGATGGAGCCGGTCTCATAATATCTCCCCAAAATCTTGCTCACGCACCCATTCGACACCTGAATGGACAGCAATATACACAATTCACATACATTATTTAAAACTAGAGTGAAATAATGTAATGTACTTCAAACGGTTATACGCTTACGTTCTTATTGTCCAGTTGGACTTTTGCATCATCATGGGTCTATGAACACAGAAAATATGCCTTAAAATTGCTAGGATGATTTCATTAGGTTTCGGGTCACACTTTACGTTAGTGTTTGTTTACCGAGCAATGCAAATAAATAGCACGTGCTTGAATGTTTCTACACTCTTAAAAATAAAGGTTCCTTATTAGCATCAATGGTTCCACAAAGAACCTTAAACATCAATGGAACCTTTAAAATGCAGAAAAGGTTCTTTAGATTTGTAAAATGTTCTTCAAAATGGTTCTTTTAAGAACTGTTCACTTAAAGGTTCTTTGGGGAACCAAAAAATGATTCTCCTATGGTGTCACAGCAAAAACACCCCTTCGGGTTTATTTTTAAGAGTGCATTGTATTTATTGTTGTGAAAAATTTTCTTTATTTGTACTATTTGATTGCATGTGTCTATGATTTGGCTTGTAACTAAGTATAATTATTCCACTAGCACCTATATAGTTTGTGAATGTAAAAATGGGCTTCACGGTCACCTGCAAAATCCTGGAGATGTCGCAGGGTCGTGCTCCGCTGTGAGCGAGTTCGACGATCTTCTGTCTGGTGGAGTCCGGTAACGGTCTGCCGTTCACAAACACCCCGCCGAGCTGGTTGACGCCACTGTGACCTGTGGCACACGGAGACATAACAAATTGGCTCGTCTTTCCCCTCAAAAACATTCCCTCAATAGGCGTCCCATTGTCCAGGATAAAGCTCCACTTCTTAGTGCTTTTCTTTGATCAGTGTTACTGACAAACCCAGTCAGATTAGACTGAAAAAAAGTGGATTTTCACACAATGTCCATGTTATATAACTACAAAATAATTGCACATTAAATACATTTTGATGCTTGCACAAATAAGTGTGACCGACAAATGAAAACCTATCTTAAAAAATCTTAAATACTGACCCTTAAAAATTCAATGGTGATTCAGTGATGTGATATATTTTGTGTGGCCAACTAAGAAAACTTTATCATTATTTTTAAAATTAATAATCAGCTTTATCTGAGCAATTAATAATCCAACGGTTTTGAAAGCTGTTACACAAGCCCTATAAATCAGCATTTGAATGTCATGCACTAGGCTCGAATCAATCAACGCACACAATCGACTGATGAAATGACCTGAGTCTGAACATCTCCATTCAAGTGAACTGAAATTTTCATAATCAAATTGTCCTCAAGAGAACAGCTTTCCGCAAGACCGTGCACCAGTGTTTGGAAACTCTTGTTCACACCAGACTAACAAATCCCTAATAAATAAGCACCCATCGGCATTCGAGTACAGCATATGGTCTGAAAGAGACTAAGAGTTCCATCGTAACAGCAATGTGTAAAATAACTACATAGTAAAGCAAAGCAAGACCCCGCAAAGCTCAGAAGAATATGAAAAGCGCATACCAGTTTGGTGTATTTTGATGCGACGTGAAAGTCCAATGCAAAATCAATTGAAAGCGAGCGAAAAAACTGAGCGAATCCCTACGAAAAGCCTCCCCGGAGTGTGTGTGTGCTCTAGCTCTCTGCTCCTCTCTCGTCTGACTGCAGGAGCCCGAGCTCCTAAGCAATAAATAAGCTCCAAATATAGAAGAAGAAGAGGGGGGAAAATATGATGAGACTCTCTGACATTTGTCTTTAGAATAAAGCTAGCTGCACGTCAAGTTTGAGCTTAATTTCTGGAAATAGGCGGAGGTCGCCTCGGATCATGCATGGAAGGCTCATTGAAAAGATCAGCTGAAGTACTTGTGGCAGGACTGTCACTTTATATGACACTGCTCTGCTTTTGAAAAACGCATCGTCACGACAAATAGTAGCATGATAAAACGACCCTTTCTGTCTGCATTTGGATATCAGACAAAATTAGATTCTGCTCTTGTTGCCTTCAAGGGAGGCTTCGTTTTATTTCTAGCTATAGGGGCAATGCACGGCCACGAGGACAGGGGCGTGCGTGTTCCTAAACATATTAAAACTGACAAAGCTTTTTTTTTTCAGTCCGTCGTACTGTTTGTAACAAACCCTAGATCTGCTACAGTATTGTGGGAAATGCACCATCCAAAAAAGCCACTAAATATCTTACATTTGCAAAGTGGAAATGTGCAGTTCTGAGCCTTTAAAGCAAGTCATGAATGGGCTAATTTTAATAAATCTGATTCATTTAAGCACTGATGCTGCACAACAAACCTGTGGTAATCTTTACAAATCCAGTGGGGTAATCCACTGTCATCCTCTCTGTCTTCAGTAATTCCTGGATTAGTTGGATTTAATAGACTCTTGAACGTAAGGCGTGCATGTTTATCAAATGAAGCCATTTGATTGATGTCACCATCACAGAGAAACATGACCCAGCCTGTCATTTCACAGTTCAAAGGTTAAGTCTTAATAATCATATAATTCCCCATGGTGTAGGACTGTAGATCTGGCCTGGTGGCAGTCATAATGAGACTTGTATTTTATTGCTCCCCTACTAATAGCAAAACATATGTTGGGAATTTTAAACATCAATCCTAAATCTCCTAGCCAAATGGGAGATTTAAAAGATTTTTTTACATTTAATTGCAACTATTTACATGCTTTTTATTATTCATTATTTGAGTTCTGTCACATTTGTTTCCATATGACCGACCAATATATAACTGCATTACATAATCACAAAGAAATAATTCCAGAAGCATTTATCATATGTCAGACCTCTGATCCTACAGCAAGAGACAAATGCATGAACTAAGTGATGCTGTGTCGTTTACAAAATAGCATAACTCCTGTTTTTACCCCCTCAAGCAAGCACGGAAAATCTTGAAATCATATCCCGGAATCATCAAACTATTTCATGTGTCCCGTTTCGTGCATTAGCTGTTTCGGCACTGTCAAGCCCTCTGTGGAAGTTGGCAACTATTTTCCGCATTAGTCCAGCCAGAGCTGCATTTATTTGTTACCAACTCAAGCAGAAATAAACATCTCCTCCCCCATCAGCATTTCATTTATTTATGCTCGACATAAATGCATAATGCAGTATGCATCCGTATAGCTTTTCTTTTAAATATCAACACGAAATAATAGAAAAGCGTTGGAATTTTCTGTGGGGAAAATATAATTCGCATTTTAATGCCTCGTAATTTTACCATAATTCAAATTTTCGTACATGTTTTGTAATTTTTAATTTCCCGTAATTGCAATGCAATGCAATTTAAGTTTAATCGTAAATGAAAATAAAACAATCAGCCAGTGATTAAACAGATATCATTATTAATAAGAAAATACACATGAGTGGCTTAATAAGAATTGCACTTACTGTTTTGCATCATGGACGCCACTCCTGATTCCCACGTGGGTTGGTTATGGTATTCTATTTATGACAAAGAAAATAAACAGGGTTAGTTGTGAAATCCAGATTTTTTATTGCAGTTTTGCAACAATTGTCTTGCGTAGCGTTGCATTTACGGCCGATGCATCTCTGCGCATAAGGGAGTCAAAAGATGTATTTGGGAATAATCCTTTCTAGAGGAATTTCATCGTTAAAAACTTGCCTGGTAACAGAGTTGACTGTCCGATTAAAACAATTTAGCCCTTCATTTGCGTCTGACTATTTAGATCATTCCTAGGATAGAGCAAAAGAGTAATATTAGTGCGAATGACTTGTATTCACTTCTATTTTAAATGCATGTAAAGCCTATTTTTTTATACGCACCGTTTCGCACCTGTAGTTTGTTTATTTTTTGGCACGCAAAATGGAAAAGCTTAATCTGCGCTATTAAATAGAAAATAAAAGTAAAGTAAAATACGCAAGTAAAGGATAACTAGAGAATAGAATAGAGTTTGCGTCTCAATTTCGTGGTGGTCTGTAAAAAACATGTTCAACCTTTAGATCTTCCGTCAAAAGTGTACAGTGACACACGCTGTCTACTTCGCATCAGTGCTCTGAAAAGTGAGAACTGGAGGGGGTGAGAGGATCCTAACAAAGCCTGCTGGAGCTCAACAAAGCGCCTCTTTTACCTTCTATACCCAAACCCAGCCAGCACAACTCGGCCTCTGCAACTAGCAACACAACCTCCCACCAAACGTACCAATACTTGCCCGAATACAAAGAGCCGAGGGCACCCTGCCCCCCAGACGACCATCCACACACACACATACACACACACAACATCCACTGTCACTTTCCTGACGGCCATGACCCCGCTGCCCGAACCCCAATGCGTGTTTCTGTTTGTGGGGTTTGGGGAAATAGAAAAGTAATTTCGCGTTATAAATATCTGGAGGTGTTTGTGTAACGGGTGTGGGTTGTTAGGGGTTGTAAAAGGATGCAACAGCTCAGTAGGGTGCTCAATTGGAAAAAAACAATTGCAATAAAGGATCTATTCAGTGACATTGCTAAAAAGGGGCCCAGGGAAGGAAAGTCTTTCGTTTCATTTTCTCTCCCGACGCTGAAATAACAAAACCGGTGTGTCCGTTTCCATTCGCTCTCTTCCCAAGATTGAAGAACTAGCGCCTGTTAAAAGTGTTCATTTAAACATGTAAAACTAAGTTTTATCAACTTTAACATGTTAGTAAATGTAACTAACTTGAACCAGCATTCTTTTACGCTTAAATTAAGTGTTCTAAAGTTTTTTTTTTCCTGGAACATTTTGTAGTTTTGTTTCTTCAAATTTTATTTAGGCCTACGTTAATCTCTTATTTTCTTAATTTACCACGAAATAGAATTGACATATGCAATTTAAATATTTTTGTATAATTTTCTAATTTTAAATTCAATGCATAATTTGTCGAATGGTTGCCAGTTATTAATTAAATGCCATTAGTACAAAATGTGCTTTCATCAATGTTGATATTTATAAAAATAAAACAAAATGAATATAATAAGAATATTAAAAAGTTCCCTGAAATGGAAACAACCCGCAAGTAAATTCAAAATAACTTTCAAACCTAATACGCCAATTAAATCTCCTAATCACTCTTAATCACAGTAAAATGTTAATTGTTTTGTGCTCTTTTAATGCGCACTCGCTGTACGTGCATTGAGACTCTGCGTGTTCCCGTTAATGATTTATCTAACGTCGTATACGGGCTGTTGTTGCTGTTTATGAGGTTAACTAGGATCTCATCTGCATTTCTTTCGTTTGTGTAATCCTTAACTACAATTGCTTTAATTAAACATGCTTATTCAGGAAACAGTGTTCTCCATAAACATCATTCACATGCAGACATGCATCTGGATGTGTACAAAAGCGCAGTGGGAAGTTTTGAAGGATCTGACATTAACATGCCCTAATCATCTTATACTGCCATCGATGGGGAAATCTTTTGTTATTTGGAGCTACATTTATTTAGGGAATGTTTATGAGGACTTAAGCGTCCTAATGCCATAGAAAAACGAAGTGCAATTTGTAGAATAAGTAGGCCTGGTGAATATTTGCTGGATGCTAAAATAAACGAGTCCGCTTTTAAGAATTTTAAGTCAATAACATTTGAATTATTTTATTTAGTTAATTTCATTCGGGCAATATATTTATGTTTATTTTTAGGCTACATATTTAACATCAAGTGAAAAGCTTTGGTCTTGACAGTGCATTTGAACTTTATAATCTGGACTTAAAAAATCGTTTACAATGACTAAACCCTATATATTAATTTTCCTAAAATGCAAAGAATAATAAACAAGCAGGTCCTCATAAGACTCAGGCAAATCTTTAAGAAGGCACTCGGTTGATGAATCAAACTGACACCTTTCCTCAACGGGTCATTGCATTCCCGTGCTCCGCAAAAAAACACTGTTCAGGCCTAATGTGACTTCTAACTCTTTCCTCTCACAGATACACGTTTACTATTCACAAACAGCAGCGGGTTTTGTCTAAAAAGTAGACGGAAAAATACAGCATAATCTGAAAGCGCAGCTTTGCTTAGTTATTTAGTTTTTGAGCTTGCATGTAAACTATTAAAAAGGCGAGCGCGTTTTTATTTGTATTAGGCTACTCGGCAACACCACTAATAGTAATCTTAGTGTCATTAATAAATAAAAATGTGATAAATCACTTCAATAAAATTAGGGATCCCACACTAACAGCTAACTTTTAGTTTTAACATGCGCACTCACCTTTTTGAGGCATTCTGCTCCACCGCCTGAGCCCTTCCGAGCAAACTGGTGAAACTTGGAAATAAACAATTGGTCCCCAATAGTAATTTCTTTTCAGAATATATGTTTTTCCAGCGTTCCTCTATCTGGAAGGAAATTCCCTGCGAAGGAGACACAGATTGACAGTGAGCGGAGATGTCAGGACTGCTCAGGGACTGAGAGTGTGTGTGCTCGCATGTGAAGTGAGTGAGTGAGTGAGAGAGAGTGAGAAAGTGAAGGCACATGCAGAGAGAGAGCGAGAGAGAGAGAGCGAGAGAGACAGAGTTGAACACACCTATGCTGATTGGTGATAGTACTAATGTATTTAGTCTGTCTGTTCCCGCTTGCAGCGCTTTACCGGCCCATTAGAGAAGCACTGACCCTCTGCCATCGCAGAACAGAAAACAGGCCACTTTTGAACCAACTAATCAGTCCGCGCATGCAAATGCTGAGCGCCCCCTCTCAAACTCATTCAATATTGCTTTATGCAGTGGTGCAGGATTGCTTCAGTCTGGTTCTGTTAGATGCACTGCTTAAATCTCACCACTGGGCTTGACCACACTCAAGAAAAAAAAGTGTGTTTTATAGTGTTTCTAGCTTTTGTGTTATGTGTTTTCACATCACAATTTGGCCTCAAAAGTGTGATTAGTAACTCAATAGTAACTATTCAAAAATGCAAATTCTGTTACTATACATTGTAAAAATGATTTTTCGAAATTATAAAACACTAAATAAAAAGACTGAATACCGGAGTAGTTTTTACAGTAAATAGTAGTTTTTCTCTTTTAAATTTTAGCATTTGATTCAATGTGTTATACTGCTTTCCGTTTCTTTGTAATTGTTTGTGAACTGTAATACCAGTTTCTGAGTGAAATTTGTTTCTAAACTATTTTTTGTTTATTATTTGAACATGTAATATATGACCCTGGACCACAAAACCAGTCATAAGAGATTCATAATAAATTTCCATTGATGTATGGTTTGTTAGGATAGGAAAATATTTGGCCCAGATAAAAATCTAGAATCTGCAAAAAAAAAAAAATATATATATATATATATATATTGAGAAAAATCGCCTTTAAAGTTGTCCAAATGAAGTTCTTAGCAGTGCCTATTAGTAATCAAAAATTAGGTTTTGATATATTTACGGTAGGAAATTTAAAAAATGTCTTTATGGAATATGATCTTTACTTAATATCCTAATGATTTTTAATGATTATCCTAATGGCTTTTGCTACAAATATACAGACTGGTTTTGTGGTCCAGGGTCACATGTGTAAAATGGACACTGAAGTAAAATGTTACCGCAGTTCTCCCACGAAAATCAGCGTTTTTGCTGAATATTCCCGAGTGATTGTTTTTGCTTGGGGCTTTTAGGTCCTGAGAGATCTGGCCCTCAGTGACACTGATACAAGAAAGCAACCTGTTGACAGCTGTGAATTCAAAAGAAGAACCTGTTTGCTCTGTGCATTAAGTGCACTTGCAAATGGTCCCTGGTGCAACTGGCTAAAACAAACGCAAATACTCTCCACGTGCTTTTGTTGACACTCACGCGCTTTTGCACCGTATCTGCGCGTGGAGGTTACTTCTGTGTCCACGTGGCCGGATTTTTTTTCCCCTAATTTCACTGTTCACTAATTTTACAGCTTTTTCCTAGGAGTCGCAAACATTGAAGACCTCTGTCTAGTAGGCTATACTTACATGTTTGCAGCAGTGGTGGTGTGTGATTTTTAAAGCGCAAAATCATGAGGAACTTGTGGGTCCCTGAGGTAAATTAGCTCAAGCAGGATAATGTATATGTGACCCTGGACCACAAAAACCGGTCATAAGTAGCACTGGAATATTTGTAGCAATTGCCAACAATACATTGTATAGGTCAAAATAATCAAATTTTCTTTCATGCCAAAAATCATTAGGATATTAAGTAAATATCATGGTCCCCGTTAATATATCAAAATTTAATTTCTGATTAGTAATATGCACTGCTAAGAACTTCATTTAGAAAACTTTAGAAGCGATTTGATCAATATTTAAATTTGTTTGCACCCTCAGATTCCAAATTTTCAAATAGTTGTATCTCGACCAAATATTGTCCTATCCTAACAAACACCAATGGAAAGCTTATTTATTCAGCTTTCGGATGATGTATAAATCTCAATTTAAAAAAGAAATGAGCCTTATGACTGGTTTTGTGGTCCAGGGTTACATATTACTTTTTGATTTTTTGCTAATTTTACCGCTAGTTGATAAACCACCATGTCGAAGTCTATAAAAAGTTCTGTAACTCGGTGTTTTTTGTATGTCAAACTATTCCCATATTTATATGCCTAAACTGTGCAAATTAATGTCAAGTAGGCCCCTATCTATCTATCTATCTATCTATCTATCTGTCTGTCTATCTGTCTATCTATTTATATCTCTCTATTTGAGCAACTCGAGGCCTGTCCCGCATATTCACACATCGGTAAACCCGACATCCGCGCCCGCATTCGGCTGTACAGTTGTAGTTTGAGTCGCGACTGTACAGTAGTGCAAACTGATGTGATTAAAAAAAGACGCGGAAATCAATGCATTCACTTTCCCCGACGTATGCAAAGTTAGGAAAAAGTCGAAGTTCATCAATAAACTATCTAGGAGGTGAATGAGAGCCCCTGAGAACTATTGCGTCCTGAGTGCCACAAAAAAGAGATAAATGACACTCCCGAGGAGTAAAAACAAGCCACGATGGAAACGGATAATAAACAAAATCTTGCAGAGTTTCTGTCTTACTCCTACAAATGTTTCTACAATTAGCTCTTCTTATCTGTGTTTTGGTCTTTGTCTCTGACTCAATAATCCACTTTAAAATATTCATTTTTTTTAATTCCGAAGTTGCAAAGAGACTGCACTGCTTACTAACCCAGTTTTATTGTTCAAAATGGTCGACAGTAAGAATGCCCTAAGCTTTGTAATTGTGCCCTGGCTGTTGATTCCTTCTCTAGATAACTTGTAAATCCTCTCCGTGTTAATGAGGTGTATTTAGGATGTGGTCTAATTCAGGGGGCATCACCCTCCAGGCCATACAACCCCAGCACATCACACGAACCCTGCAGATAGCAATTTTACACGCAAAGCAATTAGCCCAATTGGGATTAGTAACTGCTAATACGAAGTCGTGAAAAGTAATCCCTAATCTCGTAGCTGTTTCGCTCTTGGGCAAAGTGGTCACTCTGTGTCTTCTAAAAACTTTTTAGAAAAGGGGAACGAGGGGAGGGAATGGGCCTGACGTCATACTTCAGAAGAACACGAACAAAAGAGTGAATCAATAAAAAGAAAAAAATATAAATCAATATACAGGCTGAAGTTCGGGGGCCAAAGAAGTTTACTTACCACCAATTTCCTTTTCTACTTCATCTTTGTCATGTAATACTTATTATATTATTTATTCCATTATGAATAGTTTTTATAAGTTTTACAAAGTAATTACAAAAAGACTTGTTTAAGATGAAATTATAATAGAAAAACACCACATAGCCTATATATCATCGTCATGTTATTATTATTTTATTTTGTTATCATTCTTATTAAGAGTGTTTAAACTAATTAGTAATTTTAATTGCTTTGATAAAATGGAGATACCGTTTTGACATTTCTACATTTCATCTTTCATTTTGAATTTCTTCTTTCATTTACTAAATCATGTTAATTTGCGTTTCATTCAAAGCAAAAGTTAAACCAAAAAAGAAGTTCTTTAGAGCGAAAAACGTTTTTAATCTAATAAAAATATATATATAAAAAAAACATTTTAGGTGATGTAATTGATGTACTGTAGCACTAATGAATTGACGTAATTCGTTATATTTTGTGAAAATATAGCCTACTAAAATAACCATTGCAAATGCAGATTTTTGTCTAACTTTGTCTAGAGATGTAATTAATTAAATATGTTATGGCTACTTAAGAGTTGTGGGATAAGAGAAGAAAAATATTAAGACGGAAAAGTATATAAACAAAAATTATAGCCCTGTCCAAATCAGACAGCTAGTTTCACTAGAAATTAAGAGCCAAACTAAATATTTTGTAAATACATACTTGTATTATGTATTAGTTGGTTTGTGATATAGTGTAATTCCTGTTTTGTAACAGCTTTTCAAATAAAACATTCATAGTAAAATTGCAGTTATAGATGAAATTTTTAGACGCAGTCAGACGTATTTTCCTAATGAAGTCAGACCGTGCATTTGCTTTTTTATCTGAGGACGGGGGTGAAAAAAAACATGCAGTATTTGATCTCAACTTACCGGAATATTTTTGACTTCTGGTCAATATCCTGCTCTTCCAAGCCCTTGCGATTGCATAAATTAAAACGATCTCATGAGTCCAGATTGTGTGTCACGTTTGAATCCCGTTCGGCGTGGAAATGTCAGTGAGAATGAAAAAAACGGTGTAACCCTCACTCACTGTAAACTTTCTCTTAATATCGGTCTCAGCCCGCCACCGATTGGTCAGATGACGCGCAACGTCACGCTGGAAAATAGTTCTCATACAGCCATGCGTGCAACTCATCATGGGGAACTCCATGCGCTCACATTAGCCTCGATTTTCAACAACTGGCATGATTATTGCCCTATATTTGCAGGGAAGAACTGAGAGTGTTATGCTTCTGTTTTAGCCTAAATCATGGTATTTCCTAAAGAACACATAAATCTGGGCTTTTATTTAATACCAAATGTGAAGCGACTGTACAATGTCAATACATAAAATAGGCCTACTAAATAAAAAATGTTATAATAAATAGTAATATATGTTAACTATAAGAAAATAATGATGGAATATGAATTAAATATATTTCAAATGCACTAACCACTATATTGTCTATCGGAAAATAAATTTAAAAAATATATATTTCAATTATATTTCGTTGATTTGCTGATTGAGATCACATATTTTTACGTATGCACAACAGGAAAATAATTAAGAATTATTATATTTGATATACTGCAATAATTCCACAAATGCTTGTTGACAGTTTTGAATATCCTATATCAGTATCTGAAAAGCAAATTTCAAGGCTATCTTTATAAAAACTTTAAATTGTCAAACGCTATTTTTTCTAGTCTCTCTTTTTGATCACAGGTTGCTATCCTTCTGCTAAGCAAATATTGGCCAAGGCGTCACGGAGATCTTATTTACCCTACTCATTCAGGTGGAAAATCAAATGGTTAACCGGTACAACAGCACGTTTAGTGAAAGTGTGTGTTTCCACATAGCTGGTTGTGTGAGGTTTTTTAGTGTCCATCACTGCTGTTCTTTACGATCATTTCTGGTCTATTTTGTCCTGAATCCGAGCTGTTGCGCATTTAACTCTATTTATGCAGTTAAAAGACACGCTCACAGCCCGTTAAAATATGGTGTAAAGGTGAAGAAGCATAGTATTTACTTCATATGACGTGTCTACAGATGTCAGTGTCCATATAGTGCGTAAATGCGCAACAGTTCAGCGGTGTGTCTCTCAGGAAATGAATGGGTTGTGTTGGTTCTTTAGGACGTATGGAGCAGGTATGGGGCGCACTAGCATTATTCAGCCCTTTGTTTGACGTAACCACAATTAAGGGCCACAGAAACCGTGCAACGCTGCAGGGTTCTCCAGGTGATCGCTGGAAACCGCACGGCTTATCATGCGGTCAATAAAAGAAGACGCTGCGCAGCGGCCGGACCAGGTGCCTCCGTTCCCTGTTCCACGACGCCCCGCTCTCAAGAACCCGACCAGGCGTGAAGGAAAATCTGTTCAGCCGGCCTCTCAGCATCCTCTCTCTCTATCTCCCTTACACACACACACACACACATTACTCTTATAGCAACAATAACAAGTTTTAAAGTAAGCTAGTGTTATAATTTCAATAATCAGTTGATATGTGCAGTCATAATCTATGTGATTAAATTTGATCTAACATTTAATACTGTCGTTTACATTATTTTATTTATTTTTTTAATAGTAGTACAATCTTCTATGTACAATACTCAATAAACATGACTTATTTTTCCTGCATTAGGAAAGGTTTTACTGACAAATGTGAGAGTAAATGAGTCCAAGTGATAATTAAACTTTTTAAAAAAAAATATAGTTTGCGACATTTGTGCCTAGCTCTTGAAAATGTAGTTAATTTTTACATTTGTGTTGGTTTAATGCATTCTTTAAAAGTTTTTACCGTTTTCTTCAAACAAATAAATAATATTTAATTGAAAAAATTAAATAAAGTTTTTCAAATATATTTCAAGATATTTTTATATCAAGGTATTTTTAATATCATTAAAATTTTAGAATTTTGAATCCGTTTCACGTAATCTCCAAAACGCGGTTTTTATATTAAAATATTGCCATTTCCTAAAATGATGTCCCTTAGATTGATTAGCCATTTAAAGAATACCTTCTGCGTTTTCAAGTCTCAACCAAAAAGGCAGCAGTGATGTGCACTTTTCTTGCTTTTCAGGCAATGCCTTTTGGAATGTCTTCTCTAATGACCGGCCTTAAATCGCAACTATCCACGCAGAAGAAGCAAGTATGCATGTCATTGATCTTTTGTTTACTTCTGTTAACGCTTGCATACAGTAAACAGGTTCAGGATTCACCAGGCATTACAGATATCAGACTATTTTTGGGTTATGCATTGTCATCGTGTTGAATGCACAGCTCAGTTTCTTTTCTCTCTTTCACAAAACAAAAGTGCGTTAACAATCCCTCATGATTATAAGAACTTATACTATTTTTCTGCACCCATAATAGGACTTGTAGAGATTAAGATTGTATTTAATTGCTATATGAGTATATAGGGGGTCTGTTCAAATCTCAACCTTCAGGTCCTTGTCGTCCCAGTTTTTCTCTAGGATGCTGATGGCTTTGTGATGTGTATTATGTGTATTTCGGTTTTTCAGCAATATGTGTGAATCTCTCCCCCTCTTTAATTTAAGCAGCCCACCCCGCGGCCCCGGACAGAGACATTAGCAGAATTCCCCCAGGCTGATCGCAATCAATTTGTCCGGCGCAGACAGCAAAGCCCTGGATGTTAGAAACTCACTTTACCTCAATGTGACAAGCCTGAGTATACGACCCACAGTCTGAAAGCACAGCCAGAATAAAGATTCAGCGGCAAGCCTCAATTATACAGTACGCCCAACAATCATGTATGGCATGCGTGGAAACTCTAATGACAAACATGCAGTGGTTTTTTAATAGACAGATTTATTGTACAGTTGAATTTAGAGGCGTTTACAAATCTATTATTTATTTGAAAATATCAAACTAACAGGCATCTGCAGCAAATGATCCAATAGTTTTGATTCCAAGATGATTCATAGTGAATGTATGAAGTGAGTAAATTCACACAGGTGTCGTAGCTGGTGGACAAACTATAGACGTCTAGAAAACATCTAGCATTCTTTCAAATTAAATGCAATTTGATGGAATAAATTTGTTTGTTTGTTGCATGTCAAAAGACTACCAGAAGTAACGCATAAAACTGACCCCTGAAATGATATCGACTGTAGACGCAGGATGAAATGATTGACACCTGCCAGCGACGCTGCGCCAGTGATTGATCGTGATGCGCGGTGCTGGCAGCAATAACACGGTAAATGGAGAGGGAAGACTCAGTGTCCGTGGCAAACTGTGAGCCGACAGGGCGAAATAGGAGCTAACGAGGCTGTCAGATGCTCTGACAGCACAAATAAAAGCTCGTCACTCCCCACGATTTAATAACGTTTAGTGGAAACGTATTGCTCAGTTCAAAATACGCACCGAATTCATTATGAGGGGTCAATTTCTGTGTTAAGGCCTGAGGTGAAAACCTAGGACATAATATGATGTGCATCTATCTATCTATCTATCTATCTATCTATCTATCTATCTATCTGTCTGTCTATCTATCTATCTATCCTTCTTGTTCTGCTTCATGGTCCTGCTTGTTCTGCTTGGCCCAGGTGTGACTTCCCTCCCTGCATCTTGCTGTAGTACCAGGAAACTTGGTTGCTGTGACAATGTGCTGGTCAAAGTCATTCATAAACTACATCTATTTTTAACCCCCAGTCAACAAGTGGTGCTTAACAAATGATGTTACCATGCCAGATTAGAGTTAAACAAAAGAACACTTAACTGTGCAGTGTTGACCTAAAGGATAGATGGAAATATCCATGTGACTAATCGAGTGTTTGGAAATGAACAAGAAAACAATAATGCAGGTTTGTATATGGGGGAAAGTGGACAAGTGTGCTTTGGTTTAAAAAATATTCTCACAAATGTACAGAAAGATGTCAAAAAAATAAGTTTGAAGCAGTTCTCAATATCAAAATGGTTTAAAATAAAGGTTTGCTTTAAAAATGGTGTCATTGTCTTAGCGTGAAAATCACCAGCTGTACTTTTGGGGTCAAAATTGCTGAAAATTAATAGGAAAGCTAGGTAAATATGTGGAAAACCCTCTTAGGATCGCTCTCAGTAGTAATAAAAGTGATTTAAAAAGACAGTAAAGCGAATTTATGTAGTTGTGTACATTTTTGCGACTTTAGAGCCCCCTACAGTTAAGTCTGTAAAATTCACTGTTGTAAATATGTAGTAAGGCAATCGGCATTTTTCGCGGGAATTTCGTACCCGCTCAATGAACAGTATGCAAGAACAGACGTTTGGCGGGAGTGTCGGTAGTGTTGCCACGTCCGGGGTTTACCCGCGGAATTGGGCTACGTGATATTTAGCCCCTGGAATGCAAATTTTACCAGGCGAACCCTAGCAAAAACCTGTATTTGAACGCGATTTTTACCAAATTTTTCTCCAAAACCCGATTGGGCTAGTTTTGAGCAGCAATTGGGCGGGTTTTGTTGTGAACACCTGAAGTAGCATGGGTGTATTTGTAGCAATAGCCAACAATGCATTGTATGAGTCAAAATTATCGATTTTTCTTTAAAGCCAAAATTCATTAGGATATTAAGCAAAGATCTCGTTCCATTAAAATAATTTATACATTTTCTACCGTAAAATATATATAAAATAAATTTTTGTTTAGTAATGTGCATTGCTAAAAACATCACTTGGACAACTTTTAAGGCGATTTTCTCAATATTTTGATTATTTTTATTATTATTATTATTTTTTTTTTTTGCACCCTCAGATTCCACATTTATAAATAGTTGTATCTTGGCCAAATATTGTCCTATAAAATAAAAAAAAAAAAAAAAAATGACCATTATGGCTGGTTTTGTGGTCCAGGATTGCATATGTCAATGTACCATCAGAATGGTTTTGAAACTGATATTTCTAAGTAAAAAACGTACATACAGTTACTTTAAATAATTCATTTTTCACCTCTAAAATACAAAGAGCTGTATTTTACGGTTAATGTATCTCATAAGTAACTTTATCATAAAACAATATAAGTCTCTGATAAGTTTCCCTTGAGATATCTCAGTAAATGTGTGTTTGTTTGTTTACTGTTCTGTTCATATGTTCTCAGCACACATATCAAACCCAGGTGTGTTTATGTTTGTGGCCTAATGCTCTGTAGTCTTATGTGACATAAAACTGAGACGTGAATGTCAAAGGTGAGCTGTAGAGTGCTTCACGAGGGATTCTTAGTAATAAACTATTAATGAAACGTGGCAGAGTAAAAGCTTCACAAGAGTGTGCACTTTATAACGTGCCACGTGCCCAAGCAGGGTCATTAAGGCGTGTGACACTGCATACTCTTGCTCGGGGCAAAAAGCATGGGCAGAACTAGGGAGCACCTAGCGTGAGGAACTCAACGCAAATCCAAGTGATAGGTTTAATGGATGCTGTGTTGCTAACCCTTTCCGTGTTCGACAACTCACACTAAATCAGGCAATAACAACAGCAAACCATCTGGAAAATAGACTCGGGAGAAACCCCACTCATCCCATCTTACATCTGCCTGACGCATTCTATCATGCGGTGTGTATTTTTAAGATAATCAAACTGATTGCTGGGTGCGAATTCCATCCTTTCCAGGCCTACGAGTAATGCAAAAGGGGAAAAATAGGCCTCTTTTGCCTTTTGTACTTGTGTTTCTCATTTTAATGGGAATGCGAAGCATCAGTGAGTCATGATGCAGAATATGTAGATTCTGAAATGCTTTTCTACTTAAATATGATGTGGTGGTGTTGTTTTGGCCTCAATTTGCAGACCGGGGCAGATCCAGACCTGTCATGTCTGTTGGGGAAACTGTCTTATTCTGAGAATCTCATTTCAGTGAAAGTGTGCACTGCTTCTGTTGCACTAAATCAGTCTGGATATCAGCATTTGTAAGGGAATATCACATACATTTTCTAGTTCAACATTTAGCTTTGACTCTAATGGGATAAAACAAAAAATGTGTATTATGTAAAAAAAAAAAACTATATACAGTTGAGGCCAAAAGCTTACATGCACCTTACAGAATCTGCAAAATGTTAATTATTTTACCAAAATAAGAGGGTTGATACAAAATAATAGCTGAATTTATAAAAATGACCCTGTTCAAAAGTTTACATACACTTGTTTTTTTTTTTTTGTGATAGTTGTTCATGAGGCCCTTGTTTGTCCTGAACAGTTAAACTGCCCACTGTTCTTAAGAAAAATTCTTTAGGTCCCACAAAATTGTTTTTCAGCATTTTTGTGTATTTGATCCCTTTCCAACAATGGCTGCATGATTTTGAGATCCATCTTTTCACACTGAGGACAACTGAGGGACCCATATGCAACTATTACAGAAGGTTTGAATGCTCACTGATGCTCCAGAAGGAAAAACAATGCATTAAGAGCCGGGGGGTGAAAACTTATGAACAGAACGAAGATGTGTACATTTTTCTTATTTTGCCTAAATATCATATTTTTTTCATTTAGTACTGCCCTTCAGAAGCTACAGAAGATACATACAGGTTTCCCAGAAGACAATAAGTTAAATTTACCCTGATCTTAAAAAATTCCAAAAGATTTCATCCCCCGGTTCTTAATGCATCGTGTTTCCTTCTGAAGCATCAGTGAGCGTTTGAACCTTCTGTAATAGTTGCATATGAGAAGCCTTCTTTCAACATGGCATTCGTATTTTCACCACTGTTTTTAAAGACAATAATTATTCCCACTCACCCGATCAACTCTGTTTAAGCTAATCTTACATTGAAACTCACTAGGACAACAGTGCAATGCAGGCAATGAAGTCCTTCTTGACCTGTCATTGTACCATCTGGTCTTTGCATGAATCACTGTTGTAATTAAAGGCTGCAGAGCATAAAGGCCAATAATAGAGAATTACACTCCCTGAACCTCAAGCAGATGCACCGGGTTCCATCCACAGATAGAAAGATGGGAGGTTTATGGGGGCACAACCAAAGTTTGTAATGGATTAATCCCCCAGTCTTGAGAACCTGAGCACATTTGCTATATCAAGTGGGAGGCTGGGGTGTACGGTGTCTGTCTTGACTGCCCTAATAGTTCTCTGACATCTATTGATTCGGGGACAGCTGTAAGGCTACGTCGCAGAAGCCAGCGGCAGTCACAATACATTAGCTTGATGGCATAACTCAGCCTCCACAGGTCCATATACTGACCCAAATAATCATACTTGTGCTTCTTAATGTCTTAACTAAACAGAAAGGTGAAATGTCAAGTGCACTTTTTAATATTGCAGACTTTTACATTGCTAGAAATACTTTGGTTAAACCTACATTTTGCTTTTTAATTAGTCAAAATATGAATGAAATGCCACCGCAACTCCTTATGAATCACAAGCAGGTGCACATGAATAAATAGAAGCAAATAATCTAACAAAAATGAATAAATTGCACATACTGCTATAGCATGCATTTTAATACATTTCGGTCATGCAATCATCATGCATTAAGCAAAACAAAAAAAAGTATGTTCTGTGATCTCTTTGTCTTTTACTGGAAGTATGCATGTATTTTAGCTAATTGTACTTGATTGTTGATTCATTGAAGCAGGTTATCTTGGTACGTCATCATTGCCTATTATTGATTGTAATGATGTTCTCATTGGCTGCTTTGTATTTTGTGTTCCTATTTTTTGTTTGCAAACAATGCCACATTGAGGAATGCCATCATTGAGATGTAATAAAATAAGATTAATAATTTTTTAAAGGTTTTTATTAGTTTAAATTTATTTGACATAAATGCTTTTACGCACATAAATGCATTAATATTGACATTAAGTGTCTCTTTCGTCAAAATGATCTTTTCCAGACTCTTTGAACTGGAGTAACTGTTCTCTGTTATGGCTCAATATTTGAATATATGATTATTTAAATTTTACTCCTCAGGCATAGATTGTACCTTTTTTTCCCACAGGTCAGTTAGATGAGATGGAACATTACTCCAACATTACGTTTTATATATATATATATATATATATATATACATACATATATATATACGTGGCCATGTAAGGTGTGACAGGACAGCTATTTAAGTATAAAATCTGCATTTTAAATATAACAGATATAATGTAAAGTAAATTTGAAATAAAAGGCTAATAGAGAGTTAACTTGTGGTCCAATAGCAGTTCTCTTGTTTCATTTGTTGTCCTGCTTCAACGGATTGTTGGATGATTAATCTCTCAGGATTCTTAGGGTGACTAAAGCACAGTGTGGGTGTAAAAGTTGCCCTGAGGCAGTGAGCTGACAGTCACTTTTTTCCAGCTTAGTGAGGCTTCATTAGGCTGCATGTAAAGAGGAGAAAAAATGCTTTCATTTTCGTCATTTTGTTATTTTGCCTTATATATTGCATTATGAAAGTAATAAACAGGCATACAGATTTATATTATGTAGTTAAAATAAATATTCACATGGCTTGCGATTGAAATTTCAGATGGTTATGATTAAAGTAAGTCCACAGACTAAATATAAAATGAAAAGATGCAGATAAGACAGAATTTTAAATGCAGTACACATAAACAACTCATAAAACATACAAACAAACCCTGAAGGTCTTTTGAGTTTTGTGCAGTGGAGTGAGGAATCTGAGCCTTTAGTCTTGTTGATGCTGTGTTAGTGCGCCCTCTGGTGGTTTCTGAAACAAATCATTTTGTATTTTGTGGTTCAGCTGATTTTAGGTAAATAAGCAGCAGAAGTAGTACATTTGGATAGCTGTTGTATGGACAGCTTATAGAAAATGGACTGAAAATGCATCTTTATAGTGCACTGTGAATTTAAATGCTTAATGTATTAAATAAATTTCACCTAGTTTTCTTTTAAATTTAATACCATTATGTAATTTTTCATACTATGAAATATGAAAATGCCTATATCAAACTCTTCTAATAGCATATACTGTATATAATCCCCACAGAAACATGCAGGATGATCTCATGTTTCTATAATGCTAGTTGAGTGTGTCCATTATAGCTGCATGTTTTCTAAATAATGTACAAGCAAGTCAGTGTTTATATTACACTGACATGCTTGTACATTATTTAGAATACTAACCTTTGCATGCACTGGGTGAGGTCAAAGGTCACTCAGCTACAGACTGTATGCAGGTAGTATGTTATGACATCATTAGTAATTCTGCAGTGAAGTTATGCTTGAATTATTGATAGATTTACAAAAACACATACATATGTATTGTGTGTATACTGAGAGTGCAGTTTATCTACATAGAACCTATACACCCGGAAGCTTGAGGCAATAAAAAGATGGATAGATTGAAAAAAAAAAAAAACATTGGTGTAGAAACATTTTTCACTCAGGAATTGCTAGTAAATTTCACAACTAATTACTAAAAAAAACAGCAACTAACATTAAAATGCTCTGGTAATCTTTGTTTTATTCACAACTTCAAAAACAGGGTAGATAGACACATAGATAGACAGATAGATAGATAGAGAGAGAGACAGAGACAGAGAGAGAGTGATCAGACACAGATGATTAAAGAAGAGGATGGGTTGATTTCCAGTAGCAAAAGAAAATGTCAGCGCCACTGGAGAGCTTTATCTTCATTTTCTCCTCCAGTGAGTGCATTACCTAATGCGCATGCAGTTATGGCGTGGACACAAGCATGTCGTACACGTTAGGGTTACTAGAAGTGAGCTCAAGCAGGTGCTTATTCTTTATTTCTCTATTTAAATCCTTCATACTGTACTTCCTCAGCTTTTCTTGTCAAACAATCGTCTGTAATTAATTGAGCTGCACTTTTAATGTACCCACCCCACTCAGGGCAAATATATTCAATATATTCATCTTTATACTTTGAAAGTGTGATTGATTGATTTTTGTTGTATTTTTTGTAATTTACCTCTGCTTGTCTCATGATCTGTGAGACTGCCCACTGTTCTTCAGAAAAATCCTTCAGTTCCCACAAATTCTTTGTTTTTCCAGCATTTTTGTGTATTTGAACCCTTTCCAACAATGACTGTATGATTTTGAGATCCATCTTTTTACACTGAGGACTACTGAGGGACTCATAATCAGCTATTTCAAATGCTAACTAATGCTTCAGAAGGAAAATGATGCATTAAGACCGGGGGTGTAAACTTTTGAACAGAATGAAGAATGTACATTTTCCTTATTTTGCCTATATATCATATATTTAGTACTGCCATTCAAAGGCTACAGAAGATACTTACATGACAAAAGAAGTTAAAGTTACCCTGATGCATTATTAATGATACATGATTAATGCATTGTGTTTCCTTCTGAAGCATCGGTGAGCGTTTGAACCTTCTGTAATAGTTGCATATGAATCCCTCAGTTGTCCCCAGCATGAAAAGATGGATCTCAAAATCATACAGTCATTGTTAGAAAGGGTTCAAATATATGGTAAAATGCTGGAAAACCAAAGAGTTTGTGGGACCTAAAGGATTTTTCCGAAGAACAGCGGGCAGTTTAACTGTTCACGACAAAGGTCTCATGAACAACTATCACTAACAAACAATCAAACAAAAACAGCTGTGGATCAGGTAACAACACAGTATTAAGAATCAAGTGTATGTAAACTTTTGAACTGGGTCATTTTTATAAATGTAACTATTATTTTCTCTTGTGGACTTTATGTAAACATATTTTATATGAAATATCTTATTCAGGTCAGTACTAAATAAAAATTGCATGCATTTTGTATGATCCCTCTTAATTTGGTAAAATAATTAACATTTTGCAGATTCTGCAAGGTGTATGTAAACTTTTGACCTCAGCTGTATATCTCAGCAATATCCAGGATATTAGTGGCATATTTTTACCCTGCTGAAACATTTTTAAAAACTGACATTGACTGAACAGTCGCTGACTTTAAGTGCCCATCTAAAGTGAAAATCACTTTGGACAATTTAACAAGCGATTAAACCCAAGGTCTCTTACTTCTGAAGTCTCCTATCCTTAACACCACTACAGAATAGAAAGTCAAGCTGAGAGTGATGCGAACTTGATCTCTCTTTTCTCATATGCATTAACAAAGGATCTTTACTTTCTGAAGAACACTAACAGCTTTAAGATGTTTTTAACACTACAGTTCAACAAGTTTGAATCTCTCTGAAGTGTTTCTGTTTTTTAAAATAAACAAATACTGTTATACACCAATGATCTATTCAATTAACCAGTAAAGACATTTACAGTTTTTCTCAGTCACTTTGGCTTAATTTGTTTTCAAAACAATTTTCAAAGGTTCAGATCTCACCAGATTTTTTTACCGGTTTAAGCAATTTGCACATATTTTGATGTGTGCAGAACTTAAAGTACAATTGTTTACAGTTTACACAATAACTAAATGCACATGTTGCTTATCAAAACAAGTAAACTTGTCTTATTCCTCACATCTTCTAAACATCCTTTTATTGTGTGCACCATCACACACAAAATAAATATACTGTATACAGTGTATACCACAGTATTATTTTGAAGAAGAGTACTGCCATGGTGAAAAAACATCTAAACATTTCGACTTGTATGGCTCACATAATGACAAAAAAACTTGGCATTGGTGGCACTGACCAATTTACTGACACAATAATTAGGTTTTAAAGCATGCATTAAGTGTTTGGTTGGCTTCTACATTTTGAAGACATGCAGTACTGTTGCCATGCCCCATTAAACAGCTGTGAGTTGCATTTACACTTCACACAGAATGTTGAGATTGAAAAAGCAGCCAAAGCAATTGAGGAAAAACTGTAAAATGTAAAAATTAAACATTTTTACAGTCATTTAAGCAGCAGAGCAATTTTCAAATGTGCTCATTGTTTAAAAAATAAACCTTCTCTGTTATTAAAGCAGCATATTAGAATGACTTTTTAAGGATCATGTACAACACAAGGTTTTCTGATCGCATGCTGAAAATGGGCTTAGGGTACTTGACCCTTAACCTCCTTAATCACGCTGACATAACAGTCATGACTCATGCTAAATAAATTTGAATGTTTCTGTGCTCTTTGTCATTTGTGACCCTGAACTGACCTGCAAATGACTCCTTGTGTCTGTTTCCTCTTATATCTCTATACGTGTATGACTGCTGTGGAAGAGGCTGCAGCCTTTTCCAATATGCAACCACAGCTGTACCTGTTCTCACAGTTATGCCAGGCTGTGCCAGCCCCGTCTGTTCTGTGCCCACACCGAAGCCTCCTCCATCTGTTTCCCAGCCTGTCTCTATGTCTCTTTCATTCTCTAGGTCTTTTTCCCTGCAGTCCGGCATGGCCATGAACACAAATATAATTCTCTATTAGCATTCACATATGTAGTGGGAGTCTATAGCGAGGTGTATATGTTTGGCGTCCATGTATTCGGACACATATTTGACTAAAACAGTCCGACAACCTCTCGTATGGTGAGTTGGAACGGTGAACTTCTTGGCTGTGTGCGTTTGGAGCCGTCAGGTGCATGAGCCAGTTGAGTTTGTCATTCCTTTCTCTTGATGAGAGCAGGAAAAGAGCTGGCCAGTGGAAGCATCTGTCCGTGTTCTTCTACAGCTGCAGACACCAGAAGAGCAGCCCCACTGGAGAAGCTTCATTCGCAGATAATCAAGACCAGCAGCTTCCTCTTGGAACTACGACAGAAGAGGAAGCGAGCGCGTGCAGAGGTTTGAGAAGGCGCATGCACGTGCTCACTGCTCACAGCAGGGCTGTGCAAAATTTAGAATGGAAGAACAGACTCTCCCTTTCAATTGATGAGTGTGAATTTGAATTGAATCGGTCACACCGCACTGGAAGTTGATTTGGAATGACAGGAAGAAGAATGAACTGAATTGTAACTGACATTCACAAGTATGTATGCTGCAAAATTAGATGTTGTTTAAGAATACATTATTTATTAACATTTTCTACAAATGCAAAGTTTTCTAAAGCCAAAATTCACAGTTTGTGTTTACTAAATTGAATAATTTGTTAATACTGAGCCTTTAAATTTCAAAACAGTATTGCCAGCTGTCTTTTTTTACTCCATCAATGAAAACAGTTCCAAACTAATTCTAATTTTGGACAGAACAAACATAACACCGACCAACACAAAGCTCTTAAATGAATCATTTTACAAATGATTCAAAAGAATTCCTGAATCAGTGATTTGAATGAATTGGTTCAATGATTGATTCAATTTATCACTCAAAATATTCACTTGTTTTGTTCCTGAATGAATCAGTGATTTGAATTCCTGAATCAGTGATTTGAACAAATTAGTTGAATGAATGATTTACCTTATCACTCATAAAGATAGCCACTTGTTTAGTTCCTGACACTTGTGTCTTTCCTGAATGAATCAGGAAATCAGTGATTTAAACGAATTGGTTGAATGAATCATAGCCACTTGTTTTGTTCCTGAATGAATCAGTGATTTGAACAAATCGGTTAACTGAATGATTCAGTTTATCACTCGCAAAGATAGCCACTTGTTTAGTTCCTGTATGAATCAGTGATGTGAACAAAATGGTTGGCTGAATTATTCAACTTATTACTCATGAAGATATCCACTTTTTTTCGTTCCTGAATGAATCAGTGATTTGAACAAATCGGCTGAATTAATGAATGTAATGATTCTCTCAGTCAAAACAAATAAATAAATAGTAAAAACACTTAAAAAAACTTTTTAGAATTCATTTTAAATCTATACTTTCATTTACATTTGAATTGCAAACTGTTGTTTTTTACCATATTATTTTAATGTATTATCTTAACTATGAACAGTTTTGTGGTGCAAACAGTTTTACTGTTTATTGCACTTTGCTATTTTACTAGTTTTTGTTGTTTTTTTTTAATTGTCAAACTGCGTTATTTACGTCATTTTAGACAACAGAAACCGATGTCAGTTGTGGCACTCATTACCCCCGAAACGGCGTAAATTAACTTTATTTGTTTGTTTTTTTCATTTTACTTTTATTATTTGAAAATTGTCAAACAGCATTATTTAATGTCAATTTATTGTCAAACGTCAGAAAGCGCCGTCAGTTGCTGCACTCATTATCCCCTAAATCAGACCTGGGCAAACTCTGTCCTGGTGGGCCGGTGTCCCTGCAGAGTTTAGCGCCAACCCTGATAAAACTCACCTGTTTGTAACTTTCTAGTAAACCTGAAGACACTGATTAGCTTGTTCAGGTGTGTTTAATCAGAGTTGGAGCTAAACTCTGCAAGGACACCGGCCCTCCAGGACCGAGTCTGCCCAGGGCTGCCCTAAACGGCGTAACTTAAATATATTTATTTTTTCTTTCGCATTTTACTAGTTTTTTTTTAATTGTCAAATGATGTTATTTACGCCATTTTAAATGACAGAAAGCAACATCAGTTGTGGCGCTTATTATCCCCTAAACAGCGTAACTTTAATTTTTTTATTAGTTTTTTTTATTATTTTCGAAAGTGGCTAATGAACTGGATGTCTCGCTCATAGGCTTACTTCCGCACTGAGGAAAAAGGTGGATAGAATGCACAATCATGCCACTCACACATATTTCAGATGTTCAATAACAGCAGTGTCAGTCCACAACTGGTTATAAACAGTTGGACTCATTTGCAGCTGTTGATTTTTAGTCACGTTTTGCTTCAAATTTCTGTTCATAGTGCACAGATTATGTGCAAACTGAGACTATAATGACAATAACCTCTTTGCTTCATTCAAACCTATTACTTCCCACTTTAGGTCTTTAACCACCACACCACCCACTTTCTCTTTTACTCGTCACAATATGTTAAAGCATATACAATGTTTTTGCACCAGCCAGCTTAGTGAGGTCAGAAATCATTTAATAATTGTGTGACACTCTAGTCGCCTCTGGGCCTGGCTGAAGCATTGGATAACTGGCCAAGAGATTGCAGTAGCTAAAAGAAAGATTACCCATCTGCCCCCTTTGCTGACTGTGACCTTTGCAGTGGCAGAACTACAGGCTCTGCAGACCCTTATTAATGAGCACTAATCAGCTATTAATCATCTGACATTCCTGGAACGTTCCAAGGGCCGTGAGGGTGTGTTGAGGGGGGCCTGGAAAGAGAGACAAGACGAGGAAAAAGGCCTCAGATGTTTTATGTGAAATTGTGTCAGTTTGAAGAAGTCCTTAACAATAAGTACTAAACTGCTTGTGCTACAAACATTATTTGTATTCAAATTGTGCATCTTATTATTACTTATGTATTTTTGCGATGTTCCACTGGGATCCATTGGTGAGCAAGTGATGTAATGCTAAATTTCTCCAAATCTGTTCTGATGAAGAAACCAGCTCATCGAAGTTTTTAAGTTGGTGGATTTCTTTTCAGTGTACCCAGATCACGCAGTTTGAATGAGAAAATGTTGTTTGTTTTTGCAGGACCATAAAGCATTTGAGTTCTCATGAGGCGCTCCAGTTGGCTGACTATGAAGAGATGTGTCTGTGTTTCAGTCCAAGCTTGATGGTTATAATCATCACATCACTCACACCACACAAAAGCACATCTTGCTTGCTTTTGTTTCCTCTCAATCATTTTTGCATCTTATGTCACTTCCAGATTTCAGATCACAGGAAGCATTTGGTGTCACCCCCTGATTATCTTGTCCTTGTTCAACCTTCCCTTCTTTGATCGTTTTGATAGATACCGGATAACAGATATTATAGCTTTAAAGGCTCAGATGATGGAAGAGATTATGAGTGTGTGTGATATTGGAACATAACAAACATATGCTGCTCTCACACAGTGTTATTTCCGTTAGGGTTCCCACAGCTTGTGACCAAAAATTTTTCTGACTTTTCTGTGACTTTCCAATTATTCGTAACAAGATAGATAAAGATTAAGTATTAAAAATATTATTTAAAAATATTAAATGCATTAAAGCTGAGCATAACTCATTCAGGGTTGCTGAAAATGGCAATTTCCAGTATATTTTTGCATCTTTTAGTCCGCTGGCTGAGACTGATTTTATCTACACCCTTACATTTATGAACAGGAAATATTAATGTGTCCCTCTCTCTCATAGCTACATGGTAGGTGGATATGCCCCATCATTTTGAGTTAAATGTGTTCAAAAGTATGAAAAATCTGTGTGTAACTTTAAGGAACTTCACTACCAAACTCCTTTTTTCTTTTTTGGGCTATTCCATAACATTTAGTTTTTTGTACCTGTGTACCACTGTTCAGAACTCTTTGAGCTGGGTTCAAAAGTATCTAAAATCGTCATTATCAAAACAGTCACGATCTAAACATTTGGTGGAGTTTTGGGTTTTGTTAGTGACATCTTTGTTTATTTTATTTTTTGGGGGGGGGTGTTATTCCATAAATTTGTCACTACCAAAACAGTCACGACCAGAACATGTCATTATTGTTTTGGTAGTGACAAAAGGGAACACATAATCCTCATATCTGAGGGAAATAAACAAAATTTTAGTACAGTTATGCAATTTTCTTGTATTTTAATGTGTTTTAGTAGTGTTTTAGTATGCAAGTTCTGTAATGTGATGTGGTCACTACCAAAGCATTACTGTCCCTGCCGAAAATGTGCTGTCGCTACCGAAACATGGCATGTTTTGTCAAAACTACAGTATACTGGATTTTCAGCTAAGATGTTATAATAGTTTTTGGTTCAATGTATATTCAAACTAATGAATCCTTAACTTTGAAATCAGTGTGATCAACTTTTTGCCTTTTACAAAGAAAACACTGATCCAAAATGCGACAAATCTCATAACTTACACTTAAACTATTGTTAGAAATCTATTTGGTTTATTGTAATTGTTAAATAAAATAGCAAAAATATATATTTACAATGAAGATGTAAGCAAAATCCTAACAGGTCCATATAACCCTTCTAATTAAATTATATATTAGTGTGTTTCGGTAGTGACAAATTTGGGGAGAGGACAAATATTCCAAAACTTTCTGAAAATACAATATGAGAATTAACTGCACAAATACTAGAAATGCATACCTTGGACATTATACAATTTGCATACATACAATTTTTTTGGAAAAAGATTTTTTTTTTTCCAAGACGTTTCCAACTTTGGGCAGTTAATTAGCAGTGTTTCAGTCATGGTCAGTTATCTAATTTCTCTAATGAATCATCAGTACAGTGCCATATATAATTGAATACAAGACACATGTTTATGAAAACTAATCTAATTAGTGCTGGAAGCCAAACTAATGAATTAACATTTCCCCTGATATGATGAGATGATTAATAAAGCCTTTGGGTTTGGAAACTGAGGAGCAGTCAAATCTAAAATCAGCATTTGCATAAAAAATTGACAGTAAGCTTTTATGTATAATTTAAGAGAATAATTTAAATCCACCAGAACTGTAAAACTTTTCTATAATATTGTCCTCTTATGGAACTTCCTTCTTCTTCTAACATAAATGCATTTATAGGTTAGAAAAGTTATCTGAAGAGTGAACTAATGTTTCTTCTGGCATTGCCAGCTCATCCGAATAACCACTGGATTCACCGTCAATATATTTCCAGTTGATTAATGGTATAAAACTGGTAATGTTAAGATAGATTAAGATCTGTAAGATAGATTGTGCATTAACCAATTTTTTACATCATTGCCAATGTTCATGCTCAAAGGATCCATTTATCTTTATAACATGGTGCTGTAAATGCTATTTTCCTCACTGATGCCCTCCATTTGCAAAAGGCTTTTTAATGCAAGCACAGTAAGTTCATGTACATGAAAGGTCTACAGATCAATGGCTAAGAGACAGAAAGTAATTTTTCCTTGTTCTTTATGTTAAGCAAGGCAGCATGACAATTATTTGCCAAAGTAGTGAAGAAATATTATTTTGTGGAATCAGTCTACAAGGAATAGCCTACACTGTAAAAAAAAATAAAAAACACAATTTGTTGAGTCAGCTTAAAATAATTTGTTGCCCTGCTGCCTTCAAATTTTAAGTTCAGTCAACTAAAATAAGTTTAGTTAACTTGAAATGTTAAGTTGTACTAAGTAACAACTTAGATATTTGTGTTTGCTAAACTTAACAGAGGGGTAAGTAACCCAGCTGCCTTAATATTTTAAGTTGATTCAGCTCAAATATCTAAGTTGTCACTTAGTATAATTTAACATTTCTAGTTGAATAAACTTTTTTTGAATTGACTGAACTTAAAATTTTAAGGCAGCCCGGTTACAAATTATTTTAAGTTGGCTCAACAAATTGTTTTTTACAGTGTAGTCAGAAAGTGTCTTTATCACTTGTAACCCTGGACCACAAAACCAGTCATAAGTCACACAGGTATATTTGTAGCAATACCCAAAAATACATTGTATGGGTCAAAATGATTGATTTTTCCTTTATGCCAAAAATCATTAGGATATTAAGTAAAGATGTCTTCATGTTCCATGAAGATTTTTGTAAAAAAAAAATTTTTATTATTAGTGATATGCATTGCTAAGAACTTCCTTTAAACAACTTTAAAGGCAATTTTCTCAATTTTCTCAAAAAAATTTTTTGCACCCTCAGAGTCCAGATTTTTAAATAGTTGTATCTCAGCCAAATATTGTCCTGTTCTAACAAACCATGCATCAGATGAGGTAGAAATCTCAGTTTCATAAAATTTACCCTTATGGTTTTCGTGGTCAGGGGTCAGATTTATAGGTTTACATTTTCATTTTCTATACTGCTAAAAGTGAAAGGTGTATCTTTTCCCTAAAGCTTTCTGCCAGCCTCCACTATGAAAATAAATTAATGAAATTAAATGCAAACATCTATGATATTACCAGTGTCGTTTTAGGCACATCTTGTCGAAATGTTCATATGAATTTAATCACAAATTAATAAACATTTCCATATGTTCTAAATTTGCATCAGCATATGTAATGTACTGTGGGAATAACTTGCTGCAGTGTCATCTCCAATTCCCCTCTACAAATGGGCCAACATGAATTTTGTCATTCATTATTTGCATAATATGCTAACACATGCCATCTTTCCAGCACAAACTGAGAGCCACAGCTCTGTTATGAAACTAGCCCAAGGCCAGTGGCCTTTTATTTGTGTAATGAATTGTTAATGTATTTAAATTATATTTGCTCTGTCAATTTAAATCAGCTCAATTTGGTGGTATTAATGAAACATAGCTGTATCTGACACATTCTTTTTACATTCATTTGACATACCCCTGGTTTCACAGACAAGGCTTAAGCCTGTTCCCAGACTGAAAATGTAATTCTGGGCTGTTACAACTAAAAGAAACTTGCACTGACTGATCTTAAAATATGGACTCAGTAATGTCTTTTCAAAGGCATGTTTATAAAAATTACTTAAATGTTATAATTAAACTATGGCCCTGTCTGTTAAACCTGGCTATTATGTTTTAGTAAATACGTTTTACAGCTGCACTGTATGACATTTTTCATGTTAACGATTGTAAAATTCAAATGTGTGTATAAATATGTTCAGCTTTATGCTGAAAATTACTTTATCACTAATAATACTATACATTTTTAGCTATAGTCTATAATTTTAGGTTCTCATACTATGGCATTCCCAAAATAAGAAGCAGGCGCTTCTGCGTGTCATCTTGCAACGTGGCGTCCACGCCCCTCTCGAGTTAAAGACAACCTATCGGCCAATAGCAGAGCTTCTAACATTCCACGTGCTTGCTAGCCGCGTTATGATTGGTTGCGTGTTGACACGCACCCATTCTGGGTTTGGTTGTAGCCTTTAGTGATCCGCCGGGTATGTTTGAATCGAAAATGAAAAGAACTGACTTGTGTTCTGATTTGGATTGTTTCGTTCTGAGTTGATAACAATCGGAAGCGTCTCCCTGGCAACCGCAGCTATTGCGATTTGGACTGTGTTCGATAACGCCGTTAGAGTTTTTAACTTTGTGCCAGTTTTAAACACTCTCTTCGCGTTGGATTGCGTCCTTTTAGGCATGGATATCTCGACGTATTTATGGTTTTTGTCGCTTTGCACGTGTCTGGTGCACGGGAAACCCACTCTCAGGAAAGAAAGAGTTCATCACGAGCCTGAATTGAGCAGACAACCTCACGAAGATAACCAGAGCTATCAGTACGACCACGAGGCCTTTCTGGGCAAAGAGGAGGCCACCACATTTGATCAGCTCACCCCAGAGGAAAGCAAAGCCAGATTAGGGTAAGATTTTGTTCAAAACACATCATTTAGCATATCTTTGTGTGTGCATCAGTGACAGATAAGTCCGTTCAAAATGACAAAAAAGGAAAAGTAGTGCTATAATCTAGATTTAAACGTGTTAAGTTATTAGAGATTAAATATTTGTGTTTATATTTGCACGTACGTTAGTGAAAAGATTTTAGGGGTACTTCATTTTAAAGTCTACATTATGATTTCCATGTCGCTTGACGTCAGAATCCCTCCTGGGTGATGGTTGCCACACTGTCATGTTAACAATTTGGTGTTGGATATCAGCTTTATCTCGTTTCTTGCCAATGTAACTAGTTTTCCAGGTCACCCATTGGGTGAAATGGGCGTAGGTATGAGACCTTGGTCTCTGTGAGTGGGAGGGCTCTCTTAACATCACAACGTGGCATCAGAGATAAAAATAATGTGCTGTTGACAGACTTCTAGTCACTTGGACTTTAGTTTCTGTCTAGAACATTTCGGGGTCGCATTTCAACCAAAAATAAGTATAAAAAAATAAGAAATTAGATTTTGCTTAAAGAAAATGAATTCTAGAAGATGAAATGCAAATGTAGGTAAATACATAATCAAATATTTGATTGCATTTTAAAATGTTATATATAACACATGCATTTCATTTGACATATTATGAATGTAGTATTACAATAATGAGTAATAAAGTAATAAACTGAGTAATAAACAAAATAATCCATAAAAAAAACGTATGTAGCAAATATCTGTTTAATTATGTTCAGCTTTATGATGGAAATTAACCGGTCACTAATAAAATACTTATTAGTATTTAGAATTTAAACATTTTAGTGTCCTTGTAAATATGTATATATATGTGAAGAGTTCAGATGCAAAACCAGCTAAAAGCATCTCGGTCAGAAATGAGATAATGATGCTGAGTGAATGCTTTCGACACACATTATACGTCCATCAAATACTTTTTCTTCAAACTCTTCAGCTTCAGCCCAATCAGAAGTACTGGTACTTGCATAGAAACCTATACATCTGAGCCTGATAAAAATGCATTTTTTAAAGAAAGACGTCAGATGGATTTAGCTGGTTTTGCATCTGAAATCTTCATATATATATATATATATCACAGTCACTGGAGTTACTGGAGTTATCCTTCAGAAATCATTTGCTGCTTAAAAAATATTTGTTATTGTTATTGTTATTATTATTATTATTATTATTATTATATATGTTGAAAGCAGCCGAGTAGATTTTTTTCAGGGTTTTTTTTTGATGAATGGACTGTTTAGAAGCACATAATTTATCTGAAAAAAGAAATCTTAATTTCTATAATTTTTTTCCACCAAAAATAAAAAATAATATCAAATTTAAAAAATACTGACTACAAGCTTTTAAATTGTATAGTGTACAATGTTACAAAAGCTTTTTATTTCAGATAAATGCTGATCTTTGGATCTTTCTATTCGTCAAAGAGTTTAAAACAAATGTACTCAACTGTTTTTTGTAATATTCATAATAATAATAAATGTATATTGAACATCAAATCGGCATATTAGAATGATTTCTGAAGGATCATGTGCCTGGAGTAATGATGCTGAAAGTTCAGTCTTGACCACAGGAATAAATTACATTTTAAAATATATTCAAATAGAAAACAGTTATTTTAAATAGTAAATTTTTTTTTTTAAATGTGCTGTTTTTGCTGTATTTTGGATCAAATAAATGCAGACGTGGTGAGCAGAAGAGTCTTTTTTTTAAAAAACATTAGCAATCTTACCGATCAATACATTTTGACTGTTAGTGTGTGTATTTATATCAACAATCATAAAATAATATCACAATAAAAAATAGGATGTATAATGTATAATATAATATATTGGGGTGTAATATATCCCGTTTTCAATGGAATCGGGTTGAATTACCATGCATGCTAGAAATGTGTCTGAGAAAACTTCACTGTCGATTCATGTTTTTAAACTCTGTAAGTTTACCTTTTATTTACTTATTTTCTTTCTATGCACTTTTAAATTCCTTAGGAAAATAGTCGAACGTATCGACAGCGATGTTGATGGATATATCACCACTGATGAACTCAAGGCCTGGATTAAGAGAGTACAGAAGCGTTACGTCTACGAGAACGTTGCAAAGGTCTGGTCTGACTATGACCTGAACAAAGACAACAAGATCTCATGGGATGAATATAAGCAAGCAACTTACGGTTACTACCTTGGTAAGTCACTCTGTTCTGAAACTATTAAAAGTTTTAACATAAATTAAATGTTTAAACACCTGCATGAGATTCAACATGTTCTCCTCTCTCAGCCAACCCAGAAGAGTTTGAAGATGCAACAGATCAGTTCAGCTTCAAGAAGATGCTTCCACGAGATGAACGCAGGTTTAAGGCTGCAGATCTCAATGGTGATTTAGCTGCAGATCGAGAGGAGTTCACTGCCTTCCTCCACCCAGAGGAGTTTGAGCACATGCAGGATATTGTGGTTCTTGTGAGTGTCATTCCACAGTGGTACTTACTGTCAGTTTAATTATGCAGACTATTGAAAATAACCATCATGCTATTATTTCATCTCATTTCCATTTTACTTTATTTTTCCAGGAAACTCTGGAGGACATTGACAAGAATGGAGATGGTCATGTAGATGAGGACGAATACATTGGTAGGTTCACCTGTATTTCTGTAAGGACAGAGAGTATTGCAAATGTTCTAAACACTTATGATCACTTTTTTGTGGTGAACTATCCACCTTATTTTTCCCGTAAGGGGCGGGTGCAGCCATTTGTAAATTTAATGGGTCTGGCTTTCAGTATCATTTGCTTCCAGCTATTTTTAGCTGTACAAAACAGATGGTTTTGCTGCTTGACATTGTAAACTGGTGTCTTACCATGTTATTTTAATGCATTATCTTAATTATGAACACACTGGTTTGTAGTGCAAACAGTTTTACCATTTACTGCACTTTGTTATGCTTCTCGTGATTTTCCTAAAGCGGCTAATGAACCAGAAGTCCCGCACATTCACAAAAAAAACAGCTTACTTCCATGTTGAAAAATAAGGTTTCAGACTTTCAGACATTTTCAGACTTTTTGCTATTTTACAGCGGACATGTTTGCTCATGAAGATGGCGGTCCAGAGCCAGACTGGGTTAGAACAGAGAGAGACCAGTTTTCAGATTTCAGAGATTTGAATAAAGACGGGAAGATGGACTTAGAAGAGATTCGTCACTGGATCCTGCCACAGGACTATGACCACGCGCAGGCAGAGGCTCGGCATCTGGTGTATGAGTCAGACACAGACAAGGTGAGAACATACTGAGATGCTGTCCAGGAATATCTCCAGAATTTTGTATTGATGCTATAATACATGAATGGTAATTTAAAGAGTTAAATGCATACTAAAAATTAATTAGGAAAATAGAAAATAACCCTAAGTCATTTATTTAAATGTTAATTTATTTGATACACGATGGCATTCAAAAGTGTGCAGTAATGCGGTAATAATGTGGTTTGCCATTCAAAAGTCTGTGGTCAATATGATTTAAAAAAAAAAAAAAAAAAAAAAAAAGAAATTAATACTTTTATTGAGCAGGGACACATTAGATTGATTAAAAATTACAGTAAAGACACTGTCATTTACACTGTTATAAAGTAATTTATCAAATAAATCCTTTGTTTGTTTGTTTTTTTTCTCAAAAATATTAAGCAGCACAACTTTTTTTTTTTTTTCAACATTGATTGATTTTTGAGCATTGATAAATGTTTTTTAAACACCAAATCAGCATATTAGAATATTTCTGAAGGATCATTGAAGACTGAAGACTGGAGTAATGATGCAAATGAAATAAATGCATCCTTGGTGAGAATAACGGACTTTTAATAAAACACAAAAAACAAGCCCCCAGCTTTTGGCTTTTGATATTTATTTATTTATTTTTTAAAAATCAGTTAATTCATTAACTTTCCCCCAAGACATATGTGATTATTAGATATTAAATAATAGATTTAGCTGTTAAGCATAAATAGCATTGTGTAAATTGTGCATACAGCTGCAATTTTTGTAAAATAATTATAGCCGGCTATATTTCCATTTTTTTTAAAGATAATTTCTGCATTTTCCGCAAATTAAATAGTCATAATTCATGAACGCTTTGGAATACAGACCTAAATCCAAACCCCACTGGAATCATTTAAAAATATTTTAGTTATGCAGTTTTTTTCTATGAAGAAAATGCAAATTTACAATACAAAATATTTTTGAACCCAAAATTGCTATAAAATTAAAGCCTTGTGTATAAATAAGTTATGTTCCAAATTTTGAAGTGAATATAAAAAATTTAAAAATGATTTTTTTAACTAAATTTTTGTCACGAAATATGGAATCTTGAGACTCAGACATTTCCGATGATACGTATTTTGTCAAGATTGTTTTGTAATATGACACTTGGCTCCACGCACTAAGGGGAGGAGACTGCTAGAAGATTTTAAAGTACCATTTCCATGAAATGCAATGTCTGATTTAAAAATGGATTATAAATTTCACTGGATGAATTCTGAGGTTTTAAGCTTTCAAATGATATTTGATGATATATAATGATTACTAAAACATGTGAAAAAGAAAAAAGACAAAAAAAAAAGTGGGCTGGTGACACTTAAGGGATTAAAACAGATCTGTTGCTTGTGTGAATATTTAATGTGGTAAAAGTTCATTTTACTAGTAATTTTATGACAATAGTCACATAGTTATATCAGTAAATTGCCATAAAATTACCAGCATGACTTTACCGGTAAATACAAAAATGCGCTGTTCACACACACAACGTTTCGTCTTTTTACCAGTTAAGCACCGTTCACACATCAGTTTCAAAACACCGGTAAATTCTGTGACATCATTAAACAGAAATGGCTTGTTAATGCCTGCTCTTCCCATTGTTGTGTTGTAAACATACACTGAGGGGCAGTAAAAATGTTTCTCATTAACATTCAGAGGTGCCAATCTCTTTTAGACTTGTTTTGAAATCAAAGTAGAGGACTTCAGCCCTTGTTAACACACATTACACGTCTGTTACTTCAACAGACAGTTTTATCTTACAAATAAGTAATATAACCAGTCAAACACATTTTTTTGATGAAATGTTACAGGACCAGATGCTGACCAAAGAAGAGATTCTTGAGAACTGGAACATGTTTGTAGGCAGCCAGGCCACCAACTATGGCGAAGACCTTACTAGGAACCATGATGAGTTGTGAGCCAGTGTGAAAGGTGTGGAACTCTACCTGAGAACGCAGGTATCCTGGACTGAACCTCCACGGCATTCGTCCATCAGAAGCCATGCCGGTGACTAACAAACTGAACTGACTGATGTATTGCAGCTCTACCTCACAGACTGGACATAGAGGAATCTCTGACTGATGACTGTAGTCCCTAATACAAACTCACTCTATGTTCTTTTTGTGGGTGGTCAAGAAACTCTTCTGTCCTGGTTGAAAGAGCTGCTAGAGATTTCTTCAGCTGAAGCTGAGCCTTTTAACTGAAACATTTTTTTTTTTTGTAAGCAGTCATAGGACAAAGCCTGTACTTGTATAAGCTGTGCCTATTTTTGTCTGGTGTCACAATATTTGAACAAGCATTCTATTTATTTAGAATTTGAATTAAATTTCATGCTTTGATAATGCAACGCTTTTACTACAGAAAGCACTACAAGTCAGTGTTGATATACTGTTATATATGCATACATACATGCAGTACTCTCAACATGTGATTATGTTGTAGATTATCATAGAGTTCCCATTGCTGGCCAATAATGAGTCTTATGTTTTGACAAACTCTCCATGTTCTAAACACAGCTGCCTCTGAATTATTTTTTATTTTTATTTTTTTTACATTTGCACATGTGGTCTAATTTTTGCTCATGTCTGGTAAAATTCAGCTCTTTTCAGACAGTAATTATAACTCAGGGTTCTGTTGTTCAATGAACCTACAAGTCATAGTGCACAGTATGGGTTACATTTGATGACACAATAGAGTAATATGAAGTGTGTTTGTGTATGTACTACTGTTCAAAAGTTTGGGATCAGTCTTTTTTTTTTTTCTCTCTTATTCAACAAGGATGCATTAAGTTGTTCCAAGTCACAGTAAAGACATCATAAAAATAATATAAAACACTATATATATATATATATATATATATGTGTCACAATATTACTGTTTTTACTGTATGTTTGATTAACATTAAAAAATCTTACTGATCCCAAACTTTTGAGTGGAGTATATGTGTACTGCTATTTATATGAGAGTGAGAAAGACGTAAGAAAAAAAAGGTTGTGCTTTACACACCTGTTGTCATTTTACTGACCCCTTTTAACAGATTACATGATTTTTTGCCTATAAATTTTCTTTAATTTCTAATTGTTTTTGATGGTTCTGGTGGTATCGTCAAGCAGTAAATTTCTAACATTTCTTAATTACAAGCCTCTATTATATTCAAAATCTGCAAATGCTTATTGCTGGACAGATTCAGGTACGGAAGTATGGCTTTGACATGGATAGAAAGTATATTCCACGCCATGGAGTTCATCTAAAAAATAAGAGATGTCAAAAAACACCACCATTTCCAATTCTGACAGCAATTAAATCACCAATTAACTGAAATAACTTTGCTTATTCAGTACCATAGAAATAGGGCATACAGCAAGATTGTGTTTGGTAGTTAATTTAAAGATGTTTAATAGAGGTGTTAAAGAGTAGATCCTTTTTTTTTTTCCCACCGTAAACTGTTGTGACTCTTGTAGTGTCTTTATAAATGTATTTCTCATTAATCTGAAGTGATCTTCTGGTAGGTCAGTGATGTTTAAGAGCCTTTGAAGCTGCCTAGATAATGGTCAAAAATCTTTTCCGGTTGTTTCTCGCTGAATATTACCAGACGTTCAACAAATGACTACAAAATTAGTCCTAGTCTTCATTTTTATGCAGTATAATAGGAGATTTCTAATACAAATACTTTTTTTCCAGCCACACAGGCTTGCATGAATATGTTTATCTTGTGAAATGCTTTATTTTAATTTAATTTACAAAATGAAATCATGCCATTTTGTTAAAAAACCTGCTGTCCTCAACTGTCTGCAAACAAAACACAACAAACATTTTTCATTTGAGCCAATATTTTCTTTTTCTCAGTGATACTTTGCAAAAAGTAAAAATCTTTTATAAAACTTTAAAATTGTTTTTCATTATTGTGTTTATTTATGGCAGTAAATATATGACTAACAATGTTCTTATTGCTTACTTAATTTTTCATCAGTTTAATTGTTATAAAAAAAAAAAAGAAATCAGTCCTAAATTGCTGTATAATATATATTTTTTAAATTCATACACCAGCTCAGAGTGATTTGAGATTTGCAGTATTTTGAAATCAGCATTTTTGTAACTATTTGGTCTGCTTTTTTAATTTATTTATTTTTTACATGCCTTGGTGCATTATTTTCTGAAAATGAGAGAAGTTAATTTAACCTGGCATTTAATACTTTAGGCAAGTGGATCCTTATTGGAGATACAGTAATATCAGATGTCCTAGTGCATGTCTGTAGCCCAACTACATTCAGAAAGATGCCCTGCAGAAAACAATCACATAATTTCAAAAGATACTATATTTGTCAAAGCTAGTAAGCCTGTTAATCTAAGGATTTCTGGGCCTTCTGACCCACTGCCTAAAGGGTGACTAGATAGAGTTTACAATGACAATTTCTTCCCCCCATTTCAGCATGTTTTATATGTCTCAGGTTCTGTGCCCTGAGCAGGAATTACCTCTGTTTTCACGTGTTTTTCCTCTTCTAAACTAGCCCTAGCAGAGTTTACATAATGCATATTTGGCCTGAGGATAGTTGTTAGTCAAAAGACTTTTGTCTTGCATTTTATAGACACAAGGTAGTATGTTTTTGCATACTGTTTTTGTGTCATCGAATGAAGTCGTTTTCCTCCCTCTAGTGGTGATTCATGACGAACTCATATATAGTTGTGCAATTTCTAAGCATAAATCCTGATCTTTCAGAAGGAAAATGGCAAATTAAGCTATCATACAGCCATCAGGATGTAAATATTTACAGGGTTATTTATATATAATCCTATTTAAGAAATTGTTTTTAAATGAACATTGAATTAATGATGTCTGCATTTCCATCATGGGTTCTCCAGTAGATGTGACTGTATAACAAACATCTGTGCCTGTGTTTATACATGAGGTTAAGTTTATGGGCTCGTCCCAGGAGATAACCCAGATTCCTTTAGGACTTTACAGCAAATACGTTCAGCCTTGGGGATCCTTATTTCTCATGTGTCTTTCTCTTTTCTTTCCCTCAGAGACCTAAAGGGTGTGGAAACTGTTCCTCCCTGAAGACCTTTTGATCCTCTGATCAAAACTCTCACATGATGTTAACACATGTAAACGTGTTATAATGCTATGCATTTATTTTGAAGGAATATTTCACCTGAATATGAATGGGGTCTGGGGCTGTCATGTCCAAAAAATAAACTAAAAGAGAAAAAAACAACAACAACAACAACAAAAAACATTATTTAAAATGAATGTTAACTGAATAAAACATACTTTTTTTACATTCTAATTTTATGTATTTTAGCTTAAAAATATAATATAAATGTATATATAAAAATTATTTAACATTATTTGAAATGTTAACTGAAATATATATTTTTTAATTATGTTTAATATATTTTAAATAAATTATCTACTAAATGACAAACTAATAAAATAAAATATGAAACCAGAAAATATACAGATAAAATAAACAACAGTGTATAAATAAATTTCTAAAATACCTGTACTTAATTAAAAAAAAATATGGCTCAGAAGGCTATTTGCAATTTTTATTATATGAAAACAAAAATTATATGAATTTAATTCAACTTGGTTTATTTAAATTTTTACTTATTTGTTTGTTTTGGGGTTGAAAATGGCAAGGACAACATAGTGGTGAGTCTTTCTGCATCTTTGATATATTTGCATTATTTTTCCTTCTCCACTGCTTAATATGGGTTCACTCTACATCATGTAAACACTGTACATCCATATATTTCTATCATGAATGCATCTGTCTTCAAATATGTTTGTATGTGTGTCTGGGGAATTCTCTGGCTGCTCTTTTCCTCTCAAGGTGTTGTACCCTTGTCTCCTCACTCTGGCTTCTCTGTCTCTTGTCCCAAAGTGACTGCTTAGATGGGCCCCATCTGAGTCTCTCTCAGCTCCAGCTGCCAGGGGCCCTGGTGTCCCTGTGCCCCCCAGGCATTAAGGCGTACAGCAGGGGAGACGCCTGCATTCCCGCAGCCTCTCAGGACACCGGAGGGCACAGTCACATGGCAGACACACACACACACACACACAAAAAAAACTCTCTCGAAGGCACTCTGTGTATTGAGGTATTTCTTACTGCAGCTGCAGATGACATATAAAGATGTTACCTCTGTAAATTAAAGGAATAGTCCAACAACAACAAAAAAATCTATTCTTTCATCATTTATTCAAGCCATTACGAACCTGTATGAATTTCTTTCTTCTGTGGCACATAAAAGAAGATAATTTGAAGTTTTGGTTCCCATTGACTTTCACTGTATTTTTGTCTGTATATTACAGAATTTTAATTTTTGTGTGAACTATCCCTTTAACTATATAATGCAAAAAGGGAAGACTTCTTACTGAACTGCTACTATTTCTGCTATTACAAATTCTCAATTTTCCCAAATTTCTTTTTCTGAGCTTACATCCCACAATAAGTCAGAATTGTGATATGTAAACACAAAATTCTAAGAAAAAGTCTCAGAATTATTTTTTTTCCTGCAAAATTAAGATGACATCTCATAATTCCACAAATGTCCCAAAATTCTTTTTTTATTAGAATTTTGAGTTTACATCTCACATTTCAGATTTTTTTTCACGCAAATCCACAAATGTCCTAAAATTCTGACTCAGAATTCTGAGTTTACATTTCACAAATTTTCACGATTTTTCTCAGAATTATTAAATTTTTATTATTATTATTATTTTGCAAAATTGAGTTTACAAAATTCACAATTCCACAAATGTTCCATAATTCAGTTTTTTCATAGAATTTTGAGTTTAGATCTCACAATTCTGACTTTTTTTTCTCAGAATTCTAAGTTTACATCTCACAATTCTGATTTTTTTTCATGCAATTCCACAAATTCTGAATTGTTTCTCAAATGTCTGAGTCTTCATCTCACAATTCTGTTTTTTTCACATAATTTTACAAATGTCCCAAAAATCCCAAAAATTGAAATTTTTTTCAAAATTCTCAACCTTTTTTTCTTAGAATTCTGAATTTACAGCCCACATTAAGTCAGAATCATGATATGTAAATTCAAATTTCCCAAAATTCAGTTGACGTTTACATCTCACAATTTGGATTTTTTTTCACACAATTACACAAATGTCCCAAAATTCTATTTTTTTTCTTCCTCAGAATTCTGAGTTTACATCTCACAATTCTGACTTTTTTCACACAATTCCACAAAATATCCCAAAATTCTGATTCAGAAAATTCAAAATTCTGAATTTTTTTTTTAAAATCAGAATCAGAGTTTACATTGACTTCCACTGTATTTGTGTCCATATATTACAAAATTCTAGGTCTAAAATATCTGGACAAAGTTATCAATTAGCATTCCCAACCATCCCATTTTCTTCTATTGGGTTGGTGAATATTCTCCTAGCTATTGTTTCTAGTCTCAGTTACAGAAACCAAAACTGTTTATGTCCACTGCAAGTTGATGTGATGATACTTTTATTGTAGAATGGAGGGAAAATGTATAGTTTAAGAAATGTAAGTACATGAGGATCATGTGACACTGAAGACTGGAGTAATGATGCTGAAAATTCAGCTTTCCATCACAGGAATAAATTACATTTTAAAATACATTTAAATCGAAGACGCTTAATTTAAATTGTAATAATATTTCTGTTTTTTACTGTACTTTTGATCAAATAAATGCAGATTTGCTGCACACCCTTCCTTTATTAACATGAAACCCAAGCATAATTTCTATATGTCTCTCTGTAATACATGTGTTAAAATGAGTACAATATGACCTCATCTATTCGTGACTTTGTGCCAAACCGTAGGGACAATTGCTGCAGAAATGAGGGCACATTGGGCTAATGAAGGGGTGTGAAGGGAACAAACTGTCCCTACGCTTCAGTGGCATTAAAGACACTGTTAAGACCTCCATCCTCCAACCTCTAATGATGTGCATCCCTAACAAACAGAGCTGCAGCACATTTCATTGTCAGGATTTTGACTGCCTCATCATACTTGACATTTCAGACAGTTTGTTGTGAACATACAATAGTAATGATAAAGTAAACCGATGAGCTGCCTTCATTAAAGGAATGTGAAAATGGTGTTTTGAACATGATATAAAATATATTTCATTTTTGCTATTATTTCAAGTGTGTGAGTTTTTCAGCCTTCTGTCACGGAGGAGTCAAAGTCTACAGTTGGTATGAATAAATCTAAACTTTATGAAATATGTACCATTGTTTTGGTATCTGTAGGTTTGTACAAACCACTAACCCTAAGTATGAGCAATAAACAGCGATGGAGTGCATTGATTTAGATTTGTGAGCAAATGAGAAGGACACAGCACTGTCCTTCAGGAGCTGTTTCTGATCTTACCTACCACCTACACTCAGCAGCAGAGACCAAAGGCCGGCGCTTTATAATTAAAGTGCACAGGATTATCTGTGTCTGAGGCCCAGAACGCATCACGGGAATGCCCTGTCAAACATTAAACGCAGAAATGCAAGAACAATCCACTTCAAATGATTGCTCACTGGCCTGAAACTAAAGGGGTTAAGTCTAATCCTCTCAGAGTTTAACTGCTATCAATGTCCTGCAAGGAAATGTAAGTGGAATGAAGTCAGGAGGTTTTGAACAGGAGGAGGTTGACTTAATGTTCAGGTTAGATGACGTGTGTGTCTCCATCATTTTGTAGAGCAAAGAATGGGGTGCTGGTTAGATGAGCGTAAATATGAAATAGACACCATGATTAAAAGCAGGTGTGCAAAATAAGTGGAAACTACTTAAAACATGATCAGTTTAGTTAAGAAGCAATCTGACATGAGATAAGCGTGGATGCCTGTTTCCACTATGGAAACTGTGACTTTTTTTCTGGAAAAAATGTCAAAATTGCAATATACAGTTGAGGTTAAAGGTTTACATGCACCTTGCAGAATCTGCAAAATGTTAATCATTTTACCAAAACAAGAGGGATCATACAAAATGTGTGTTCTTTTTTTATTTAGTACTGAGATATTTCACATAAAAGATGTTTACATATAGTCCACAAGTATCTTCTGTAGTTTCTGAAGGGCAGTAAAAAAATATGATATTTAGGCAAAATAAGAATAACATACACATCTTCATTCTGTTCAAAATTTTACACCCCTGGGTCTAAATGCATTGTTCTTCTTTGTGGAGCATCAGTGAGTGTTTGAACCTTCTGTAATAGTTGCATATGAGTCCCTCAGTTGTCCTCAGTGTGAAAAGATGGATCTCAAAATCACAGTCATTGTTGGAAAGGGTTCAGATACACAAAAATGCTGAAAAACCCAAAAAAATTGTGGGACCTGAAGTAATTTTCTGAAGAACAGCGGGCAGTTTAACTGTTCAGGACAAACAAGGGACTAATGAACTATCACTAAACAAAAAAACACAGCTGTGGATCATTCAGGTAACAACACAGTATTAAGAATCAAGCTATCATTATATATATATTATATACTATTATTTTCTCTAGTGGACTATATGTGAATGTCTTTTATGTGAAATATCTTATTCAGGTCAGTAATAAATAAAAAATAACATGCATTTTGTATGATCCCTCTTATTTTGGTAAAATAACATTTTGCAGTTTTTGCAAGGTAAACTTTTGACCTCAGCTGAATTAACTGAGAATTCTGATTTTTTTTCCCTCAGTTTCTCAATGTTCTCAAAATTCTTAAACTTTTTTTCGGAATTCTGAGTTTATGTCTCACAATTCTGACTTTCTTCACACAGTTCCACAAATGTCCCAAAATTCAGATTTTCTCCCTCACAATTTTGACTTTTTTTTTCTCACAATTTTCTCAAAATTCTCAACCTTTTTTCTCACAATTCTGACTTTTTTCCCCAGAATTCTGAGTTTACTTTATTCCTCAGAGTTCTGAGTTTACATCTTACAATTTTGACTTTATTCCTTAGAATTCAGTTTACATCTCACAATTCTGATTTTTTTCACACAATTCCACAAATATCCCAGAAATAATTTTTTTCTCTCAGAATTCTGAGTTTACATGTCACAATTCTTTTTCACACAATTCCACAATTTTTTTCCTCAGAATTCTGCATTTACATAATGAATTTGCACAATTCTGTTTTTTTCCCCACCACATAAACACAGAATTTTCACAAAATTCTCACAATATTTCACAGTTCAGTCCACCATAGAATTGAAAAAAAGGATAATTGTGACTTTTTATCTCACAATATGGACTTTGCAAATTTAACTTTATGTCTTGTGATTCTTTTTATCTCACAATTCTGAAAGAAAAGAAAATCATGGTGTTAATGTCTATAATATAATCTCCACATTTCTTTCTGCGTTTAGCAGATTAGAGCTGGGCGGTAATATTGTTTACAGTGACACGAGCAATGAAGCAGTTGTGATTTACTGTATCCTATTGCATCCTATGCAAGAATTCTGTATGTATGTGGATAAAGTCTGGCATATCTATCCTACTTTATATTTTGACCTTGGTTACTGCTCTGCTTCATCAGTTGGTACAGTTTTCCAGTAGTATTCAATAGAATTACTGACTGTCAAATTCAGTTAGATCTGGATCACACCCGGATGGATCCGCTTGCTTCTGGCGTAATACCTTTATTCCCACAATGCCCTGAAAAGGCCTAGTCCATTGCACTCTCTCTCTCTTTCTTCTGCATGTCTGGCCTAGATTCCTTTAGCTTGAAAAAAGGCAGAGGAGAGGGGAATGCTGTAGGTGTTTGAAACCCCTCCTTTCCCCCATCATCCTCTCCCCCCTTTACTTCCTCCTCAGGGAACGAAGCCCCATCTGCTACCCAGTGTGTCTTGTGAGAAAGCAGGAGAAAGGAGGCTGTTTCTGGGCTCTTTAGGGGCCGCTCTGGAGCTCCCTTCATACAGACAGCAGATGGAATCTTTTCCTAGTTTGTGTTTTACTTACAAAGACTCAACTTGTCAGGCTTGGGAGACAAAGAGCAAGAAAATGCCACCTCAGATATCTCAGTACACCAATCCACAATTTCAATTGATGTTCACCATAATAGTTTGGTTGACTCTTTTACAACTACAGTACACATACTCTAAATGGAGGTTTAGACTTTAAGTGTCCCCATTATTTTATTTTCAATATTGCCTTTTATGCAGTGTGGCAGCTGTATATGAATGTAAACCATCTGTTTTAAATGTGTTGTAAAGCCGAAAGTGCATGATAAATAAAGTTATTGTCTCCCAAATGAAACGAGTTGTCAGCAATTCGAATCCCACTTCTGTGGCGGTTACACGTCATGGTGTAACACATTTGCATTATTCCCACTTATGTTCTATGTTGGGCAATGTTTGCCCTCAAACCCTGTAGCTTGAAAGATGGCTCAGTACCCAGTTTATTTAGACCAGCTGGCTCCACTGAATCACAATCTGTAAGTACCATTAATAACTGATGTTTATATTTTCTATCCAGCGTTCAGAATAGGGCACTATTGCAATTGGTGTATTGTTCCTGACACGCACTGTACACAGTAGACCAATCACAACAGACTGGGCCATCTGACCAATCAGAGCAGAGTAGACTCACAAAAAGGAGGGGTTTAGAGAGACTGAATCTTTGAATGCTTCGAATGAATCGTTGGAGAATCGCTGTAAAATGAGGCAATATTAAATGCGTATTTTTCGTAAAAGCAATTGCATGCATGTAAACCTATAGGAGACTCCCAAAACAATATTAGGAACCTATTATTATATGGGCACATTAACCCTATAATAAAGCAATAAGCCCCAAAAGCCATGGTTTACAGTAAATTTATAACAGCTAAGGGGTGTTTTTAGGTACAAGGCAAAGCAGAGTTGTAAATTCACGGGACTTATTGCTTTTGTAAAACAGTTATTCCATATATGTGACCCTGGACCACAAAACCAGTCATAAGGGTCAATTTTTCAAAACTGAGCTTTATACATGATCTGAAAGCTGAATAAATAAGCTTTCCATTGATGTATGGTTTGGCCGAAATACAGCTATTTGAATATATGAAATCTGAGGGTGCAAAAAAATCTAAATATTGAGAAAAATCACGTTTAAAGTTTCCAAATGAAGCTCTTACTAATGCATATTACTAATCAAAAATTAAGTTTTGATATATGTACAGCAGGAATTTTACAAAATATCTTCATGAAACATAATCTTTAGGTAATTTCCTAATGATTTTTGGCATAAAAGAAAAATCAATAATTTTGACCCATACAATGTATTTTTGGCTATTGCTACAAATATACCCCAACGACTTAAGACTGGTTTTGTGGTTGAGGCTCACATATGTAGTAAGGTTTTACAACATAAAACAGAGCAAATAAAGTGTAATGATATTAATAAAAACATTATTCTTCCGCCAAACAATGTAGTTCTTCAGAAACAGTTGTGGTTGCAACAAAGTGGTTGCTGAGCAACACACAAATGTAAACAAAGGTGTATGTTTGTAGAGTAATTGACAACAGTTTAGAATGTGGCTCAACCAATCAGAATCAAGGACCGGAACTATCTGTTTTATAATAAAGCAATAAGCCTCAAGAAGCCGTGGCTTACAGTGAATTTACAATGGTTAAAGGGCGTTGTTAGGCACAACCCATACAAAATTTAACCATGGTTTTACTACTATAAAACCAAAAAAACACGATTACTACAGTTAAACCATGGTAACCACAAATTAACCATGGTCTTGCTACATTAACCATAGTTTAACCATGGTATCTGCAGTAAAACTATGGTTATACAAATGGTAATCAATGCGCTAAAAAACATGGTTACTACACTTCTGCTATAATAAAACCATGGTTAATTTTGTTAAGGGGACGTGAAGCGGAGTGCCTAAAACCCCCTTAGCCGTTATAAAATCACTATAAACCATGGCTTCATGGGGCTCATTGCTTTTATAAATGGTTATTCCTTATACGTAGTGCGGTTTCACATAATAAAACAGCAAATAAAGTGTAATGATATAAATAAAATGTTTTTTCAACAAAGGATTTTAACAAAGTGGTTGCCGAGCAACACACAAACATGAACAGAGGTGTATGTTTGTAAAGTAATTTACAACAGCTTTGATTGCAGCTCAACCAATCAGAATCAAGGACCGGAACTATCTGTTATATAAATGCATTTTAAGCAGTTACTGCTTGTTGATTTACACTGCAAGCTGTCAGATTTTCATCTTAATCTCTGGCCATATCAATATGCAAATAAATATGTAACTGCATTCCAAATTCAAAGTGACTCCTAGATCTCCTATATGAGCCACAAAAACCTTAAGTATCAAATATACGATACTCAAAAACAAATACAACGTTTTTTAGACTAAACACTTTGTCTAAAGGTTCAACAAACTGTTCCGTTTCATAAAATTACCATTATTTCATATATCAGACTTTACAGTGTTAATCATAGGCAGACAGATGGAAAATTGAATCAAACTATTGACTTGCAGCCTGTCTAGAGTTGCTGTTCCTCACATGGTTAGTCGTGCTGTTTCAGACAACTGCTCAGACTATGAACTGGAGGCATGATAGTTATTATCTTATTATGCATCTCATTTTAAACCTTTGGTGATCCACGGAGCTTCATCTTTGTGGCCAGACATGACGTGTTATTCTGCTAATGGCGAAATGCTCACAGCAGCTAATTAAGGGTGGTTCACTGAAAGGTTTTTCAGTTTACAGAAAGGGTGAATAGAAGTCTTTCTACCCAGTCTGTTGTGTCCCGTTTATGTGCACATTATTACATGTATCTGTGAGGAATGACTATTTCAGACTTACTTTTTCAGCTCTTTCACAGAAGCCCTCTCATTACCCAAACACAGTGGGAGTGTCTCAAACCCAAAATAGTTCTAAGACGGGCCAATTACATGGTGTTAAAAGCCAGATTTTCACTGAAATGTGACTGAGTGTGATGCTTTAGAACGTATTTAATGTATTTCACTCAAGGTGTAAAGAGCAACTTTCAGGATTCCAAACTACAGAATGAGAAATAACATGATGTTGAGATTCAGTGCTGTCTAGTTCACCTAAAAATGAAAAATCTGACATTATTTACTCAGCTTAGTGTTGTTTTAAACCTGTAGGACTTTCTCTTTTCTGTGGAATACAACAGAAGATATTTTGAGGCTGAATAGATAAAGTCATGCAGGGATGACTGTATTTATATCACTGCATTTGACGTACTTTATGTTGTAGAAACAAAAATTTGAATTGACTTTGGGACAATGGAACCAGAAGTTCCAGCATTTCTGGGTTTTGGCCTGCAAAAGTATGTCCTTTCAGAATCAGCACTGTATGAACTATTGCTTTGTTTTTCTTGAATAGCTAGACAGATCAGTTCTTATATGGATGAACTGCACGATGAAATCCCATTAAAGGAAAACACTGCCACTATGTGGCTGAATATTCTCATGCAACTATTGTGTAAGGAATCTGAAGGGTTATAGTGCTTTCTCTACATTATTCCTTACGGATTTGCATTTAATTAATTGTTTTAACACTGACCGTGCTTATTCTGTAATATAAGATCTTGTGGTAAGTACACAACACATGGCTGTCATCCAATCTTTACTGTGGAATAACTATGATACAAAACGGAAATGCATATTCTCAACATATTAAAGAATACAAAAATACTCTACAACCTTATATTGCACAAAAAAGAAAACTTTAAGAGGAGAATGTAGTTAAAATATTTCTTTTTTTACACCTGGAGTTTGTCAAAGGCACATTAAAATGTATTCAATTTCATGCAGTGATTTTTCTCTACAATAACTAAAAAGTAAACAATAGATTTAAAAGACTTAAAAACAATGTATGTACAAAAATATAACTAAAACTAAACCACATATGGAAATCTTATGTTACAAAGTTCAATACAATTCAACAAACATTTGGCTTTTATAGAATGAGACTTTACAAACTCCTTTATAAAATATACAAGTCAGACAAGACAAAATAAAGAAATGCTTCAAGTATAAAATAGCAAAGCATTACACTGTATTGCACTCTTACTGTACATGATGTATCATTCAGGCACTGCATCTATGCATGGATGTTTAAGGCCCAGTGTGGTATAATCTATACTTTAACCATTCAGTTATCTAGTCACATTTCTTCTTTCTTAAATACAGCAGAGCTGCTGCTGTGAGTGTTAATGTGTGTCTGTGTTATTACCCACGGTGCTTCAGCACGACCCAGCAGTAAACACTGAACCATGTGATGGGAGTGATTTCAGTTCGCTCAAATAAAATAAGCAGATCAACTGCAATTCACATTTTTAAATACATGCTGAAATCATTCCCTGGCCGTCGAGTTCTGGCACCTTCAAAGGCTCTTCACACAGAATGTTCTCAGGAGACCAGCGTTTCTCATTTTAGTGTCTAAGGAGATGCTTTTCTTCTCCTGTAAGGACTGTGGAAACTACAGCTACTTAGTTCAGTGTACTGTGCCTGAATAAACAAGGAGAATTCAAGACATGAGAAGCTTCCAGACAAATAAGCAAATGAAGCATTCAGTCAGATTTCAGACATTTGAAATGAATTTTGCACTGAGTAATAACATTTTTTGTTAAATTTCTCATTCTATATTCTTATTCCACTTCTTAAACAACCGCAATGCAAAGTCTGAGGTATATAAGAGAAATGTTCGTTATTGTATTGAATATTAGAATGTTGAATAAAAGGACTTCAATTGTTTATGTGTACAATATAATTTTAAACTGACAAATTGTTTGCATTGTATATTATAAATTATATTGATATACTTTAGTAAATTCTATTTAAATGGAAAAGACTGTATACAGTTGAGGTCAAAAGTTTACATACACCTTGTAGAATCTGCAAAATGTTAATTATTTTACCAAAATAAGAGGGATCATACAAAATGCATGTTATTTTTATTTAGTAGTGATCTGAATAAGATATTTCATATAATAGACGTTTACGTATAGGACAAACAAGGGACTCATGAACAACTAAAAATGACTAAACAAAAAAACAACAGTATTAAGAATCAAGTGTATGAAAACTTTTTATAAATTCAACTAATATTTTCTCTTGTGGACTATATGGAATTTTTTATGTGAAATATCTTATTTAGGTCAGTACTAAAAAATAACATGCATTTTGCATGATCCCTCTTATTTTGGTACAATAATTAACATTTTGCCGATTCTGCAAATTGTATGTAAACTTTTGAGCTTAACTGTACATTTTTAGCCAATAGCCTAATTTCTAAATTATTAGGCAAGGCAAGTTTATTTATATAGCACATTTCACACAAAATGGTAATTCAAAGTGCTTTACATAAAAGGAAGTAAAATAATCATAAAATAATAATCACAACAATAAAACAAGGAATTTAAACACGGACACAACCCCTGAACTGACACTATAAATATATATTCTTAAATCAAACTGTGTGGTAATTACCATTTGGACATCTGAAGGCACTCTGGAGAGGAAATCCATCACCTCATTGTTTTCAATGGCATATGGATTACGCAGTTTCTTTGTGAATTTATGTATACCTAAAAAATGAACACAATTATGACCAGTCGCTAGTGAAAACTCAGAACTTCAAGGAACTTGCTGCTAAAAACAAATTCCATTGTTAGGGAGTAAAAGAGCTGTTATCTTACCCCATAATAAAATAATGTAGCGTACTGGAATAAAGTAAGTGATCACTGTAGCTATGATGAGAACCAGGAAGGCCAGATTAGACAAGAACGGCACTGACCAGTTGAACGTACTAGGGAGAAAAAACAAAAACGTTGCCGTTTTACAATGAGTACCATGATTTTATAGCCTGTTTAGTGTTGTCATCTTGCCATAAGAGTTTATTCCCTTAAATATGGTGTATCAATGCTAATGTGCATGTATTCATTTGAATATTTGTACTGTCTGAATGTTAGCTTACTGACTAGCAATAGTGGTTAATATTTGCCTCTTCTGATTATTGTTGTTGAACAATAGTTGTGCATGCTTTGTTTAACAGAAGTTGAAGTTCCCCTTTGGTTTAGTTTCAAAATACAGACAGCCTTGCTAGTAGATAATGTACAATTTGTACAGTCTTAATAAATGTACAGTCTTAATTTGTTTCAGTCACAATCCATCATTTTAAGAAGCATTGTTTTTAACATTGGCAATAATAATAATAATAGTAATAATAATAATAATAATAATATTTAATTTAATGTAATTTAATTTCATTTAAAATCTTATCAACTCCAAACATTTCAATTGTGGTATATATTATGCAATTACCTTTATTCCCTTAATTTTCATTACAAATTTACAAACTGTATGTAAAGAGACAATACCTTTACATCTTAAATGAAGGGGTGAAAACCACACCTACTTCTTTATTCTTTCACCAAAGCATGCAATCTCCTCCAGAAGGTTCTGGACCGTAATGACAATCTCTTGAACCATGTGAATTTTCTCCATCAGACCTTTTTTTTCAGATTCCTACAGGAAGAAACATTTCAAAAGACCAAGAGCGTAAAACGTCATGCTTATTTACTCTAATCATTTTCTGAACAGGAAATTATTATACCTTTTCATCTTCATCTTCCTCTTCATACAACTCCATGGTGTCCTACAAAGGAAAAGCTTTATTTTTAAACACTTTAAAATGAAAGTTAAAGTCTTAATGTCATTAAATTATATCTGAGATAATACCTACGTGACCCAGGATCACAAAACCAGTCATAAGTAGCACTGGTATATTTGTAGCAACAGCCAAAAAAACAGTGTTTAGGTCAAAATGATTGATTTTTCTTTTATGCCAAAATCATTAGGATGTTCCATAAAGATATTTAGTAAATTTCCTACCGTAAATAAATCAAAACTTAATTTTTGATTAGTAATATGCATTGCTAAGAACTTCATTTGGACAATTTTAAAGGCGATTTTCTCAATATTTTGACTTTTTTTGCACCCTCAGATTCCAGATTTTCAAATAGTTGTATCTTGGCCCAATACTGTCCTAACAAACCGTACATCAAACGTACAATGGAAAGCTTATTTATTTAGCTGATGTATAAATCTCAATTAAAAAAATAAAATGACCCTGGTTTGTGGTCCAAGTCACATATTAAATCAGCAGTATCAAATCACTAAAACAATGCTAAACTAGATCCTTACTCTGGTTGATATTCTGCAATAAAAGGCACCACAATTTGGATATTTGGAGTTTTATTGCAATGTGCAATTTATCCAAAAAAAAAAAAAAAAAAAAAAAATCACCCACCAAGTCTCTGGTGACTCTCTCAGAGGCGATCTGGAGATAGTTCCATATGATGAGAAGGACCAAGAACATGGGCAGCATGTAGAAATCCCAGTACCACACTGTAAGAACAAACACCTGAAAAGAAACACATGCAGGATTTAGGCTTCATAAAGGCTGAGACTAATGAAGGGTCACATATTATATAAGTCTTAACAGTTCATGAATGTGAATGTGACTAAATTTACATGATTAACTATAAAATGAGCAAAAAATGTTTCACTAGATAACAAAAAAGTACTATAAAGTAGTTTAAACTACAGTTGAGTTCTTTGAAATAGGCCAACCTTTTACAAACACTCAAATACCAGAGTATTTGAATATAGTAAATACAATGGTTTTTTTCCCATAAGAGTGGGTGCAGCCATTTGTAAATTTTATAGGTTTGGCTTCTCATCCGTGTCCAGCTATTTTTAGCTCTACAAAACAGCTTGTTTTGCTGCTTGATATTGCATATTGGTGTGTCTCACCATATTATTTTAATGCATTATGTTAATTATGAACACACTGGTATGTAGTGCAAACAGTTTTACTGTTTACTATGTTATTATTCTTCTCGTTATTTCCCTATAGCGGCTAATGAACAGGAACTACAATTACAATTACAATTCAACAAATATTTGGCTTTTATAGAATGAGACTTTACAAACTCCTTTATAAGCTTACTTACGCACTGAAGAAAAAGGTGGTTAAAAAGTAACCCAGCATTTATATTTATTTCTAAATTATATTTAACCACAACAATTAAATTAAACAATCATGAATAAATGAGATTGATGAAACAAAGAATCACCAGAAATGCTATGATGCTCCTTTGCATACTTTCCCACTGAAAACAGCTCTTGATGAACTGGTTGACGTGGCACACGGCCCGATAAAGGTTCCTCACACGAAGAATATTCCTGGAGAGAACCTGTTGGCCGTTACGTAGTTAGCTCATACTTTTCCTAATGACACAACTGAAAAACTCATACTATATTGATACTATAATAGTTCATAAAGTCATACCTTCTTAGAAAACTTGGCATTGTCCTCCAGAAACTTCTGTTCTTTAGGTGTAAAGGTCCTGATGCTTGCTTTGATCTGGCCAAGGCAATGAACAAACAATTATATATCCAGAATTTGAGCATATGAAATATTTTACAGATACTTTATACACAGGTGCTGAAAATGCATCTGAGATCAGTACTTTTGAGCTTAATAATAACACTATTATCTTATGTAGAGCTGCTTTATACCTGAAATTGTATTTGATTCATAACCGATGAATTTTTCAATTTTTTATATGACATTTATTTATGCATGTGAATGTGAAGCTGTTTTCAAAGCACTTGACTTGGCTGAACTATTGAATAAAGGCGTAATCTTTTTGTTGTTATCAGTCAAGACTCACAGAATTGTAAATGACTTCCAGCTCCAGTACTATGGTTCCTTTAGACAGTCCTCCCAAATTCTCTTTCCTTAAAGGGCAAGCAACCTGATGACCGTTACGTATCTGTTGCAACAAGTAACATTAAACAAAATTCAAACATATTAATATATCAATTGCAATTCAATTAAGTTGTTTCTCAAATTATGTCAACGTTCTGCACTTACAGAGAGTAAAGGAAGAGCCACCTTCCCCAAGAAATCTGGGGCTTTGTCTCCATCCTCATCAAACACAGTCACTTCCAGAACCTCATGAATGTCTTTTACTGGGCTGGTCATAAAGATAAATGGAATAAATATCAACTATTGATTATAAATACAGAGCTGACACTGATAACTGTTCAAGAGCTTGGAGGCTGTAAGATTTTTTAATGTTTTTGAAAGTCTCTAATGCTCATCAAAGCTGAATTTATTTGGTCAAAAACACAATAAAATTAGTAATATTGTGAAATATTATTACAATTTGAAATAATTGTTTTCTATTTTAATATATCTTAAAATGTAATTTATTCCTGTGATTCAAAGCATCATTACTCCAGTTTTCAGTGTCACATGATCCTTCAGAAATCATTCTAATATACTAATTTGTTCATTTTAATTTTCACAATTGTTGCTGTATATATATATATATATATATATATATATAAAATTCTTTGAAAAAAAGTCTAAAGTTTTGAACATTATGGAGTACATTAATAAAGTTATTGTGATACTGACAAAGTGAAGACTTTATTCCACTCAGGGTTGAGGGTTTTGTATATGGTGTGGGTCTGCAGTCGGTTGTTTCCCAATTCCAGGACACAAAATGGGTCACTCTTTCCTAAAAATACACAGAAGATCCCATGAATGTGGTTGTTGATACTCGCACCCTTGCTGATGACTTTTTGTGTAATCAACAAATAATAAATAATACCATTTAGATCAGCAGCCAAGAGGTCAGTGGCCCTAATTACTTTAACCTGAAGAAAACCAACATCTCTCAAATCTTTCAGGGAGTTCCTGACACTCTGCCAAGATAAAAAAGGAGAGATTTTTTTTTTTTTTTTTTTTTAAATATCATAGTATGCAGTATACCCTTTGTAACATGCATACGGATGTAATGCAGTGAGGTAATCGGTTTAACATACATATTTAACCAGCATATTGTCTCTCTCATGAGGCTCTTCCAGTGGAGGAGCAACAAGATCCGTAATGGAAGCTCCTGTGCAGGGAGTGGGAGTGACGAGAAACACTACTCTGCCTCGCCCTGGGTCCAGCTCACGTGTAAACAGTGTTGATTCATTCAACGGCAACCCGGACAAGTCGATCTCACACCTGCAATGTGCACACAGTCACACCAGGTCTTAAACACAAAACCAGCAAGACATGCTTACAAGCAGGAAATTCTTTCCATGAGAAAGTCTTTTGAGTTGAATGTTCTAGGTTAAAGAAAAAAATAAGGTTTACACACTCTGAATGTTTATAAGCAAACATGTTTTTGTATTTCAGCTACATTAACCCTCTGGGGTCTGAGGTGATTTTGGGGCCCTTTAGATGTTTCAACATGTCCTGACATTTCTGCTTATTTTAGCTACTTACATATTACATACAACATGCTATTGGCCAACGTGTACATTTTTTCGCATTCAGCCCAAGCTGTGCTACAATAATATGTGAGCAAACTGGATGTACACGTTTGCATTTTTTAGAAAAAAAGATTATGCATGGTTTGTAAGTTTTGGGAAAATAAGTCCATACAACCCATACTGAATAACTGTGAACAAGACTTTTATATAATCAGTCTTGTAGGCTATTTGAAATTAAAATTAAGTGAAGTTTTGTAAAATAACAAGTAAAATAATCTGCCAATGGGGTAAGCAAAATAATCTTATTTCAAGTAAAAAACCTTCTTGATTTAAGAATTTTTACATACTTTTTTTTTTTTTTTTTAGTTATAAGTTCAAAAGAACAATGTTTATTTAATTTTTTTATTATTTACTATATTTTTTATTATTTCATTTATTTTTGTAATATAGTCTTTATGTGTCTTTATATGTCACTTTTTATTAATTTAATGCCTCCTTTGCTGAACAAAAACAATTAATTTCTTTCTTTAAAAAAGGTCTTAAGGATAAATATCACTTGTGCATTATTGGAATATTTCCTATAGTCATATTTAGAATGTAAAAAAAAATATATATATAGTCATGGCAGGAGCTGAAATATTAGATACTGTATAGCTTTGGAAAGACAAGGTATATACTTTAGTATAGCATCTTAGTATGCATTGGCATGCTTCCACTTCCAGTGCTCTAATGTAAACTGTGAAGTAAACAACATTTGGATTAATATAAAAACCAAATATTTTTTTAGATGTAATTGATTGTAATTTATTAACTATGCCAGCTTGTGAAATAAAGCTTAACTTCTAATAAACATTTCTTGAAGTCATTCAGAAACTTTAAACTCACTGTCCATAACATTCTTCACATCTCCTCCCCTCTTTTCCCACCACCTCAATCTCTAAAATGCTGGACGCATCAGGAAACTGGTTAAAGTCAAATCTTTCTCTCCACTGTGTGTAGACCTTCTTCACTTGACTCTGTGAAGATGAAGACAAACGTATAGCCATTATGTCAGAAAAGCTGCATTGCTACTCCTATTTAATCTTGAAATTCAAAGACTTTTAGGAAACAGCTAAACAGGTCGTCCTGATGCTTCTGTAAATACCTTGCTTTTATATTTCTGATCTCCCAGTTTAAAGCGAACAAACACGTCCCCCTGTACGTCCAGTGGTAAGTCCCGCCCCTCCACCAAAGTGATGGTAAACACGCCAGTCCAGAGTTGACTCTTCTTCATAGACTCCGTGAGACGTTTATTATGCTCTGTTGTAGTTCCCTGAGGATCGATAAAAATATTACAATGAGATATTGAGAACTTGTGCTTGTGCAAGTTTCTGGATGTTATATAGCAGTGGTTCTCAACTACCAGTAGGTTTTCAGGTTTGTTCAGACAGCAGGGAAAAATAATTGTAAATGCAAATCATAAAATGCATGATATAATCATGCACAGTTAATTTGCCTAAATAAATATACTTATCAACCCAGTTTTTATATCCTTCATTTCTGTCGCTTGGTAAAAGCTAGTCAAATTAGGCTGATGCAAGCATGGACAGGTTGTGCGGCATGGCCTCATTCTCAAAAACCATGAAAGAAATTATGCAAGACATAAAAAGGCATGACCCAGACTCACAACAATAATTACAAGTTGCCTGCATTGAGGATAAACATGGTTTGTGCCAACCACAGCATACTTTCTGTGGTGAATTATTGGCTTCCGAGAGCAGGAAACCATCAAAATTTAAATATATTTGGGTTGACATTTGATGTGCAAAAAAAGTTGAGAACGACTGTTATATTGGATGTGAGTTTGGTTAGTTTTAATCTTCATTGTGTTATTTTGCATGCAGATTAAAATACAGACTGGCCCCAAATCAAACAGCAGGATCATTGTTTGCAGAATCATTTGCTTTGAATATAATATTACAGGAAGTATTTGGATGAATTCAGGAGAAAGCGCTGACACAACCACGCTAGAATCAAAAAACAATTAGTGAACGATTAGAGGTAATTTAAAACTAATCCATCTCACCGAGAGGCTCCTTTTTTTCCTTTGGGCCCATCTCTTCACAATAAAAACAAATAATGTGAATATATATTTAGCAAACATTTAGTTAGCAGCGTTAGTTAGCTTGCCTAAGTTGCTTACTTGTTTTTTGTTTTTGCCGTCCCTCACAGACAAGCAGATATCGATGACTATGACACCCATATCGTCCTCCAGGCTGTTGGGGTCGTCCAGTGGAAGCACCATCTCGCTGCTCCTGCACAGCAGACAGAACAAAAGCATCAGAAACCACCCTTCTGGTTTGACCTTCAATACAAACACTTCAGATTAACCTACTTCTCAAGTTCCAGTTTATTCAGCTCAATACCGCAGGAGCCCATGAAGTCATCCGTTGTCAGATCTCGATCATAAACCTGAATAATGGATGGATGGGACTGCTTAATGTACCTGTAGGTGTCTTGGCATAATGATGCCACAGCAAAATGAATGCGTACCTTGATGAAGAGTTTCTGGTCCAGGTTGCGGATCGGGAAGGAGAACGTCTCATTCCAGACGGGGTTAAGATTCTTATACACCACTTTACTTTTGTACAAGGTCTTCCCGTCCAGTTTGAATTTCACATATGGATCACTTGTGCCTATGGAGAGAGGAGAATTTTATGGACCATCTGCAAATTTGGTTAAATATTTCTTAGCTATAGTCCTTACATGTATTACGGGCTTATTTTAATTTTCGAATCTAGAATTAAATGAAAATGCAATGCAATTTAAGCATTATATATATGTATGTATATATATAAAACTACATAAAAAAATATATCTCTGCTATAATAAAAAGCACTACAGTTTAAAAGTTTGGGGTCTTTTTTTAATTAGTACTTTTTTCAGAAAGTATGCATCAAATTTGTTAAATGTGACAGTAAAGACACTTTATTTTGATAGTCCACTTCAGACATTCTACTAACAGTAAGTAACTTTGCAACTATATGTCAAGTAGCAGTCATTACAGTATTAGTAGACTGTCTGCTTAATATCTTCTAACACTTTATTTTGATGGGTCCACAACATACAACATACTGACTATAAGAAACGTTGCAAGTATATGTCAACTTATTCTACTAACCCTAAACCTAATCTAACAGTCTGCTGTGAGAAATGAATGAGAATTAGTTGACATGTAGTTGCAAAGTTACTTATAGTTAGTATCATGTCTAAAGTGGACCATCAAAATATAGTGTAACCAATAGAAAAAAAAAAATGTATTCTGGAATAAATAAATATTTTCCACAAAAATATTTAATAGCACAGCCTTTTTTTGACTGTGAATAATAAGAAATGTTCCTTGAGTAGCAAAACAGCATATCAGAATGATTTCTGAAGGATCATGTGACACTAAAGACTGGCGTAATGATGCTAAAAATTCAGTGTTGCATCACAGGAATAAAATTACATTTTAAAATATATTAAACCAGAAAACAGCAATTTTTAATAGTAAGTTAATATTTCACAATACTGTTTGACGGTATTAGGAACACTCCACTTTTTTTGAAAATAGGCTCATTTTCCAACTCCAACACAAACTTAGTGCCGGTCACTTTCAGGCGCTGCGCAATATCAATGCCCCTGCTGCACCCATGGTAGCAAACGGTAGCAAAGTTCCTTGATTATTACGCTGGAATGAGAGTATAGTTCCTAGCCATATCAGCCTAGAAAAATCGCAACTCAAACTATCGTGGGAGCGGCCTCTGTCGGTGCGACGCCACAACGACAGGCATCTGAGAATGGCTCGATTTGAAAAAGGGAATATTATTTTTACAGATTAATTAAAAACCACTGCATGGATTTTTATCATTATAGGGTAGATTTGTACATACACTGCCAACACACATTAATGTTCAAACAACATGTAAAAGTGAACTTAGCATCCGATGACCCCTTTAAGTGTTGGAATCCTGTTTGACAGATGATGCAGCCTCCTAGAAATTATGTCACTTGAACGTACATTATTTTACAAAGGTTTTTGGATGAGGGTAATTCATTGTGCAAATTAAAAGTCCTGCTGAAAAAGAAAAATCTGAGGGACAGGCCAAAAACCTTACCCTTACCAGCATAAATGCTATTTAAATTATTTAAAATAATATCTAATAGATTTTTTGATGTAATATTGATGAAAGCATATGCACATTTATTTGTTGCTATATTAAATCTATGTTTGATTATTTCTTAGGGACGCATATATATATTTACTTTTATTCCTTCTTTGTGGTTTTGCTTTGAAATATTACTGTTATTTTAACAAAATTGTGCATCAGACTAAGTCAGTATGTGATAACCAAGATACAGGTCATTTTGTTACATGACCACAAAACCATAGAGCAGGAAATGACATCACAGAAAGGACCCCTGTAGACCCTCATAATATGGTATGTCACATGTCTTAAGAAAAATCAATATGACCTTTTGTGGCACAACAGGTTAGTTCAGCTTGAAATGTCAAAAGGAATAACCCCAAAGGAAAAGTCAAACTGCATACTAAAATGCATCTTACCAGTGTTAAAAATGTTCGAAAACATTCATAAACGCCTATCCTCATGTGTATTCAAGTATCATATTACATTTCACACATGACATTTACTACCATTGACACTTGAGTTATCAATCAAAATGTGTCAAAAGCATATGGAACTGTAATTGAACAAGTTTTTTAAATATTTGACAATTCAGACATAGTAATTTGTATAACCTAAGGTATTCCTTTATGACTTTCATAAACTTTCAGTAAACTATGTATATGTGACACAAACAAGTGCAGTCCCTATCAGTTTCCCTTCAATCAGATGACATGTTTAGTAAAGTCAGTTAGTTTAGTCATGTGTGTGGGTTTGCCTTTGACAAGGATGTGGTTAATACTTGAATGCAACATCAGTGCATGAGGCAAAACCAGGCAGCTTCCGGAGAAGACTAGCATTTTGACAGAGAAAGAAAACCTAGAACATGTTACTACTTTTGGTATGGTTAACAGCTATAAAAATGATGGATATAAATAGGGCCTTTAGTACAGCTGCAAAGGTGATACAAAGCAACCTGCCTTGCTCACTACGGTTTAGAAAATAACCCTGTTGCACCAATAGATGGCGGCATGTAGTAAGTGTGAACAAGTCATCAGTTATTCTCTCGTCCACCACAATTTAAAGGGATAGTGCACCCAAAAATGAAAGTGCAGTGTTTATTTACAATCAGTCTTTAGTTATACCAAACTTGTACGAGTTCTGTTCTTTAAAATATTTTCTGGTGTGATCAGCAAAAGAAATAAACATATACAGGTTTGGAATAACTTGAAAGGGAATAAATAATGAGAGTTTTCATTTTTTGCTGAACTATCACTCTATTTAAAAGCAACTGACCCCATTTTATACATGTACTTAGTCTAACTGTGTTTGAATCAATGCTTACTAATCCGAAATCAAATTTTATTTATTACAGGCTGCTGGAAATTCAGCTTTGGATCACATAAATCACATTTTAAAAAATATATTAAAAGTAGCGCTGTCAAAAGATTAATCGCGATTTATCACATTCAAAATAAACGCTTGAGTTTGCCTAATACATGCGTGTGTACTGTGTGTAATTATTATGTATACGTATGTATAAATACACACAAATGAATGTATATATTTAAGAGAAATATGTTATGTACAAAATAGTTTTATTTATATATAACATAAATTCTATAAAAATTATAATACTTGTAAATATTTCTTAAATATATACATGAATGTGCTTGTATTTATATATACATAATAATTACACACAGTACATGCACATGTATTAGGCAAACTCAATTAATCATTTATCATTTAAGTTATTTTAAATTGTAATAACATTACACGATACTGTTGTTTTTTTGTATTTTTGATCAAACAAATTCAGCCTTGGTGAGAGAAACACATCCCACAAACCAAACCTTTGAACGGTAGTGTATATTTGAATATCCTGTTTAACGATATTCTTTACAAAAGTAAAATGAGTCGCAATCAGCAATTTGTGTTGACTTTAAACACAGCAATTTGATATGTGAACATATCATTCACAAACACTGACTCTAACATGCAAATACTGACTGTAAAATCTCAAGCTGATCTATTATATAACAGACACACCTGTGAAAACAGTCAATAAACGCAGAGAATAAAAAGTTCACTAACAGTATCCTAATTTGTCCAACAGGAGGATCAATTAAGATTCACAGCTTTCTGAGAAAACATGGCAACAGAAGAGCTCTGAAAAAGCTTAACAGGCCCACGACCACTAATCATGAAATTACAGCAAAGCACACAGTCTTATAAACAGGAAAGGAGCTTGTTCAACGAGCCACGTAGCAATGACGCAATACAGACATAATAACAGCTGTAAATGAACTCGGGAAGAGGAAGTATACCAATGCATATCCTAGTCTCCACCTGTCTATGTTTTTACATGTCTTATGCAAGTGCCTCATGTGCCAGTAAAGTCAATAATGCGCTTTGAAAGTTCAAGGTGTGTCCTGCATCTACGCAGGTGTGGCATCAGACAGGTTTGAATGTGCTTGGAGGAATGATGGCTCAAATATGAAAGAAATGCACACGTTCTGGTGATAATGCAGTGAACTAAAGCAAAAATTAGTGATCAAAGAGTGATTAAGTTCTTTTAAGGTCTAGTAGTTAAGGTCTGCTTGCGTTCACACTTTCACTATCCCTATCATTTTTTTATTTAAATGAAAAATTAAGCTGAAGTATATAATTTCTATGCCACTACTGTTACTGCAAAAACAATGATTTGAAAATTAAGTTTCTAACCTCAACAAATAAGTCCCTGCTAAATAAGTTATTAGTAATAGCCCTGCCCTAAAGTCACACTATTGGTTAGTTCAGTAGTAGACATGTTAGACCATCCAAACAAACAGAGCAATGTTTTTAAAGCTTATTTACATTTGTTTCTACAGGGTAAACACCGGAAGGAAGAAATTTGGAATTGGAAACAACACCCATCAGGTTTATGCATCTGCACTACAGTCACATTTTGCTGGACTGTGGTAATTTCCGCTGATGGGTGCGCCTTTAACAAATAAAGCACGTATACAAAAACCACTGATTGTTATGAAAATGTAGGATGTGTGTGGTGTTTCTGGGTGTGTTGTGTTTATATACAGATATCTGATACTCACCACAGCGGTCTCTAATGACCAGTCTGCGTCCCTCCTTCAGGCATATAGTGAGCAGATACGTTTTATGAGCTTCCTTCTGATGCTCATTCACTCCAGTGGATTCTGTCTTCATGTCCAGAATCTGCTGAAAAAATTTATGAGAGAAGCATGCAACAAGCTTTCATATGAGTCATTTGGAGACCATATCTGGGTGATGTATTGAGTCGGGCAGCGATTGCAGTATGTTATAATTAAAAGCATTTTAAGCAACATTTTGGTCATTTATGAATTCAATTTGACTCTTTAGTGAACTGAAAAAACTGAAAGGTGATTAAAAATAGTAAAAAGAAAATACAGAAGTGGTGACTAGTTACACTAACTCAAATATAAGCTTTGTTTTACAGTTCTTAGAAGTCACTTCTTTTTTGCTACTTCATCATTTTTTAGAACTTTCTCCCACTGACTAACACTGACAGTATTATTATTCATTATTTATCATAATCTATGATTAATAAATCAGTGTGATAGTTGCATATGAATTTCGATTAGGTTCTTTCTTATACTACCATTCAAAAGTTTGGGGTTGGTAAGATTTTGTAGCTTTTTGAAAGTCTCTTATGCTCACCAAGGCTGCATTTATTTGATCAAGAATGCAATAAAAACAGTAATATTGTGAAATATTATTACAATTTAAAATAACTGTTTTCTACGTCAGTATATATTAAAATGTAAATTATTCCTGTGATGGCAAAGCTGAATTTTCAGATGATTTTCACAAAAATCCTTTAGAAACCATTCAGTGGGCATTTCTCATAAGCTAATCACTGTTTTTTTTTTCAGCATACTTTGATGAATAGAAAAAAAATAGCATTTGTTTTAATTAGAAATCATTTGTAACATTATAAATGTCTTTACTGCCACTTCTGATCAATTTAATATGTCCTTGGTCAATAAAAATTTCCCTTTTTTAAAGAAAACTTACTGACCCCAAACATTTGAAAAGCAGCATACACTGATTTGCAAACCAGTAGTTTCCTACTAAATTCTGATGCTTGCTGACAGCATGGCTATCATAAATCAGTACTGCAGCATTTTATTTACACAGAACAATAGTTCTACAGTATTAAAGGGGTGGTTGATTGGGATTTCACTTTTTTCAACTTTAGTTAGTGTGTAATGTTGCTGTTTAAGCAGAAACAATATCTGCAACGTTACGAGGCTGAAAGTTCAATGCAAACGGACAAATTGTCTTTCAAATTTATGGCAGTTTAATGCCTACAAAAACGGCTCGTAGGGACTACAACTAGCGACTTCCTGGATTGGTGATGTCACAAAACCAGTATGCTATAATAAAAACCATTTTAAGCAACATTTTTGTCTGTTTTGTAATTTATGAAATCAATTTGACTGTTTAGTGAACTGAAAAAACTAAAAGGGGATTAAAAATAGTTTAAAAAAAGTAGTACAGAAGTGGTGACTAGTTACACCAACTCAAATATAAGCTTTGTTTTACAGTTCTTAGAAGTCACTTCTTTTTTGCTACTCCATCATTTTTTAGAACTTTCTCTCACTGACTAACAGTGACAGTATTATTATTCATTATTCATCATAAAATATGATGAATAAGTCAGTGTGATATTTGCATATGAATTTCGATTGGGTTCTTTCTTATACTACCATTCAAAAGTTTGGGGTTGGTAAGATTTTGTAGGTTTTTAAAAGTGTCTTATGCTCACAAAGGCTGCATTTATTTGATCAAGAATGCAAAAAACAGCAATATTGTGAAATATTATTACAATTTAAAATAATTGTTTTCTATGTCACTATATATTAAAATGTAATTTATTCCTGTGATGGCAAAGCTGAATTTTAAATGATTAGATTCTGATGCTTGCTGACAGCATGGCTATTCTAAAACAGAACTGCAGTATTTTATTTACACAGAACAATAGTTCTACACTATTAAAGGGGTGGTTGATTGTGATTACTATGAAGTGACTTTTGTGCCAATATTCAAACACACAATCTGCTTTGCAAAGAAAAAACACAAAGTGATTTGCAAATACAAAACTCTATCAGAAATATATGTATTGTGTGTTACAACTGTGAGCCTTTTTATGAGGAAACTTGAATTGATTTTCTCACAAATGCACGCAGGCAGATTTTCTCACAGGCAGATTTTCTCGCATTTTCTGTCAGATAGAGTTTTGTACTTGCAAATCACTTTGCATTTGTTTGAAAGTCGAGGGTTTTTTTGCAAAGCAGACTGTGTTATTTGCAAAATGCTGGATTTGTTTAACGAATATTGGCACAAAATTCACTCCATAGATTTCACTTTTTTAACTTTAGTTAGTGTGTAATGTTGCTGTTTGAGCATAAACAATATCTGCATAGTCACGAGGCTGAAAGTTCAATGCAAACAGAGATATGAAGAGTTCAGATGCAAAACCAGCTAAAAGCCATCTCGGTCAAAAATGAGATAATGGTATTGAGTAAATGCTCCTGACACATAGTATACGTCCATCAAATACTTTTACCTTAAACTCGATAAATTCCAGCCTCAGCCCAATCAGAAGTACCAGTATTTACATAGAAACCTTACAAAGTAGCCAGAAAGAAATGCTAATTTTAAAGAAATATGTCAGATGATTTTACAGGCTTTTGCATCTGAACTCTTCATATTGTCTTTGAAATTTATGGCAGTTTAATGCCTACAAAAATGGCTCGTAGGGACTACAACTAGCGACTCTCCGGATTGGTGACATCACAAAACCAGACATTAACATAAACCCACCCCGGGGAAACAGTCAACAAAGAGGGTGAGGCAAGAAGAGGAAGAGTTGTTGCCATGTCGTCATTACTTGGCCAGCTAACCAATCTGAGCCCATTGCATATTTCTGAGGGAGGGGCTTCACAAATCATCAGAGCGTTCATCGGAGAAGGGACAGAGCGGTGTAGAAATTATGCAAAATTATGTGAAAAATTATGCGTTTCTTTAAAAACAAAGCATTAACATGTTAGACTGCACCCCATTAACACAATCAAACCTAGAAAAAACCCAATCAACCACCCCTTTGAAGGATTAGTTCACTTCCAGAATAAAAACTTCCTAATAATTTACTCACCACCCATGTCATCCAAGATGTTCATGTCTTTATTTTTTCAGTCGAAAAGAAATTAAGGATTTTGAGGAAAAAATTCAAGGATTTTTTTTGCATATAGTGGACTTCAGTGGGGTTTAACGGGTTGAAGGTCCAAACTGCAGTTTCAATGTAGCTTCTTCACGATTCCAGCCAAGGAATAAGGGTCTTATCTAGTGAACGATTGGTCATTTTCTTAAACAAAATAAAATATAAAATAAAACATAAAAATGCATATACTTTCTAACCACAAATGCTTGTCTTGAACTAGCTCAACTTCATGCATTACATAATCACGTTGGAAAGGTCACGCATGACATAGGCAGAAGTACTGACCCAGTGTTTACAAAGTGAGCATGCAACGCAAGCCAAACACAAGCCAAAAAAAAAGTACAACAAGGACGTCAGATGATTTTGAAGTTGGAGGAGAAAATGCAACAGAGCAATAAAGTACACAGACATACAAGATGTGCGTAATAGTGTAACCACGCGTGATCTTTCCAACGTGATTATGTAATGTGCAGAAGCAGAGTTAGTGCAAGACGAGCATTTATGGTTAAAAAGTATATACATTTTGATAGATAAGTCATTTTGATAGATAAGACCCTTATTTCTCAGCTGGGATCGTGTAGAGCCCTTTGAAGCTGCATTGAAACTGAAACATGGACCTTCAACCCACTGGCTCCCACTGAAGTCCACTATATTAACTTTCACATGGTCAGGAAGCAAACCTTGAGCCTTCAATGACAGCTTTGGAAAAGAACACTATTACGCACAGTATGATCCATTTCAGGGGCATTTAAGTACAATGTCAGCTGCATGCACCCTACTGAATGTCCTTTGATATCATGTCATAGTAGAACTGAACACAACAAAATAACAAACACACATACACACACCAAACATGCTAATACTTACATTATTGTGCTCGTTGTCATGTATGGAGAACGTATCTGAACCATTTCTGTTGAAAGGCAGCTTCTGTTACCCAAACACAAGAAACGGAAACATGAAATACTTTTCTAGATATGACACAAAAAAGTTACTAATTCACAAACCAATGGTGCAAAGAGATTTCCTCATTTTATCCAAAGCCCGTCTCTAGTAGCCAAAAACAGTTTTATTTTCTAATTTCAAGGCACATATTTCCAAAATAACACTGACGATCATCTTTCTTAATATCTTTATTAAAAATTCCTTAGCCCCAGGGAAGATGAATGCTAAGCCACATCCACAAAGAACTTGGGGAATTAAAGTTTCCACCGCTAGGAAACCTCAAAATGCATACACACACTTGTAAACGAGCTTTTAAACATTGTTTTGTTTTAAAAACAAAGCAAAGTGTAGAATTTTCCATTTTTACTGAAAATACCAAGATAATCTTTCATCATCAGGTGATTCTGTGTTTAAGCCAAACCAACCTGAAAAATGAGTAGCTGACTCACCCGTAAAGGCAAATATTCTCGCATACTATCCAGCACCCAAGCATCAAAAAATAAAATAACTCTACTAAGATAAATGTGGAAGATCAGCAATGCAAAAGCAAGCAGCGTTACTTAACTAACAAACCGTCTACCTCCACCTGACCATGAAAGATCTCCGTTTGTTTTATTTTTGGTGCCGTACAGTACAGTGAAGGTAGCACGACACTTCCCGGGCGGTCATTTGCATTTTAAACAAATGGAGAAGCACCATTCTGCTCTAAATGTGTAATACCACATTCTAGGGCTTTGAAATGTTATGACAAGTTCCTGCAGCGATGACTTGCTCATGTTCAGAGGAACTGGGTTTCACAATAGAATGATGCTTTGCACTATTCTCTGGAGGGGAGTAGTCAAAATGGATGACGGTGAAAAACTGTTTCATTTAAATTAAATTATTAACAGCATGCCAGTATAGTGAAACCTACCAGAAAAGCATTCAAATGCAACCCATTCCATTAGAAACAGCATCTGTGTGATGTATGCAGTTGATCAAAAATTAAAAGAACATGAGGAAGTACTAAGTTCACCAAATGGATCAAATGCAAACAGGTGCGTGCAACACAATCTTGCTAGATGGTGCCCATAAAAAGCAGAGTCACAGAAAACTTCCTCCCTCCCTCCCTTGATGATTAACCCAACTGAAAGATCAAAACGACTTGCGCATTTTACCTCACTTAGGCTCTCTGACAAATCCATCTCATCTGTGGATTTGGAGATGTTGTGCTCCTCACATGGGCCATCAGTGACTGAGTCCTGCGACTGCCAGCCGCTCGAGTTCAGCGAATCGGCGAGGCCGGTGCCTCCCCCTTTCTTTCGCCTGAGGGGGGTGGTTGGGCTACTATTGCAGCTGGAGGACGTCCGGAGGTCAGTTGGCTGATGATGGGCGGAGCTCTTTAGGGAGGACGGCCGATTCCTCTGCAGGACGTCTGCGTTAGAGGTGTTCATCCGCTGGTCCAACAAGCGCTCTTCTCTCACCTCCGGCTTTTTGGGGTTTTTGTCGCTACCAGTCCGCGAGTATCGAAAGAGTTTGGCTTTCTGGCGCAAATTGCCAATCATAGACTTTTTGTCCTCCATGAGAAGGGCGTTGGAGTGTGTGCTTATGTGAATTTCGCAAGTTGGTCGCAAAGGCCTCTCTCTCACACACTAGAGCTGGCTTGTGACCAAGACCTGCAAGGACAATACGAGAAAGTAAATTAAACACAAATGTTGCAATTGCATGATTAAAACAGGCGTCTGCATTCACAAATACAGCTTAAAGTCAACATGAAATCAAAACTGATCCTTTTTACTTTCACAATGACTACAAAAAGTGAAGAGTATTAAGCAGAAAAATGAATAGGAGAATTGGTATTTGTGGCAGCATGAATTAAAGTCTAGTGATTTGAGCTAATGAAGCTACATTTATAATACCTATACTTGTTAGACCTGTTAGTTTATTGCTGATTTGAAATATGTTATTGAAAGACAATCTTGCCAAGTAGCTTTTGAGATAACTGACCTGCTTTAAAAGGACTTTAGAATTAATGCACGTAATTAGCGCATAATTACAAATAAATGAAATCACAAAAATGCTGCTTTTCGTTTGCATGTGGCGTCACTAAATCATCCAGCCATCCCTTGCCTTGTTTATTGGTTTGCAAAAAGTATATTCAAATTATTTGTCTAAATCGGTCTCTTCTTTAAAGTCTGAGTTCAAGGGGAGCAGTCTGATTATATGAAAATCATTTCATGCGAAACAAATAGAAAAATGTCTCCAGGCTTGCATGCACTGACTTGCTAGTATTAGCAGGTTTAGTCACCTGAATATGAAAAATATCATATTGTACTTTCACCTGTGGAAAATTTGTTGTGTCAGATGACCATAAATACTATGATGTTGTAAAGACAGTTAATATCAACAGACTGCAATGTCAATAAACTGACACGTGTCAAACTGCATGTTCATTTATGTAACTTGACCTGCCATTAAAGCAAACATTTTCTACATTTTTACCTGCACCTTTATTTATATTTTAAATTTGCTTTAACCCTTTAACTGTCACCGTCCCCTCTGTGGGACGCCTACGTTTACTTCACCATATTACAAATAAATCCTAATCTAATCATGACAAACTATACATCGTTGGAAAGGTCTAAGACTCCTTAATAGATATTTTACCATATTTCTGTGTTACAAATTATGTAGGAAAAGTAATAGATTAATATATGTCAAGAGTGCAACTTGAAAAATCTACATCATAACAGGAGTTCTGACCTTTGTCACAAAAGACTTTCTTCGTTGCCTTTTTCCCTATCACACTTTAGAAATCATAAGAAATTATATATCAGTGCAAAACTTAAAATCTCAAAATTCATGCTTTGAAAGGCATTTTAAAAATTAGACATTGCATTACCATGGAAATTGTACATCAAAATCATATCACAAAATGTTTTCATTCATGAATTATAAAAATGTAAGTCTGGATAGTGCATTTTTATGTCTGTGTTCAAAAATGGAAGTGACGCCGGTTTCACACTGCACACGTAAGCAGGGCTGCGGCAGCGCGTAGCAGGAGCAAAGCAGAAACGTCAGTGCAGTGATCGTTTCGGCCCCTAGTCTATTTTTGCTGCACCGCTTACGCTCGCTTTCAGTGGCAATGTATTGATTATGGCCAAAATACACAGGGAAAAGTAGCAGTTTTACCCCAAAAAGTACACTGATGAAATCTACCGTGTTGTAAACACAGTATTATGTAATTAACAAGATAAAAAATATTTTTTTTCCTGAACTTCCAAAACAAGTTTAATTAATTTATACAGTTTTTTTTTCTGACGTTACTGATTAATTGTAATTATTATATTAGCCTATATATATAGCCTATATTTATTTTAGTCTTTTTTAGTTATTTAATCTTAATTTATAAGATTAGGTGTCATCATGATGACACTTGTAAACAAACACACGTGTCACAGGCGGGTAGTTTTCAGAGTGCAACTGCCAAGAAGACCATCATGGATGTCATGGACGTCTCGTCTCATCGTATAAGTTGAGAAACATACAGTCGTTTATGATCCTCAACATTTGCTGTATAAAGACTTGCAGGCGAAGGAAAAAGCATGGGAGGAAGCTGCAGTATCTCTTGGTGTAGATTGTAAGTCATTTATTTGTTACAAATTTACGCTGACCCACGAGCGAACAGATCAATAGGACTATAGATAGGTAAACACAATATAGCACATACTATTGACATCTATGATGTACGTGACTGTACTGTAATTTCTGTTTTACTTTTCGAGAAATTGATCATTTAAAATACGTTTTTTATGAAGAACTTTGACAGTTATGGATTATCCTTAAGTTGTTTGTGATGGGTAATGTATGTACATTTAATGTTTCTAATATATGTAAACAAAAAAAATATTTGCTTACCTTTTTGACTATAGGTAATGTGTAATACATATATTTTTATATATTATAGCGAAGTTATACGCTATTATAAGTTATACGCGCTGCTTACGTCCTGCTTACGCGTTCAGTGTGAAACCGGTCTTGGGCTCTTTAGGTTTTAATCAACGTTTTAACAACTTTTTTTAACTAGCTGCTTTTAAAAGCTTCTGTGGTGTGGCAAATACATTTTTAAAAGTACAAATATTTCATGTAGTCTCTCAATTCATACAAAAATATAGGATTTCATTAAAAAAAGTTCACTTCCAGAATTAAAATTTGCGTCCTACATCGCTGTTTTACCTTTTGTTGTAAAGGCCGTTTGATATTCTTTGCACGTTTACTTTGTAAACACTGGGTCGGCACTTCTGAAGCGATGTAGGACGATTTTGAAGTTGGAGAAGAAAATGAGATGGAAGTTTTTTGACCTACCCTAACTGTCATGAACCGGAATACACCGAGTTCACGCAGAGCTAGACAGGACGAGCATTTGAGGTTAAAAAGTATGTAAATTGTCCATTTTTTTGGAAAATAACCAATTGTTTCACTAGATAACCCTTCTTCCTTGGCTGGGATCGTTTAGAGCCCTTTGAAGCTGCTTTTAAGCTTCATTTTGGAAGTTCAAACTCGAGAAATCCTGAAATGTTTTCCTCAAAAAAACAAGAAAGAAAGAAAGACATAAACATCTTGGATGACAAGAGGGTTAGTACATTATCTGTAAATTTTTATTCTGGAAGTGAACTTCTCCTTTAAAGCTGCATGCATAATAAATGTAGAGTAATTTAAAATATTTTAAGGTATTATGTTATTATTCATTAATATATTATATAACTTTCCAAAAGTACTTCATCTACCCAAGTATCTATTAAAATAAATTATAAAAAAAACAATTTCTGAAAGTGTTTCACATTGCTGACAGAAAATCTCACTTTGTGCATTAGCTAAATTGCATAGAGCAGATGCTACACTGTAAATGACAGGATATGACATCAGCAAACAGCATTTCCATAAAGAAGAATTTGCATTTTGTGTTAGTGTCTGGTGAGTGTACTTTTTTTCTAAAATGCAATGTATTACACTACCAGTCAAAAGTTTTTGAACAGTCAAATTTTTAATGTTGTTTTTAAATAAGTATCTTCTGCTCACCAAACTTGCATTTATTTGATCCAAAGTACAGCAAAAACAGTAGCATTTAGCATTTCTATTTAATTTTTTTTAAATGTAATTTATTCCTGTGATTTTAATGCAGAATTTTTAGCATCATTACTCCAGTCACATGATCCTTCAGAAATATTTTTAATATTCTGATTGGCTGCTTAAAAAACATTTATTATTATTATTATTATTATTATTATGTTGACTCTGTGTATAATGTGTATAATTTTACAAATATTTTTTACTTTAGATAAATGCTGATCTTTGGATCTTTCTATTCATCAAAAAATCCTGGAAAAATTTACTCAACCACTGTAAATATTGATAATAATAATAAAAAATGTTTCGTAAACAGCAAATTAGAATGATTTCTGAGGGATCATGTGACACCGAAGACTGGAGTAATGATGCTGAAAATTTACCTTTGATCACAGGAATAAATTACATTTTTTAAATATATTTAAATAGAAAGCATTTATTTTAAATAGTAAAACTATTTCAAAATGTTACTGTTTTTGCTGTACTTGGATCAAATAAATGCAGGCTTGGTGAGCAGAAAAGACTTCCTAAAAAACATTAAAAATCTTACTGTTCGAAAACCTTTGGCTGATAGTGTATATTACTTCAACACATACACATGCTCACATAAATACAGTAGTATATATAAATACTGCATCTTGAGATACGAATATATTTTGGAAATACAATTGGGAAGCCTAATCTAAAACAGTAGCAGATATGTTAATCATCTGTAAGTGACCAAACATTTACTGTGCTTACATATTGATTTCTTCAGTTTCCTTTTTTCAGCTGAGGAGAGAACAATCAATCAAGAACATACATGTTTGAGGCTTCCATAAATGATTCATAGGCCACAGTGTCATCTAAGCCCTGATTTCTCCAAAGTCATTTTTCATTTGTTTTAAACAGGCCTAACACGTTGTGGGTGTAATTCAAGCCACAAGCTCATCCCACTGTCTTTGTGTGGCAGCATAATTTGACTTTACAGCTACGCATTAGGGTTTTTTCACACATTAGTGTGAGAAACAGGTGAGACTAGAGTTTGTTAAGGCAAGCATCACTTATTACTCATACTTATATGGTTAGGGATATAAATATACCTGACCCAAGGAAGCATTAAACTTCAGAGCGGACATGAAGGATGCAAATGAAGCAATGAGTCATTGAGATATTATTATTGAGCGATAAAAATTCTATTCTTAATCATGTCTGTCACACAACTGCTGCCTGGTGATTTGGGATCGGCTTTTTTGACTTTTTTGACACCCAGAAACCACATAACCACTTGCAATGCTTGTAGTCTAAAAAGAGAAGAAAAAAAACATCCCAGAACATTTTAAATGCACAAACACTCAAAAACTACAGAGTACAACATGTTGAAGACTAATCCTTTAAGCTGCACTTATCAAAATAGGCCAAATGTGTGTTGTGTGAGTAATAAAAAGACAGAGAAAACAGTATCTAAGTTTATGGCAATGACAAGCATTGTCAACCAAGGAAAGCAATTTCTGCTTTTTCTACTTTTACGAATTTTGTTTATCATTATATCATTATAATAAGATTATTATTATTATTATTATTATTATTATCACGGTTTATTATTACTATTATAGTATTATATATACACACTTACACGTACACACACACACACACACACAATACACTCGTCAAAAGTTTTTTTAACAGTACGATTTTTAATGTTTTTTACAAAAAGGTTTCTCCTGCTCACCAAGTTTGCATTTATTTGATCCAAAGTACAGCAAAAATAGTACCTTTTTTAAAATATTTTTACTATTGAATAACTTTAAAATGTAATTTATTCCTGTGATTTCAAAGCTGATTTTTTTATTTATTAATTTATTTTTTTATGCATTTATTATTATTATTATTATTTATAATAAATAATACAGTAAATAATATTATTATTATTATTATCATGTTGAAAACAGCTGAGTAGAATTTGTAAATATACTGACTCCAAGCTTTTGAATGGTATAGCGTATAATGTTACAAAAGCTTTTCATTTCAGATAAATGCTGATTTTTAGATCTTTCTATTCATCAAAGAACACTGAAAAAAAATGTACTCAACTGTTTTAAATACTGCTAATATTAATAATAATAATAATAATTATACATGTTTCTTAAACAGCAAATCAGCATACTAAAATGATTTCATTGAAGACTGGAGTAATGATGCTGAAAATGTAGATTTGATTATACATTTTAAAATATATTCATTCTTTAAAAAAAAACAAATAACATTATAAATCTTACTGTTCAAAACTTGTAATGTATATATAATATCAAAGAAAAGATTATATTTTTATTTCTAAAAAAATCTAATATTAATCTATCTATCTATTTATCTATCTATCTATCTATAACTATCGATCTATTTTTATTATTTATTTATTTATTTTCTCCCAAATGCCTTTTAAATGTTTGGGGTCAGTATTTTTTTTTTTTTCTCCAGAAGTTAATACTTTTATTCAGCAAGGATGAGTTAAAATAATCAAAGCGACAGTAAAGATATAAAAATCTATATATTTTATATATATATATATATAAAAAAAACTATTTGAAATAAATACTTTCCTTCTGAACTTTCTATTCATCAAAAACACACAAAAATCATGGATTTCAATGTAAGATCAATAATAATAAATGTTTCTTAAACAACAATTCAGCATATTAGAATGATTTGTAAAGATTAGTAGGGCTGTGACAGTCACAATGACAACCGCGCCACCGCGATCATCGGTTGCCACGGTGGTGGTCGGTTGCCACCGGCGGTACTGCACGTGATGTCACACAATCTATAACAAGCATAAAATACAGTGTTTCTGCAATAATTATTCTGCCGTGGCCGTGTTTAGTGCCCCCGCCGGCAGCAGCAGCGAGCGCAAGTGCCTTTGCAACTGCTGGAAGAGAGCCACGTTCAAACGCACACAATAGCTTGCAAAGCTCTCTATAGATATATTTATCCTGACTGTAAGGCAAGTATTCGCTGAGTTTCCTTTCATTTTTGTGCAGCACTCCTGTTCGACACAGAGACATCAGAAAGCGCATCTTGTTCGTTTTCTTTATTTTTACAAAAGCACAACATTTTGTTGATATTGTGAGTGCACACAAATAAAATTAGACCCTTTATAGTTCCGGATGATGTATTACGCTTACCTTTATAAGCAAAGATTATGGCGTATTTTAATTTTTTTGCAAGTGATTGCGCTGGCGCCTCCACGTCCTGCAAAGCGCATTTAGCTTCCCCTCTCCAACAAACGATTGTATGCACATAATAGCGTGCAGTTATCTAAGTTAAATGTTTAAAATAACATTGTGATATGCTTGAAGATTTTATTTTAGTCAAGTCGTGATGATTTGAGAAGGCAAAACTGATCAAACATAGGCTGTGATCAACTCAATTTAAATCAATTTAATTTAACAAAGAAAAAATGTTCCAAACATATTTCTAAATTAACTTTATAAAGAAACGAAAAGAAATATAATCACATTCCTATTAAAAACAAAACTGAGCTATTTTAATGGATGCAACAGTGTAATGGGAAAGAGAGAGAAAAGACTCAGGCCGATAATTTTGATGAGCCGTCAGACAAGGGTTGGGTGAGGTTGTTACGAATTTATGCAACAAATGTTTGTTTAATATTTACCGTTCTTATTTTGGCTACTTTCTTATTTAACTGTATAATTTCTTTGATATTTACTTGAGTGTTTTGTAGGTTGAAATAAACACGCACGTTTGTTAATAATTTTTGAGCCTCATTTTTTTATGTTTCAAAATTATATATATGTCTGAACACCGCGCCACCGACGGTAGTTTGTCCATTACCACCACGGTGGAAAAAACCCGTCACAGCCCTATTAATGTGACACTGCAGATCAAAGTAATGGCATAGTGTAGTAGACTAGTGTATATATACACTACCGTTCAAAAGTTTGGGATCAGTAAGACTTGTAATAGTCTTTAAAGAAGTCTCTTACGCTCATCAAGGCTGCATTTATTTGATTAAAAATATAGAAAAAAAACAGTAATATTGCAAAATGTTTTTACAATATAAAATAATGTTTTTTATTTTAACATACTTTAAAATAGAATTTATTCCTGTGATGAAAAGCTGAATTTTTATCAGCTGTTACTCCAGTCTTAAGTGTCACATGATCCTTCAGAAATCATTCTAATATGCGGATTTATTATAAGAATAATCAGTGTTGGATAATATCAACAGTTGTGCTGCCAAATATTTTTTGGAACCAGTGATTTTTTTTCAGGATTCTTTCATGAATAACAAGTTTAAAAAGTACAGTATTTTTTCAAAATATAATTATTTTATAACAATGAATTATTGATTATTAACTTTTAATAAACTTTTAATTATTAACTTAATACATCCTTGGTGAATAAAAGTATTAATTTCTTTAAAAAAAAAAAAGAAAAAGAAAAAAAGAAACAATAAAAATGTACTGACCCCAAACTTTTGAACGGTAGTGTATATATATGGATTACTTCTAAAAAGCAATAAATGCATAATTCTCCTATAAGTTTAAATACTTTGAACATGCACTTAAGGTTTAAAGCTTCAGGATATTATGCTTACACACCAAGACTGGTGCACTACAAATCTTTCAAATCTTACTTAAAAACGCATCTCCCAATACAGTCTGAGCCATTATCAGGGATTGGATTACAGCCAACTAACCATTTTGAGGAAATGGCTCAGTAAATATCAGAGTGGTGGTTTTTGAGAAACACCACAGATAATTCTTGGTCTGTGTCTAAATGACTATCATGCTACATAGCTTGATTTAGATTAACATATCAAGACAGCAATTTTCAAGTCTGTCTTATTATCCTGAAGTGTAAACTATACTGACTTGCACACTTTATTATTTGAGACGACACTTTGAGGAACTATTAATATATTGCTTTTACTTTTGCAATTACTTGAGGAACAATAACTACAATATTTTACAATCAACTTTCAGAAAATACCCTATATTACAAAAGTCTGTTTACATCAGATTTCAAGAACACTTTCATTTTGCAGTTAACAATAAGAAACATCATTAAAAAATCTAAATAAATCCTACATGTTGGATTAAACTGAAAAACATTTCAAATACGTCAACCAATAAAACTAGATGGCTATGCTGATATTGAGCATAATAGACGCACCGACATCAGCTAAATTAGGCATGAGATACAACCACTTACTCCAAATGTATATAATCATTAACTTTTAAGTAAAGAACGCTGGTTGTAAAGTTGGGTTTGAGCTAACTGTTAAGGTGGAGCGGTTCAAATGACATCCATACGACTTTTACAATGCTTCAAACACACTTCCTCTGTTTGGTCCATTGCCCATTAATATTATCATTTCATTCATTTGTACAGTCAGACACTGTCCCAGCTGTACAGTGAGTCCAGAACCACATGCATCTGTCAGAGCAATGCTATATGATATTTACAATCCATCTGTAGTTTCCTCCCTATATGGTTGGTATGTTTAGATACTAGGGATAACATAAAGGAAAAGAAATCCTACTGAATTCGGGCCAAAATCAACAACTGTCTATGCATCCCACATATTTTGACCAATTAACTTTCATGACTTTTCATGGGAACCTGTACTAGTGCTCTGTAAAATAAAAGGTTATATAAGATAATTCCAAGCCCCCAAAAATTGTTTAGCTTTTTGAACTCACAGGACAAGGACACGCAGATTATTAACACAAGATTATGACATATGGTTCCTCCCACAACACAAACAATGAAACAACATTCACTTCCACAAAGAAGAATCTACTGATGTCTGCAAAGTGACAGCTAAAAATGTGAAAAATGCAGCAGTTATGATACAGGCAGATAACTGAAGTACATGCAATAGGATAGATAGGATGATTAGGATGATATGTTAATGCACAATATGTTAACAAAACAAGGTAAACAAAAATAGCAAGACACATTACACATGTCATAAAAATAAATCAATCAATTAAAGGCATGTATATTTACTTGTGGGACAGTCCCAACAGGTAGATGATTGAACACTGAAACGTTTTCATTTATTTGAATATATAGACATTCATTTGTATAAATCACTGTCTTAGAAGTATTCCTACCTGAGGTCCAGGGTTTAACGTTAATCCATTTCCTTTAACCGTTTGGATCAAAGAGAAAACATCTCATGTGTTCACAGCAGAGCTTGCACTAACTTCCTACTCTAGTACGAGTGACATGAGTAATGCAGCAAGACTTCACTGATGAGCTGTAGAAATACAACATGTGGCTAGAAAGGCGATACTTAAGCACACGCTACTTGGTCCGGAAGTTGTCCTTAACTGGTCAGGTAGGCTGGGTCTAAAAATAAAACTGTTGATTTAACCGTTAATTGTTTATTTAATCCATATTAATGTTTTTCAGCGCCATTATTCTGGGTTTTAAATTTAATATCCACAACGCTGGTAAACTATCAGCGTGGACGGCGCTGTCACGTGATACGTGTTACTTTTCTCAGCGCTGTTAGGATGGACCAATCACAGTTGTTTGTGATCACTAGCTAAATAAATGTCTAGAAATTGATTGGTATTTTGTAATTTGTGAGCATAATAAAAATATAAACTAGTATTGAAACGATTATAAATTTTCGAGTATAAATGTCTCAAAAATATCTAAAAATGCTACCGCGATTTGAATGGGGCTCAAAGGAGAATTCTGCGTTTTGAGCCACCAAGCGCCCCCTGGAAAAACACACTTATTTTCACATAAGAAATAGTTGTTTGTCGCCCAATTGGTTCGTTCTTTAGCCCATATAAAATAAGGTTGCTGTAATCACATGGAGTCACATGGATCAAATCCATTAGCATTTCTCATAGCAACAGTCCAGCTGCTATAATTCTTATCCAGTTGTGAGATAATTGGGATTTAAACAAACTCTTTGTATGTTTTCTTTCCGCTGGGAATGGAATCGGTCCTGACATAATGAGAATGACAAATGTGCTGAAATACAATCCGCAAACGAAAACTGTCTCAAGTCAGAATGAGCCCTGGACGAAAAAAGTTTAGTTTGTTTTGATGGAGCAATTCATGGTAGGCTACTCTCTATGGGGTTGCTGTCACCTAGTGGTTAAAGGGATAGTTCACCCAAAAATAAAAATTCTGTCATGTCATTCCAAACATGTTAAGACCTTTGTTCATCTTCAGAACACAAAGTAAGATATTTTTGATGAAATCCGAGAGCTTTCTGACCCTGCATACCCTGGTGAAAAAAACAGCATATGCTGGCAGGTATGTTTTGATGCTGGTTTAAGCTGGTCCTTTGCTTGTTTTTGCTGGTCATGTTGCTGGTCAAGGACCAGCATGAACCAGCAAAGGACCAGCATAAACCAGCTAAGGACCAGCATAAACCAGCTAAGGACCAGCTTAAACCAGCATCAAAACATACCTAACCAGCATATGCTGTTTTTTTCACCAGGGTAGACAACGCAACTGACACGTTCAAGACCCAGAAAGGTAACATTAGTAAGAACATGTTAAAACAGTCCATTTTATGAATTTTATTTCAATTTTATGAAGCTACAAGAATATTTTTTGTGCACTGTGATACTGTCATAGTCGTCGAAAACTGATACGGAGAAGAAACTGAGCCACTGTCACAAACTGAGCCACAAAGTTGAACCACTGATGTTGCATGGACTGTTTTAAAAATGTCCTTACTACCTTTCTAGGCCTTGAATGTGTCAGTTGCGTTGCTGTTTATGCAGGGTCAGAAAGTTCTCAGATTTAATAAAAAAATCTTAATTTGCATTCTGAAGATGAATAAAGGTCAACATGAAGGTGAGTAATTAATGACACAATTTTCATTTTTGGGTGAGCTATCCCTTTAAATGATCAAGTAATTGCACTGTTACGTTTAATTATGTTTACATCATTTATATCATAGTTTGAGGCACCCCAGGTTGATCCAGATGTATCACCTTTTGAATCAGCTAAAGAAGTTTGCAACTAATGCATAGATCAAGGAGAATGGTAAAAAATACAATTCAAAGCAAGAAAATCCCTTTGACTAAATGTAAAACTAGTGAAGTTATGGTTTTAAATGCTACAGTAGTGTGCAGTGCAAAACGAATGAGAAAATCGTGGGAACAATGTCATCTCTGCACGCTTTTGTGGTGATGAGGGAAAAAAAAAAAAAAACCTCAAACATCATCAAAGAATTTACATCCTGCTAAATACCCTAAACAGCCTTCTACAGAAGCCAATGACCTAGTTAATTACTATATAGATGAAACCTTATATACCTCCAAAGCAGCTAAACAACACAGAAACCAACAAAAGTGAATAACATGATGTTTATTGCCATTTATTTATGGTGTACAAACAATAAAGGGTCAGCATGTTGATTTGAGGACAAACTGAGACAACTTAGAGTTCCGTAGATTGCATTGGCATCAGTAAAGAATGATTTTACATGGCATGGAGGAAGAATCAAATAAAACTTGGTATTAGCAGCAAAATACCTAAACGTCTGATTGGAGACAGCGAGTTTAACGTTCACAAAACAACTAGTAAATGGCTATAAAGCTCGACTGTTTCTTTACAGCTTCCCCTAACATTCAGCAGAATCAGAAAAAAAGATAAAAACACTATAAAAGACATTTAAATACTTTTTTATATACATATTTAAATGCATATGTAATCAGGTATTTTAAAGTAACAGTATTTACAATGTAAAATTATATCGAACATCTAATTCACAAATTATTCAGCAAATTATTTGCGAACATTTTTAAAGTGTGTTCTATTAAAGTCGGTTTGATGATTTTTAGCTCATTTCATCAAGGCGTTGCTAGGTGATTGCTTTAATAAACTTAATTAATCAATCATGTTGGGGATATTTTTTCATTTATTCTCTACAAATCTTGAAAAAAAGAGAAAGTGTCATTTGGCTGCCAGTTGATGATTGATATGAAGATACCTGAGGTTCATCTAAAACTTGACAGACAAGTAAACACTTCACGGAAGATTTTAAGTTTGCTATTTAAAACTTTTTTTTTTTGCTCATAGCACAAAAATTAATCTAATTTTTTAAAAATTAAACATTTTAATAACTAGAGCATCAAAACTCACATTAAATGACAGCAAGTAGTAAATCCCAATCAATTTTTATATGGCTTTGATTGATGATTCAGATAAAAATACAAAAGATACAAACACATTTGACTCCCCAAAAAAATAATATACTGCAAATAATGCAGCTAAGCTAACAAAAAAAGTGTCATACATTTCATAACTTAGATTATTAAAGGGGTGATGAACTGAGAAACCAAAATACGCTTGATCTTTTGACATATAAGAGGTTACTGTACTATAATAACATCGTGTAATTTTCAGAACTCACAACTTTGTTGACAGTCTAAAAACAGCTTATGTTGAAGGCAGTCTGCCAAAACGACAGCTATAGACCAATTTGGAGTAGACGTCACAGTTACATCACTTGCAGCTGCGTGCACACAGTGGTTGCAGAAAAACACTGGTAACAAGTGGAGTTAATGGGTAAAATCCATGGAATAAGAGAAGAAAACAGTTTTGTGCCTTTTGATGTCAAAATCGGAATGCTAATAATTTTTAGAGAATACTTTCGTCAAAGATGCCATTTGAAGCTAAACGCATATGTTTCCACGTACATACTATGGACAAAAACTGCTATGATTGCTGTACTTTTAAAGCAGAAATTTGATTTAAACAATAGGTCTACGTAATTGTCACATCTGCTGTTCATAGGGGACGTATTGTATTAGCCCTACAGTTACAGCACAAAATATTATTTAAGCCTATTACTATTTATTTTATCTCACAATTCTGACTTTTTTTCTCGCAAATGCAAGTTTGAATCTCCTAATTTGAACTTATAACTCAATTCAACTCAAAAATAGTGAGTTTGACAATTCTGAGGGGGGGAAAAAGCCAGAAGTGTGGGATATTTTCCTTACTGGAATTGTGAGATATAATCTCGGAACTGCAAAATTCAATAAATAAAGTCAAATTTTCCTTTTCTTTATTCTTTTATTTCATGGCTCCATAGACTGCCACTTGAAAACCGTATTTTCTGCCACCAGATAGGCTCCGCCCACAAAAAATGTCATCCCTGCTTCAGATCTGTAAGACTGTCCCACTACCTAATGTCAGTTTCATTGAATAACATTGCATATCACTGGGTCACAAGTTCTTGTAATATGCAGAGAACATTTTGAAAATTACATCTAATCAATATACTCTATACTCTTTTTAAATTTAACTATTTTGTACCGTATCCTTGTAATTAATTTAAGATAGCCGTAAAGGCTATCTCTCCCAGGGTTTTCTGCAAAATGCGCACGCATCCCAAATGTTTATAAACTTATAATTGGTCTATTGGAATGTTCCTATGTATGATGTAATAGGTAGATTAAGCACCGCCTCCGCAGAAGAAGATCAACATCGCTGCCTGTTTAGCCACGTTCACCAATTCATGCATAACGTTTAGCAGAGAGGCGAACGCGCAGGTCTGTGCAGAAACCAAATGATAAAGATGACTTTGCAGTGCATTCCCTCTGATCCCAACATTAGGAAAGAGTGGATGAACTTTATTTTTAATGAAGTTCAAGACCGCATCAGTAAGAACTCTCTCCTTTGTCTACTTCATTTTACCACGGATTCGTTTATAATTAGCCATAGCGTCAGCGACACAACACTCATTCCCGTATCTCAGGGAACTGAGGTTACATTAGTAACGTGAGTGACAGAATTCAACGTGGGATTTTTAAAAAGACTGAAACTAATCTGACAGTGATGTCGCAACAAAAGTGTAACTGTTTTACGTGGTCACTATTGCTTTGTCTGTTCATACAGATTGTTTGATATGTACCAAGTTATTTATGTGTTTTAAAGGAGAACTCCACTTCCAGAACAACAATTTACAAATAATTTACTCACCCCCTTTCTGTCTTTATTTGTGAAGGTTTTTGAGGAAAGCATTTCAGGATTTTTCTCCATATAATGGACTTCATTGGTGAACTTCCAAAATGTAGTTTAAACGCAGTTTGGATGACAAGGGGGTGAGTAAATTATGAAGCAAAGGAAAGGAAAGGAAAGGACGTGATGTGTGGTGACCCATACTTGGAATATGTGCTCTGCATTTAACCCAAACACGCACACACACACCGTGAACAGTTGGGGGTTCGGTGCCTTGCTCAAGGGACTCACCTCAGTCGTGGTATTGAAGGTGGAGAGAGCGCTGGTTATTCACTCCCACCACCTTCAATCCCTGCCGGACCTGGGACTCGAACCCACAACCTTTCGGTTACAAGCCTGACTCCCTAACCAGGCCACGGCTGCCCCCAAGGAATAAATGTACACTGGCGTTTACTTCCAAATCTACATTCTGCCATGCCTATTCAAACAGAGCACTCTGCTGAGGGGGGTTAAAAGCAGGAATAGCAGAAAATCGCCTATTACTTCTAAATTTTGATGTTTTTAATGTAAAAATGTTGATAATATTATAAGTGGACCTCAGAGAACAGTACAAAATAAAAAAACAGGCAGTTCATGACCCCTTTAACAATATGAAGATCCTAAAAAATACAAACAGAATGCACACATTTACAATAACTGTCTTTGTACTTCCCTTTCATAGCCGCTTCTTCACACCACTAAAGCAGTACTTTGTGTTTGTTGCACAACAGCAGTCTGCATATCTGAAATGTCATATCCTAAGTTACCCAGCTGTCTGTGCGCATACGTTTGACTGAGGGATCGTCCTGGTTCTCTGACTCTGGCGAAGATCTACTGCTTTGTCCTGATGTAGCGGTGACCGTGTGAGAGTCCAGCCGCTGGTCCTCACGGTCACTGCCCTCATATGAACTACCGGAAGAGCTGAAGCTCTCGGTAGGAGAGCGGCCCACTTCCTGCGTGGAGTTGGGCCGAGGCCTGGTGTGGATGCTGGGGTACAGCGAGTGGCCGGCACGCTCTCTGGGAGGGGAGATGGGCTCTGATTTGATGCTGATGGAGCTGGTGGAAGAGTCAGAAGCATGAACTTGAGGTTGTGTGGTTCTGGAGAGAACAACGATGGTTATTAGTACTATGTTATTTATGGTAATATTAAAAACAAATTGGGGTCAGTAAGATTTTTGTTATTTGTTGAAAGAAATGAATGCTCTTATTTATCAAAGATGCATTAAATTGATCAAAGTAAAAATGTCAGTAAAGCATGTATTATGTTACAAAATATTTCAGTTGCTGTTCTTTTAAACTTGCTATTTATCAAATGATCCAGTTTCCATAAAAATATTATGCAGCACAAATGTTTTCAACATGGATAAAAATAAATGTTTCTTAAGCAGCAAATTAGCATATTAGAATGTTTTCTGAAGGATCATGTGACACTGAAGACTGAAGTAATGATGCTGAAAATTCAGCTTTGCATCACAGAATAAATTACATTTTAAAATATATTACAACAGAAAAAAGTTAATAACTGTATTAATTAAAACCTGTAATAATATTTCAACATTTTTACTGTATTTTTGATCAAATAAATGCAGTCTTGCTGAGCATACCTCAAAACAATATTTAAACAATGCACCAGTCTCAAACCTTTTCAATGGTAGTGTATGTCTTGAAGTCAACATGAAATTAAAATTGAAATATTTTGTAACACATATTACTGGTCTTATTGTGCATGATTCATAATTCAGGCCTAAACAACTTTCTCATTTTGTTCTGTTAAACAATAATGCAAAATAAATAAAATAAAAAACTTTAATGGTTTGTGAAAGCATTTGTGCATTACTAGTTGTGCTAGACCCTTCTGACCAAAAAATAATAAAATAAAATAAAATAAAATAAAATAAAATAAAATAAAATAAAATAAAATAAAATAAAATAAAAAATCCAGACTATCTTAAACTGGTATGACTTTTAGCTTAGGTTTTCCACTTTTGAAACAACATTTATTTTAGTAGATGTAATGTAATATATATGAAGTGCATTTGAAATTATGTAGACAATCTTTCTGTGGTTTAACACTGCTGGGTGAATGAGGGAAATGCAAGCCATAATGTGGCATCACACCTCAATCCCATGTTCTCACCTCTGAGCACTGAAGCCTGGCTGACTATGTTGACTGTGTTTCCATGAAGACCCTGGTCCTGATGTGACAGAGTCTGGTGAACTGAAGCTATGCAAAGAACTGGGCTCTGTACTGCTCAAGGCAAAATCTGTAAGAAATGAAATGCTACATAGTAAAATAGTCATTCACCAGTGTCATGAGGCCTAGAACCTATTATTATTAAATGATTTGCTATGTATAGGTCAATTATATACCTGTAGTGAATGACGAGGTCATGGCTGAGTACATAAGGCCCTGGGGATGCAGACTGGGGGTTGCCATGGATACCACGGGTGTGGTCAGTGATTGGCTGGACTGAGAGTTGTCTGTTGTCTAAGGTTTAAATAAACAAAAATAAGGTGAAAACAACAGAGGTTGATTTGTGTGGAGAAAAAGAGATAACAGTAACATTATATGCTCACTATCCATTCATTTTTATATTTTCCTCAACAATGAAATACTCTGAATATTTTCTGTTAACCAGCATCAGTGTCGGTATATAATACTGTACTGTCACAGAAAGCAGACCAACATACATCACTTTGGAAAATAATGCAGAGTTAGGGCTGATATTATGAGTAAGTGCTGCTAATCAGCTAACATAAGCAACACCAACTAATCTGGGCAACTTCAACCTTCACACTTAAAATTCTAAATGTCTAACACTAAATGTTACTATTTTAAAATGAAAAACAAAACAAAACAAAACAAAACAGAACAAACTCAATAAAGCAAAACAGAACAAACCAAAACAAAAGAACAGAACAAAATAAAAAAAAAGAAGCAGAACGAAACAAAACAAAACAAAACAAAACAAAACAAATAAAACCAAGCCAAACAAAACAATGAAATAAAATAAACATAATGGAAAAGAACACAAAACAAAACAATAAAGCAAAAAAATTAAAAATAAATAAATAAATACAACAAAATATATACATATGTGTCTGCAATTTTTTAAATATTCCTTGGGACTGTTTTAAATAAAAAAAATAGTATAATCAAACAAAAAAATAAAACAAAACAAAACAAAATAAAAGAACAGAACAACAACAACAAAACAAAAAACAAAAAGATAAAACATAAACAAAATAATGCAAAAAAAAAAAATACAACACAATATATACATATGTATCTTAATTTAATAAAATTATATATATATATATATAATACATAAATATGTCTTTAATTTATATGCAACATATATAAGTGCAGTACAGTATAATGAGCATTTTCTAAATAATCCTTGGGATGTTTTAAATAAAATATAATAAAATAGTATCATGAAAAATTAAATACAATTAAATAACGTAACAAAACCAAAAAATAAAACAGAACAACAAAAAACAAAAGAAGCAGAACAAAACAAAACTGAATAAAACCTGTTTTCAGTTAAATATTGTTAGCCATAAACTGAGCAGTTTTTAAAGGGTTGAGTGTAAGCTTTGACTGTAATGTTTCACTGAACCACTAGATGGCCTCATAGCTTGCAACTGTTAAACATTAAGCAGCTCTAACAGAACTCATTTTCTTACATATTTTATGACCTAGTTAATGAGTCATTTTTGAAAAGCTTTTCTGAATAAAACATTATCAAATTCCCCTTACCAAATGTTCATCTCCTTCCTCTGGCAGCTTGCAAGAAATAGATTTAAGGGCAGTTTCAGACAGGTCAATACATTCTGATTGTCTAATGATTTCAGGATGTTTCACTGACATATTACAGATCTGTAGCTGATGGCACACAAAAGAAGTTCTCACCAGTGAAGCAGCAGTGCCTTTGCACACAGGAGGAATGAGCACTCTGAGATCTGGTTTGCGGCCCACTGTGGACGACGCTTGAGATTTTGCAGAAACAACTCTTCCCACGCTGTTTCCTTCTGAACCGCAGACAAAGCCATTAGCTGAATGAGGCACAACAGAAAAAAAAAACATTAAAATTTGGGTGAAGTATAGGTTAAAACTGAGAGCTAACATTGTCAAAAAGGTAAACCTTGGGTGGGCAGGATTAGTGATGTCAAAAGAATGTACAGTAAGTCTCAGTTTGGGTCAGTAAGATTTTTTAAATATTCTTTAAAGAAGTCACTATGGAACCCAATTTCTGTCACTGAATAAAAAATAAAAAAGGCAACTGTGACTTTTTATCTCACAATTCTGACTTTTCTCTCAGAATTGTGATATAAACTTGCAATTATGTTTTATAAAGTCAGAATTGCAAGATATAAACTCACAATTGTGAGAAATAACCTGCAGTTCTTAAAAAAAGTTAGAATTGCAAGATATAAACTCACAATTCTGACTTTTTTCTCAGAATTGCGAGTTTATATCTTATAATTCTGACTTAACACAACTGCGAGTTAAGGACTTTATAACTCGTAATTGCGAGTTTATAAAAAAAAAAGTCAGAATTGTGATACAAACTTGCTTTTGCAAGAAAAAGTCACAATTGCAAGTTTTATCTTTATTTCTCACAACTGAGTTAACATAACGCGGTTCTAAGAAAACAAGTCAGAATTGTTTTTATCTCGCAATTCCGACTTTATTTCTCACAGTTTTTGATTTTTTATCTTGCAATTCTAACTTTTTCTCGCAACTGAGTTTTTGTCTCATAATTTTGACTTTATTGCTCGCAAATGTTTATTATCATGCAATTCTGTGAAAAAAAAGTCCAGACTATGAGTTTATATCTCGCAATTTATATCATGCAATTCTGAGAAAAAAAGTCAGAATTGCAAGAAAAAACTCAGAATTGTGATACAAACTCACATTTGCAAGAAAAAAGTCAGAATTGCAAGTTTTTATCTTTATTTCTTGCAATTGAGTTTATATCACACAATTCTGAGAAAAAAGTCAGAACTGTATTTTTATCTCACAATTCTTTTATTTCTCACAATTGTGAGTTTTTATCTTGCCGTTTTTACTTTATTTCTCACAACTGAGTTTATATCTCACAATTCTGACTTTATTTCTCACAATAGTAAGTTTATATAATGCAATTCTGAGAAAAAAGTCAGAAATGTGAGTTTATATCTAGAAATTCTGACTTTATAACTTGCAATTTCAAGGTTATATCTCACAATTCTTTATTTCTCGCAACTGTGAGTTAATATCACACAACTCTGACAAAACAGTCATAAGTGTGTTTTTAATTTTGCAATTCTGACTTTATTTCTTGCAATTGCAAATTTATATCTCACAATTCTGACTTTATTTCTCACAATAGTAAGTTTATATAATGCAATTCTGAGAAAAAAAAAGTCAGAAATGTGAGTTTGTACCTAGAAATTCTGACTTTATAACTCGCAATTCCAAGGTTATATCTCACAATTCTGACTTTATATCACACAACTCTGACAAAACAGTCTTAAGTGTTTTTAATCTTGCAATTCTGACTTTATTTCTTGCAACTGCAAGTTTATATCTCACAATTCTTTTATACTTCTGACAACTGTGAGATAAAAAGTTGCAATAACCTTTTTTTTTAATTCAGTGATGAAAACGGTCTTCCATAAATCTCTTATGTTCATCAAGGCTGCATTTATTTGATCAAAATTACAATACAATTGTGAAATATTATTACAATTTTGAATAACACCTTTCATAATCTTTTAAATGTCTTTACTGTCAAATGATTTATTTGAATTTGAATTTAATATGTCCTTACTGAAGAAAGGTATTCAATTCTCTCTCTCTCTCTCTCTCTCTCTCTCTCTCTCTCTATATATATATATATATATATTATAAAATACATAAATATATATTTCATTTATATGCAACATATATAAGTGCAATACAGTATAATGAACATTTGATGGCTTCATGCCCATAATACAGTGAATTATATACACATCCAGCCCTTTAAAAACATTCACATGATTTGTGAATGGTTTGTAATCTTATCTCACATGTAAGTAGAACTGCACACAACAAGCAGGGAAGTAAATCACATATTTAATGTGTGTTCTTTAAACACACTGACACCTTAGTGGAACTTCATCATTACATTCGACACACTGTATAAGTTGACCAAAAAAGGAAGTACCCACCCACATGACTGGAGTGCACACCATTTGGAAGTGGGACCTCTGAGGAACCTGGCATGCCATCTGAACATATGAAAATGAATCAAACAAACAAGAGCCTCATATGACTGTTTAAAATGACAGTTCACCCAAAACTGAAAATTTTGTCATTTTACTCACCCTCAAGTTGTTTTAAACCTGTATGAATTTCTTTCAGCTACTGGACACAAAAGAAAATATTATGAAGAATGTTGGTAGAAAAATGTTGGTGAAAAAATAGTATGAAAGTCAACAGCTAGCAAACAGTTGGCGACTGTCAGTGATTTCCATAGTATGCAAAAAAAAAAAAAATGGTATGGAAGTCAATAGCAACCGTCAACTGTTTGGCAGCCACTGACCTCCATAATCCATAATATGGAAAAAAATAGCATGGAAATCACTGGCTACCGTCAACTGTTTGGTTATAAACATTCTTCAAAATATCTTCCTTTATGTCCAACAGTTCATAGAGGTTTGGAACAACTAAAGATATGACTGATATTACTGAACCAAAGCTATAGCAATACCATAATATTTTGATACCATGGAAATGAATGATTAGCATATCAACCACTGTATTTACATGGTATTCCTTGCTACCTCAAAACATAACATGGACTTACTATTGTACACCGCAGCATTATCATGCCCTAGAAACCACATGATGATGGTATCGCATTCAAAAATATATGATAATGTTGTACGTAAATACTGACCCATGACAGCAGGGCTGTTGTTGCTCTGGAGGGTGTTTGAGGACAGAGACACCATGTTCGCACCGCTGAGGGACACTGGGGTGTCCAGAGAGCTGTCTGTACTGTAGGACTGTATTGTGGTGGGGTTGGTGATGGGCAAAGTCAGAGGTATCGAGTAACTCTGCTGACCCAAAGCGGCCGGCTGATGGAGACAGAGAAGAAGATGTGAGAGAGATGTCAAGAGATAAGTTAGATTAGTAGCAGTGCTGGGTAGATTATTTTAAGACCTTTGTTCATCTTCAGAACACAAATTCAGATATTTTTGATGAAATACAAAAGGTTTGCAATGCAATTACCACATTCAAAACCCAGAAAGGTAGTAAGGACATCATTCATACAGTCCATGTGACATTAGAGGTTCAACCGTAATTGCTGAATAAGATATTTCACATCAAAGACCATCAAAGAACTTATTTGTCAACTGATATTTAGGTGTTTTCTGAAGCATTAGTGAGCATTTGAACATTCAGTAGTAGTTGCATATGAGTCCCTCAGTTATCCTCAGTGTGAAAAGATGGATCTCAAAATCCATCATCCATCAAAATCATTGTTGGAAAGGGTTCAAATACACAAAAATGCTGAAAAACCACAGAATTTGAGGGACCTGAAGAATTTCTCTGAAGAACAGCGAGCCGTTCAGGACAAACAAGGGACTCGTGAACAACTATCACTAAACAAACAAAAAAAAACAACAACTGTGGATCATTCAAGTAACAACACAGTATTAAGAATCAAGTGTATGTAAACTTTTGTGGACTATATGTAAACGTCTTTTATGTGAAATATCTTATTCAGGTCTGTACTTAACAAAAAATAACATGCATTTTGTATGATCCGGATTTGTAAATTAATTAACATTTTGCAGATTCTGCAAGGTGTATGTAAACTTTTGACTTCAACTTGACTACTTTCTGATTACTTTTAATCTAACTTGTTTGTCACATACACTTGAATGTGATTATTGTGTACCGTATTGATTAAAAAAAAGCAAGAAAATATTTTTCATTCTTTGTGATCAATGTCAAGAAAAGCATTAAGCATATTACAGAAGATGTGAATTATATTCACATTGTGTGAATAACATGTAATCATGTAATCCATAAAATAACTGTAATCTGATTATGAGCATTTTAAAATGTAATATAATCTGATTACCAGTACTTAATTTTGGACCCAGTTACTACCCAGCACTGATTAGTAGTGTTTACCTGTGCAAATGCTTTCTGGATGGTTGTAAGGACTTTTTGCTACCCTAAATGTTTGAACAGTGGTGTTTATAACAGGGAAGCCAAGACGAAAAACATCCTTCACATTTTGCTTACAATTTTGTGATTTCTCATCATGTTGTCAAACTCTTCATTAATCTTCTGATATTTCTCCTCTGTGTGAGGTGTGAGGACATACGGAGCTTCAGGATCTGGGCTGTCACAACCTCTGTGTTCCTTCTTGTTCAGCACCTGTAAAAAAGGAGCAGTAAAAAAAGGACAGCATGATGGTATTAAAACTCAAAAATTTACTATGATTTTCAATGACTATATGCAAAAATATACAAATATAAGGCTAGTCTAATAGCAATGCACAAATGCAAATCATTCTTCTTTGAAAACACCTTTTACTATATAAATAGATGACGTGCACACATAATATTGGAACAAAAAAGAATACAATACGAATACAAAATGTAGTATTCAGGTTTTTTAAACAGCAATTAGAACAATGACCGTTAAAGGAGAAGTCCACTTCCAGAACAACAATTCACAAATAATTTACTCACCCCCTTGTCATCCAAGATGTTCATGTCTTTCTGTCTTCAGTAGTGAAGAAATTATGCTTTTTGAGGAAAGCATTTCAGGACTTTTCTCCATATAATTGACTTCATTTGTGCCCCGATTTTGAACTTCCAAAATGTAGTTTAAATGCAGCTTCAAAGGGCTCTAAACGATCCCAGCCGAGGAAGAAGGGTTTTATCTAGCAAAACGATCAGTAATTTTTTTCGGAAAATAAAAATGTGTATACTTTTTTAAACACAAAAGCTTGTGTAGCACAGGCTCTGGGATGCGCATTCACGTACTATTGAATCACATCGAAAGGTCATGCGGAACGTAGGCGGAACCACAGACCCAGTGTTTACAAAGCGAAAGCGCAAAGATCAAGAAAGTGCAAGTAAGTCAAACACTGTTTACAAACAAAAAGGCACAACGATGTCAGACGATTCTGAAGTTGTAGGAGAAAATAACATGGAGTTTTTCAGCATACTCTACCTTTTTGAGCCGGAGTACACAGACGATGAACTGAATTAATCTGTTCATCATCTGTTCATCGAAAAAATTAATTAATCTTTTTGAGTCATTTCGTTCATTTTAGCAAAATCAGCATCATGTGACAAACCCATAAAATGAACGAACAACTCGAAAAACGCAAAGACTCGAAACAGGTGAGCTAATTCCAGTACAGAATCGAATAGGATGTTGCACATACACGACTGAACGAATCACTCCCCGAGACGACTCGTTCTTTCCTAGTGACATTAAAGATTCATTCAAAATTAAAGAATCTTTCAAGAACGACCCGTGGACATACATCCCAGAGCCTGTGCCACACAAGCTTTTGTGCATAAAAAGTATACAAAATTTTTTTGAAAACAATGGCCGATCGTTTCACTAAATAAGACCCTTTTTCCTTGGCTGGGATCATTTAGAGTCCTTTGAAGCTGCATTTAAACTGCATTCTGGAAGTTCAAATTCAGGGCACAAATGAAGTCCATTATATGGAGAAAAATCCTGAAATACTTTCCTCAAAAACGACTGAAGACAGAAAGAGAAGAGCATCTTGGATGACAAGGGGGTGAGTAAATTATTTGTAAATTGTTGTTCTGGAAGTGGACTTCTCCTTTAATTCACGCCATGTTTCAAATATTAGAATCTTATATTGCTGTCACATGACCTCATCATATTGCATGGTTAATTTAATGACTGCCGTCCAGTTACGATCTCTTATATACATCACACTGGAAATAGAAGGTCAAGTTGAGTACAGTGCATTATGGGATGCAGTACTGCATACATTTAACTCTGTCACTTTGCTCATCAAAGTACTCTGTTCACACAGAATATTTTCATACCCATTATTGAATGTGCTAAAGCAAATGTGTAAGTGCAGGATAGTAGATTGAGGACCCTCTTGCAGCAGTTTAAGAGCCCTTATGAGAGTGAATGGAAATCAGAAGCTTATCTCATCCTCAGGCGTCTGTAATGCTGTAACTCTGTGCTTTAATATTATAACTGGGCCTTATATTACACCTATGACTCAGACAGAGGTTGAAAAGTTCAGCTAGGAGGTTCTGAATCTCTAGTAATCTAGAAACCAAATCTAGGTGCTAATAATATGGAAATCAAAATCAGAAAGATATGCAGTGGAGATTTTGACTAATGCGAAAGGATCTGCCCCACTCTAATCATCCTCATCGGCTCCAAGACGTCCAGGTTGAAGAAGTTAATGCACTTTATGACCAATTTCCTAGGTAAAGTCATTCTGTAATTAATGCAAAATGGTCCGCTATGGTCGATCTCCAATAAAACTTGATAAATACAAAAATTACACAATATTCACTTACAAACTAAATCTTTTTAGAAACTATAGAGGAGATGCATACTATATGAGAAGCAGAAACTATTCCTAGAACGCTGAAGTCAAATTAATTGCAACTTAGTGGCAGATTTATTACTTTTCTACCTCCTTAGATGAAAATAATTCCTATTTGGATACACATTATAACTGAATATCAAAATAAAGTGGCAAGTTCCTATAGGCTGTATGGCATGCTAATATACTATAAAACACAACCACAGTAGTAAGTGGGTATGTTAATGTGAGACTAGCCCACATAACTGTGATTCAGAAATGCATTTCTGGTACACGTAAGTGATTTGTGATTCATGGAGGCTAATGAGAGCAGCACTCGCCAAGACTGCCACGTCCTTGACTGATAGTATCTCAGGTTTCCTCAGTATGAATGTTGGATAAGACTGGATCCTTATTTTTAGCTACAACCAATTAGCACCACTCACAGAAAATCTGTTCACATGACTTCAGCTCCAGCATTTAGCTACAGATAGCTAGACGCTGAACACGCATTCATTTACTTATCTCTACAGAAAATAGTCTCATTGCTAAGTACAATTATTGCACATACCTGTACCCCAAAAAAAAAAATGCATTTTTGGTCAAAAGTTTTTGGAGAACAAAATGTTAGCTTGAGCAAAAGTCAGTATATTAGAATGATTTCTGAAGGATCATGTGACAGTGAAGACTGGAGTAATGATGCTGAAAATTCAGCTTTGCATCACAGGAATAAATTACATTTAAACATTTAAAATATATTTAAATATATTTAGATAGAGTCTTTTCCTAGTTTACATTTCGCAATTCTGACCTTTTTTCTAAAGAATTCTGAGTTTACATTTCGCAATTCTGCCTTTTTTCAGAAGAATTCAGTTTACATTTTGCAATTTTGACTTTTTTTTTTCCTAAGAATTCTGAGTTTACATTTCACAATTCTGACTTTTTCCTAAGAATTCAAAGTTTACATTTTGCAATTTTGACTTTTTTCTAAGAATTAAGAGTTTACATTTTGCAATTCTGACTTTATTCCAAGAATTCTGACTTTACATTTTGCAATTCTGATTTTTTTCTAAGAATTCAGTTTACATTTCCCAATTCTGACTTTATTCTAAGAATTCTGACTTTACATTTTGCAATTCTGATTTTTTTCTAAAGAACTCTGAGTTTACATTTCGCAATTCTGACTTTTTTTCAGAAGAATTCAGTTTACATTTTGCAATTTTGACTTTTTTTTCTAAGAATTCTGAGTTTAAATTTTACAATTCTGACTTTTTCCTAAGAATTTAAAGTTTACATTTCGCAATTCTGATTTTTTTCTAAGAATTCAAAGTTTACATTTCACAATACTGCCTTTTTTTCTACGAATTCCGAGTTTACATTTCCCAATTCTAATCTTTTTTAAGAATTTCGAGTTTACATTTTGCAATTCTGACCTTTTTTCTAAAGAATTCTGAGTTTATATTTCGAAATTCTGAGCTTTTTCTAAGAATTCCAAGTTTACATTTGGCAATTCTGACTTTTTTTCCCCGACAAATTCTGAGTTTACATTTCACGATTCTTTTTACATTTTAGAGTTATGACTTTTCTTTTTAGAATTCTGAGTTTACATCTCACATTGTTTTTTTTTTTTTTTTTTATTTTGCTGTGGAATAAAAAATAATAAGCTAACTGTCTTTTTATACCACAATTCTAACTTTCTGACTTCCTGTGAGTTTATATTTTACAGTTCAGACTTTTCTTCTCAGAATAATGATGATTTTTAACCCATGGCAGAAATGGGTTTCCATAAAAAAACAATTTTGTCTTTGTGAGCATAATAGGCGTCTTTCAAAAACATTACAAACCCTAATCCATACTTCTGACAGGTGCTGTATGAGTTGCTTTAAATGAAAGCATCCATGGATAAATGTAAACACAGACGACAATTGCTTATATAACATGGCAAAAGGAAAAGCACAGAATAACCTTGGCTAGCATCACATGATAATTGTAAATAGAGCAAATGCATGTGAAAATAAAGATGTAATTTGAGCACATGCCTCACTGAAGACAGTGATCTATAATTACTCCATCCTGCATGCTTGAAACGCGGCCCAACTGTTTGCTAACTGTATTACAGCGACATAAATGCAGCCTGCATCTCCAGATGCTACTGCTACTACATGCATTAGTGTAATCCGTTAAAGGCAGTTCTGAGAGATCCTGTTCAATCAAATATAGGTCATAAGATTTAGAGTGAATCAATATCACTATTGTTAAAACGTCATAAGAGATATCTGTGATCACCAAAGCATTTTTAGATATATATGGGAGCACATTAAAACTGGCTAGTTTAGTAATTGTAATTATACTGCAATAAATAGCGACTGAGATTTTAGTCTGTGAAATTGTGTAGCGACTTACTTCTACAATGTCTGAGTTGGTTCTGCTCTCGTGAGGTTCGTTGTATTCTGTGTACTTGAGCAAGACCTTGTCCATGTCTGTGCTGGCGTACTGGAAGAGCTTATTGGAGCTGTTGAAGATAATCAAGGCTATTTCACAGTCACACAGAACACTGAGCTCGTACGCCTTCTTCATCAGACCAAACTTCCTCTTCGTGAACGTCACCTAGGAAAATGACAGGGGAAATATTAAAAAGGTTAGAAATGTTACGTTTGTGGTCACAGACATCAACTAAGGAGTTTAAGTAATTTGATCAAAATCTGTTCACTGTTGACTGATGTGGTTTTGGTTATAACTGGTTTTGCCCAATCCAAAAGCTAGACTGAAAAACACTGTAACTATGGATATAATAACAAATATTTTATATTTTCTCTGTTTACCTAAATGTCTATCTCTACACTACTGTTCAAAATGTTTAGGTTAGTAAGATATTTTTTTAAAGAAATGAATACTTTTATTCCACAAAGACATGTTAAATTGAACAAAAATGACATTAAAAACATTCATAATGTTACAAAATATTTCTATTTTAATATGTTCCTTTAAACATTCTATTAATTAATCCTGAAAAGAATAAACATTTACAAGAAAGTTTTTACAAAAATATTAAGAAGCACAACTGTTTTCACCGTTGATAATAATCAGAAGTGTTTTCGAGCAGCAAATCAGCATATTAGAATGATTTCTGAAGGATCATGTGACACTGAAGACTGGAGTGATGATGCTGAAAATTCAGCTTTGCATCACAGAAATAAATTACATTTTAAAATATATTCCTATAGAAAACAGTGTTTTTCAAATCGCAATACTTTTAAGATATTAATGCTTTTACTGTATTGTGTGATTTTGACTTTTTTTATTGTTTTGAATCTGACTTTCTAAATGGCAAAATATACTAAATTAAATACAACTCCAAGTACTCTAACAAAAATGACTATGGTACTGTCTTGTTTTTTTTTTGTTTTTTGTTTTTTGTTTTTTTTCTGAGTGCATGCTCATTAATAGTATCAGAAGAAGTCATTCTTCACGACTGTCTGATGGGACCCAGCTGTCAGGGTTGCCAGATCATCTCATGTTTCCTGCCAATTATCACCCTCCCTGAGGAATCTCAAGCTTGCTGCCACTTCACAGCTGAGGGCCAAATTCTTACAGCACTACATGAAACACTGAGAACAAACTCTTTCGATGTTTGTTGTCAATGTCACAGTGTAAAATCACATTTGAAATGTTCAAACACAGCATTCCAGAGACTCTTGCAGAGGCGGCTGAGGAAAGATTAGTGCTTTAGGATAATAAGAAAATGATTCATTCAATCAAACAAGTTATTTACTAGTTATTTGAATTATATATTATGGACCAATCAGGGTCAAAAATGAAAACAACAACATGATATTTTATTTATTATTTTAAAGGATGGAAAGAAAACAGTACCAAAATTACCATGGTTTTACCATGTTTTGAGGGCATGGTACCACAAGAAGACCATGACTTTTTGTCAAAGCCTTATACAAAAAACTGTGGCAGTACCAATGTACACTGATGTTATCCTATGAAAATACTATGGTTCTTATTTTATTTTTATTTTTTAAACATGGTATTCCAATGTATCATATCATGTATCATAACTATCACGATACATGTCCAAAATAACATAGTACTTTATTTTCTGGATATGGCATTATGGTAATACTTCATTTTTTACACTTATATATAATAATACAATATATATAACATACTACTGTATATACATATAATACTCACACAGCATATATAAAATACCATGCAATTACCATCTGATGCACTATAGTATAAAGTACCATTTAAAAGTTTGAGGTCAGTAAGATTTTTGTAAGAAATTAATACTTTTATTCAACAAAGATGCATTAAATTCACAAAAGTGACCATAAAGACATTTATAGTGCTACAAATAATTTCTTTTCATAATAAACACTGTTCTTTTAAATTTTTACTCCTGAAAAATCAGTTTCCACAAAAATATTAGGCAACACAACTGTTGATTCAACATTGATAAATGAAAATTTAACAGCAAATCAGCATATTCGGATGATTTCTGAAGGATCCTGTGACACTGAAGACTGGAGTAATGATGCTGAAAACTCAGCTTTGCATCGCAGAAATAAATTACATTTTAAAAAATATTCCAATAGAAAGCAGTTATTTTAAACTGTAATAATATTTCACAATATTACTGTTTTTACTATATTTCTGATCAAATAAATGCAGCCTTGGTGAGCATAAGAAACTTATTTCAAAAACATTTCAGAAACGGTTCTTCTAATGATAATGCTAACAGGAAGTCATTGGGATTCTTACATCATGGCATCACTTAAAATACATCAAGGCTTTCTATAAAAAATACTGTACTAATACTATATAGTAAACTACCAACATACAGTACAGAGGAATTATTCATGTACACAGGAATCTATTTCTAGATGTATGTCACTGACTAAAAACCCCCAGTGTAAATCCCTGATCAAAAACACTGTGTGTAGTACCAAAAATACTCTGCTGAACAAGAGCGCCCAGACTAGATAGGGTTTGTGGTGCGGCTTGGTATTTTAAATTTAGATCCCAGTACAGACTGGGTAAATTCAGGTCGGTCCCTGTGGTTTTGCTGTGAGTGATGGCCGTCAGGGGCAGAGAGAGACACTGTACAAGCCCTCAGACTGACCAGTCTCCTAATGAGAGATGTGGAGCCCTGAACTGCTTTAATTACTGTCACCACACCACAGGGACTGCAGCCCGCTGACGAACCCAGACAAGAGCTCCAGTGTGCAGGCGCATGGAGGAGGGTCAGCCCGGTCCCACCACGGCAGACCCGGAGTCTGACCTGTACATTCATTAAACACGCTTCAGAGACATGGGGCGCTCCTGAGCGAACATTTGAACAGATATAAATCAATGTATGTTAGGAATGAAGGTGTGGAACATTCCCACTGCTCCAGTGGTCTACAAAGCTGAGTTGTAAGAAATCTTTGAAAAGCCTCTAAACAGGTACAAGTCACCATTTTTGGTGATGCAACTGGCTGTATCCAATGATTATAGATGCTTGTAGATTTTAAGTACTCTGATAGCTTAGAGGGGATACTGAATACCCAATACTGTGTTGTTACCTGAATGATGTTTTTTTGAGTTCAGTGATAGTTGTTCATGTGTCCCTTGTTTGTCCTGAACAGTTAAACTGACCGCTGTTCTTCAGAAAAATTCTTCAGGTCCCACAAATTCTTTTGTTTTTCAGCATTTTTGTGTATTTGAACCCTTTCCAACAATGACTGTATGATTTTGAGATCCATCTTTTCACACTGAAGACAACTGAGGGACTCATATGCAACTATTACAGAAGGTTCAAACACTCACTGATGCTTCAGATGGAAACATGATGCATTAGGAGGTAGGGGGTGAAAACTTTTGAATTTGAAGATCAGGGTAAATGTAACTTATTATGTCCTCTGGGAAGCATGTGAGTATCTTCTGTAGCTTCTGAAGGGCAGTACTAAATAAAAGAAATATGATCTAGGCAAAATAAGAAAATGTACACTTCTTTCTTTTTTTAAAAAGTTTACACTTAATGCATCATTTTTCCATCTGAAGCATCTGTGAGCATTTGAACCTTCTGTAATAGTTGCATATGAGTCCCTCAGTTGTGCTCAGTGTGAAAAGATGGATCTCAAAATCATACAGTCATTGTTGGAAAGGGTTCAAATACACAAAAATTCTAAAAAACAAAAGAATTTGTGGGACCTGAAGGATTTTTCTGAAGAACAGCGGGCAGTTTAACTGTTCAGGACAAACAAGGGACTCATGAACAACTATCACTGAACTAAAAAAAACAGCTGAGGAGCATTCAGGTAACAACACAGTATTAAGAGTCAAGCGTGTGTAAACTTTTGAACAGGGTAATTTTTAAAAATTCAGCTATTATTTTCTTATGTGCGAACAACGTCCTTTATGTAAAATATCATATTGATACTAAATTAAATATTAGTACTAAATAAAAAATAACATGCATTCTGTATGATCCCCCCCTATATTGGTAAAATAATTAACATTTTGCAGATTCTGCAAGGTGTACGTAAACTTTTGACCACAACTGTATATGCAATATATATTTTTACCATGTAAAAATTAATTTTGCAACTGATGTATCAATTTTAAACCCTTTAAAGGAAGCACAACAAAATTAATTGTGGTTAACTGAAGAAACGCTCCAACCAAATCACTGAATGAGTCACTGAATCACTTCTAAACCGTCTTTTTTGACAAATTCTTTTACAGAATGCAGTTTATAATAATTATAATAGGTCGTATTTGTTTTAATGTAATTATAAAAAAAAATGTAACCAGCTCTGAATAAGAACTAGTTTTTGATTTCAAGCATTAATACTGAAATCCAGAGAGCGATGTAGCTGATGACTGATTTATGTGCAGATATACACCACAGTTCGTAAAGTATGATTTTAAAATGATTTTTAAAGATAAAGATGCCAAGTCTGCATATTTTGATCAAAAATACAATAAAAATAGTAATATTGTGAAATATTATTATTTCAATTTATAATAAATGTTTTGCATTATAATATCTTTTAAAATCTTATTTATTCCTGTGATGCAGTATCATTACTCCTTCAGTGTCACATGATCCTTCAGAAATCAATACCCTGATATGCTGCTTGTGATATAATTTGAAAAACAGCTGTGCTTCTTATATGTTTGTAAAACATCTAATATGTTGTGAAAACCTCACACAAGAATTTTTTTGTAACATAAATGCTTTTACTATCACTTTTGAGCAATTTAATGCATCCTTGCTGAATAAACGTATTAATTTCTTTAAAAAAAAAACACTTTTGAACTGCAGTGTATTCACAAATAACTGAAATTACATGCACATTTATATTTAACATCTAGTAGGAGACTTGGAAAGCACCCGACAGAGTTTTTAGTTTTAATTAATGAAGCAGACATCTTCTCACCTGTCTGTTTCTCTCATCCATTATGCGGGTAATCTGGATCTTCTTTCGCCCCATTGTCACTTCCCCTTGTTTTTCTTTGCTAATCAAAATCTCTTTACTCTCCAGTGATTGTGGTAGATTATGTTTTGGTTTCACTGCATCGTAAGAAAACACCTCCTCTCTGCATTCTTCACCACACCAGAACCTGCAAAAGATGCAAGGAGATGTTTTAGGCAAGATGACAAACAAAGCTTTTATGGAAATGTACAGAATTTCCATAAATACAATAAACAGCACAGAGGAAAGACAAAAGTGAGTGAAGACTAAAAAAAAATGCAAGCAACATTTCAGTGTCGCTTGCAGCATAATCAAACACACATTTCTGAACTCATCCATTTTCAAGATCTCTCATGTAATCTGATTTGCTGGCTGGTATAAACAACATCAGTATAATGCTAAACCCACTGGATTATGGGGGCAGGAAAAATCACTACACACGTACTATAACAGCATTTCTCATTAACATGGATTGAATCCATCTTATTTCCAATTAAACCCACATTATAAAGCTACTACTGTGCATAATCTACCACAATCCCACATACATCTAAAACAGATTTACGAGAACCATCCATCATCACATCACAGGCTGTCATTACCTTCTAAAGCAGTATAATATATATCCAAAAGAGAAAATACATAAATTCCACAAAGATCTTACTTTTGCTTGTATTTACTCCTCACTCAGCATACCTCCCAAGAAATACCCCAATTATTTCTGGAGCTCATAAGGAACTAAAAAGTGGCTACAAGGGCTTTTTAAAGCAGTTCCTGATGTTCCCAGTGAAGGAGCAGATCTTAAGATCTGATGGAAGACAAAGGAACAACACCCGTATTTCTGCACTTTCACACCTTCCCGCTCATCTCCACAGTTACCAGGGCAACCAACGAGATGCCTTACATATGATCTATCAACTCTGTCTAAGTGAAAAAAGGAAGAAGAAGGAGCCAATGCAATAAAATAACACTGTACATTTTAGCAATACTTTAACTATTTTCTATCTGTGCATTCACATTTACATTCTGTATCTCTCTAGCACTTACACTTCTATTAAAGGCATCATAAACTGCAATTAAGGCACACATTTGTTTTATAATCGATTTATGCATTCCTTGGTAATCGAACCAATGACTTTGGTATTGCATGCATGTCCTATTGTTTGAGCTACAGGAATACTAACATATTATTTACTAAGATTTTTTAAAATGTAATTTGAATTAATATGAACTACACTGACCAAAATTATAAACGCAACACTTTTGTTTTTACCCCCATTTTTCATGAGCTGAACTCAAAGATCTAAGACTTTTTCCATGTACACAAAAGACCTATTTCTCTCAAATATTGTTCACAAATCTGTCTAAATCTGTGTTAGTAAGTGTAAGCACTTTTCCTTTGTCGAGATCATCCATCCAGCTCACAGATGTGGCATATCAAGATGCTGATTAGACAGCATGATTATTGCACAGGTGTGCTTTAGGCTGGCCACAATAAAAGGCCACTCTAAAATGTGGTTTTACTGTATTGAGGGGGTCCGGTGGGGTCTGAAAACCAGTCCATATCTGGTGTGACCACCATTTGCCTCACGCAGTGCAACACATCTCCTTCGCATAGAGTTGATCAGATTGTTGATTGCGGCCTGTGGAATGTTGGTTCACTCCTCTTCAATGGCTGTGCGAAGTTGCTGGATATTGGCAGGAACTGGAACGCGCTGTTGTATACGCCGATCTAGAGCATCCCAAACATGCTCAATGGCAATGTGACATGTCCGGTGAGTATGCTGGCCATGCAAGAACTGGGATGTTTTCAGCTTCCAGGAATTGTATACAGATCCTTGAAACATGAGGTGATGGTCCTGGATGAATGGCACAACAGTGGGCTTCAGGATCTCGTCACGGTATCTCTGTGCATTCAAAATGCCATCAATAAAATGCACCTGTGTTCGTTGTCTATAACATATGCCTGCCCATACCATAACCCCACCGCCACTATGGGCCACTCGATCCACAATGTTCACATCAGCAAACCGATCACCCACATGACGCCATACACGCTGTCTGCCCTGTACAGTGAAAACCGGGATTAATCCGTGAAGAGAACACCTCTCCAAAGTGCCAGATGCCATCGAATGTGAGCATTTGCCCACTCAAATCGGTTACGATGACAAACTGCAGTCAGGTTGAGACCCCGATGAGGATGACAAGCATGCAGATGAGCTTCCCTGAGACAGTTTCTGAGAAATGTTTTGGTTATGCAAACCGATTGTTGCAGCAGCTTTCCGGGTGGCTGGTCTCAGACGATCTTAGAGGTGAAGATACTGGATGTGGAGGTCCTGGGCTGGTGTGGTTACACATGGTCTGCAGTTGTGTGGCCGGTTGGATGTACTGCCAAATTCTCTGCCTTTGGAGACGGCTTATGGTAGAGAAATGAACATTCAATTCACGAGCAACAGCTCTGGTGGACTTGCGACATCTGTGGCATTGTGCTGTGTGATAAAACTGCACATTTTAGAGTAGCCTTTTATTGTGGCCAGCCTAAGGCACACCTGTGCAATAATCATGCTGTCTAATCAGCATCTTAATATGCCACAACTGTGAGGTGGACGGATTATCTCTGCAAAGGAGAAGTGCTCACTAACACAGATTTAGACAGATTTGTACAATACTGGAGAGAAATAGGCCTTTTGTGTATATAGAAAAAGTCTTAGACCTTTGAGTTCAGCTCATGAAAAATGGGGGCAAAAACAAAAGTGTTGTGTTTATAATTTTTGTCAGTGTATTTTAAAAAATACATCGCGTTTGTACAAATTACATTTTATTTCACAAGATGATACTTGTAACATTTTATTGTTAATAATTTACCTAGTGTAAAAGAAAGCGAATGCATGTAGGAATGATGTGCTATTCAAATGCTAAGAGATTCATCATGCAAATGTACGAGTAAATGTCACAGCAGCAGTGAAACACACTGTTACTCATCTGCTGTCCAGGATTTGCATTAATGTCGTTTGCATAGTTACACTTTCTTGTTAAAGAGGGTTTGCATCTATGCTATAAAACACTTTTCCTGAAATGCAAAAAGCAAGCATGTTCGGTTCATTCAGTTCATACTGTTTCTATGTACATCTGAAAATGTGACCCTTGACCACAAAACTGGAAAAAAATACATGATTTGAAAGCTTTCCATTTCTAGGATAGAGCAATATTTGGCCGAGATACAACTATTTGAAAATCTGGAATCTGAGGGTGCAAAAAAAGCCTTTAAAGTTGTCTAAATGAAGTTCGTAGCAATGCATATTACTAATCAAATATTAAAAATCACGATAATTTTTTTTCATATCAGTCGATATTGATAATTAGCACAATAAATGTCAATTTTTTTTTTCTTTCAAGTTTAAAGGCAGATTTTTGCCACAGTGTGAAAGTTGTAAAAACCAAACAGTTAACTGTGGCTTTAAACTATTATTTATGGTCAGAACATGACAAACACTTCATGTTTTTTAAAATCTTTACACTTTTCCAGTCATTTTTCCTATATATATCTTAATAGAAAAAAAGAATTTCTTAGTTCTGCATGTTTTATTAAGAAAAATATTGTTTCAAACCAAGAAACAGGTTTGTGTGGCCTGGTAATATTAATTTGTCACTTAGAAATACACATATGATAGTAGCTTAAGTTAGGATGTAGATTTATATTCATTATCAAAATCAGTAATATCTGTAAAAAAAAGCAACCTCATTTTTATATGGTGAAATTTAATTATTCTGACTGTTTGAGTTTTTTTTTTTTTAATTAACCATTGCTCTTCCATAGTATCATCCATAGATCATAATAATAACAGTTAAAACCACAAATAAATGAGTGTCCATTATATGGAGAAAAATGCTGAAAATGTTTTCCTCAAAAAACATAACTTCTTTACGACTGAATAAAGAAAGACATGAACATCTTGGATGACAAAGGGGTGAAACACACTTCACAAAAAAAACAATTCAAAACCAAAGTCCAAGTCCAAAATCTCAAATTTGATGGATGCCTGTTTTTGCCTGCAGTGTTTCCCCTTAATCAACCTAATAACTTAGATCACCAGTACTTCACTTCAAAAGGCTTTGTGAATCAATTTTACTGAATCACTAAAATGAACTGACTCAAATGAGACACATCTTCACTAATCATCTCTACAAATCATCACTAATTTAAGTTCCCTTCTCACAGAGTCTGTTTAATTCATCAGCACTAAAAGGACCTGAAAGATGCACTGCTCCACAGATAGAAATAAACATCATTTATAATGAGTGACTAAAACGGATGAATGTTTCCAGCAGACCACTGCGATTCAGTCGAATACACAACTGGCATTGTCACACAGCACACAGACATGACATAATCTCAATTATAGTCGTGCTCTGGAGCTGAGTAAATGTCTGGCCTCCTTACATAAATCATTTTTACAATAATTCACTACACAAAACATGGACACAGCATTATACCCTGTGGTCTTATATATGAGGACAACTGCATCTAACCTACTAGGCCTCGTCTAGTAATTAAGGGTTGTGCGATTGTTTCCATAATAAATGCAGGCTGACACAGCTACAGTATGTTCTGCAAAACATCTGGCTTCAGGGGCCTCATGTGTGTTATTTCTTTGTTGTTGAACATTTTATTATATATACATGGTTTTGCTATTTAAAAAGATCTGCATAAGCAGTTACTTCTACTATGATGTAATTTAACTAGATTATTTTATGTCATTACTGTCAGAAACATTCATTTCTGTAGATGTATTCAGACAGTTTCTTAAGTTTTTGAAAATGTAATCAGGTTTTAATTGTTTGAGTTCTGGACTGGTTTATTTTTACTTCTCAACTGGAGTCAAACACAATGACTTTTATACTAAATTTCAACATTGAAAGGTTTCGGGTCAGTTTTTGAAAGAAAGAAGTTTCTTGTGCTCATCAAGGCTGATCAAAAATACTGTACAAAATAATAATATTGTGAAATATTAGTACAATTAAAAATAGCTCCTTTCTATTTTATTATACATTTTTAAATGGAATTTATTCCTGTGATGCAAAGCTGAATTTTCAACACCTAATATGCTGATTTGCAGCTCAAGAATATATATATATATATATATATATATATATATACATATATATATATTTTTTTTTTTAATAATGTTGAAAACATTTTCATTAAAAAAAAACATTCAAAAGAACAGCATTTTTTTTAACTGAATTTTTTCATGTATTTATGGTCACTTTTAATCATTTTAATGTGTCTTTGCTGATTAAAAGAATTTTTTTTTTTATATTTTTGCAAAAAACAACTGAAAAGTGTATGTACGTTAAATTCACAACTGTAAAATATTAATTAATATCAAGCAACAAAGTCACAATCACAAGAAAAATAGTTGCAATTCTGAGCTAAAGATTTTGCAATTTTGCAATTATGAATCTTTTGAGATACACAGTTACAACTGTGTAATATAAAAAATTTTATCTATAAATATCTACAAAAATTAAAAATATCATCCTGCTTTATATTTTTGCAGAAATTGTAATTTTTACAAGATTATTTGATTAAAAAACATTTAAAAGAACAGCACTTATTTGAAATTGATTTTTTGAAAAGTATTATTTTTTATAGTTTATGAAAAAAAAAAAAACCCTGTAAACTAAGTGTATTTACTTTAAATTCACAATTGTACATAAATATTACATTTTCACATTGAGATATAAAGTCACAATTATGAGAAAAATTGTTCCAAAAGAATTTACAATTATGAATAACAATATAGTCACTGAGTTATACAGTTGCAGTGGTGCAATTAAATAAGAAGTAGAAAAATATGTGTACACAAATATCTACAAAAATCCTGCTTTAGATTTTGGTAGAAATTGTCTTTTTTTTTCAGGATTATTTGATTGAAAAAAACATTTAAAAGAACAGTACTTATTTGAAATTGAGTTTTTTATAAATGTATTTATTGCTACTTTTAATCAATTTAATGTGTCTTTGCTGAATAAAATTTATTATTTTTATATTTTGGAAAAAAAACCTGAAAACTGAAAGTGTATTTACTTCAAATTCACAAATGTGAAATATTATTTCATATTGAGATATAAAGTCACGATTATGATAAAAAATTGTTTGCAATTATGAGATTTAAAAAATTCACAATTATGAGTCACAATATTCAAAACAACAGCATTTATTTGAAATTAAAATCTTTTTTTTATAAATGTATTTACTGTCATTTTTAATCTATTTAATGTGTCTTTGCTGAATAAAAGTATTATTTTTTATATTTTTGGAAAAAAAACCCTGAAAACTGAAAGTGTATTTACTTTAAATTCACAAATGTAAAATATTATTTCACATTGAGATATAAAGTCACAATTATGAGAAAAATTTTGTTGCAATTGTGAATCACAACATAGTTACAATTTTGAGTCATACAGTTGCAACAGTGCAAAATAAAATAATAATTAGAAAAAAAAATATGTGTGCACTTCATCTACAAAAGTTAAAGAGATCATCCTGCTTTATAATTTTGCAGAAATTGTCTTTTTTCAAAGGAACAACATTTATTTGAAACTGAAATCTATTTTATAAATGTATTTACTGTCAGTTTTAATCAATTTAATGTCTTTGCTAAATAAAGCTATTATTTTGTATATTTTTGACAACTAAAAATACATTTTATCTGCCAAATTTCCTGAGAAACCTATTCCTTAAAGGTTCTAAAAGCGTTTTTGCAAGAATATCTTCTCCCCAGATTGTTTTTACACTGTTGTTAATATTCTGCCCTTTCAGCAAATAGAACGCTTCCTATTTATGTTAGAACTTAAGCACACACAAGCAAAGAATCCCTGCTGAGTCCCAGACGTAAGAGCTACTGACAGACTCCATCCTGCTGTGCTTCTTCATGATATCACAAAGCTCACGCTGAGAACTAATGTACGCTAATCTCATGTTGACTCTGAATTAGTTAGAATCAGGAATGTCACGACCTGAAACCATTTCTCTTTTGTGGTGTATGCATTCAAATCAAAACAGCATATGCATGGATGCATACAACATGAGCAGGGGCACTCTTTCCGCACTGACAGCAACTCTGAGTAGTTCCAGAAGAAAGTCTTAAGTCATTGCAATAGCAACTGGAGTAGATATACCAAATATTGACTACACTGTTTGCACATACTGATATGATTTCACACAGCCATTTCTAAACATTAGATTCAAAAACCAAATCTGAAACACTAGCAGTATGGACAAAGCCCAGATTATGGAAAATTCACCCTGGATGGAAAGAATTCCTAACAAACCTCTAACATTTTACAACAGCAAAAGACAAACAAACATTCAAGCCTTTTAAAAAGCCACTTTTACAAAAACAGTTCCGTCATAAAATATAAAAACACTGGCACACAATGCAGTTTACTTCACAGAGACAATCTGATCTCCTTTTTCTGCAGAAACCTACTTGTCAGATCCATAAAACAGCAGAAATGTGTGAACCGCAATACTACTATTACAGGGTGAAATGACACACCAAGGATCCTTAACAGATCTAGAGAGGATTGCTTTGAGGAACAGGATTAAACGAAGACTATGCCAACTCCAATTAGATCAGGAAACCTCGTGCGAACTTCCATACTGACAAGGTCAAAAGAGTGAATGGAAAGTAAAAAGACACAACAGCACTTAAAGTCAGCGTAAAAGCACTTCATAGAATTGTTTCTAAACACATTATATAAATGTATTTGAAGTCATACAGTATTATCATTAGTGGTTCGCCCGCTCAATCGCAAGTTACTCTCATTAACGTTAGTTAATACAGACTACAGTTTGCTAGCTAGCTATTCGTCACATAAATGCATATTACTGGGTCGCGATGATTTACAAAACAGCTCGGCCTCCTTATTTAAACTGAGCAGCTGGAGGGAACATCCATTCAGGTTGTGGCTTTATTTGACAGTTGAGAGAAACGTCAACTTTACCGCGAGTGGGCGTGGCTTTCAGCGCCAACGGAGGGCACGCCCCTCAACATTTGAGATTTTGATCATTTCTTTTATTTACTTGGCATTTTTTTAAATTCAAATTTGGCTGGGTGGTTATTACATTTTTTGTGGTGTGACAAACTCAGAACACACTAGAAATTAATATTGCTTCACACTGACTTTAAAGGGGTCATCGGATGCCCATTTTCCATAAGTTGATATGATTCTTTAGGGTCTTAGCGAAAAGTCTATAATGTACTTTGGTTAAAAATTCTCAATGGTTGTGTAAAACAACACCCTTTTTACCTTGCCAAAATCAGCCCTGTAAAAATCATGCCATTCTGAGGGATTGTTTCTTTAAATGCAAATGAGCTCTGCTCACCCCGCCCCTCTCTTCTCTCTTTGGAGTGATGGGCTGCTCTGAGAGATTGTTTACTTTAGCCACGTTTAGCCGCGAAACTTGCTATCTAGCACGGTATTAGGAAAGGTGATTGCAAAGATTCATAAAAAAAAAAAAAAAAAACCCTCATACTCACTTCTGCTATAGGTGAAGCTGGATCACGAATGATTTGCACAAACATAGAAGCATTTATGTAGATCGGGAGGTGCGTTCCCTTCACAAACAAACGTAACACAACACAACACCTCAATCGCTCAGTCAGATATATTCTTGTGTAACTTACATCCCTGCTCCTTCATCGAAACAATGGAGGTCGGACTGTTACAGCTGATCTGAAGTAACACGGTCATGTAAATCAACTATCATGGGAGCGTCCTCTGTCGGTGTGACGCCACACAGGCATCAGAGGCTCAATTTGAAAAAAGTGATATAATTTTCACAGATTAATTAAAAACCACTGCATGGATTTTTATCATTATAGGGTAGATTTGTACATACACCGCCAACACACATTAATGTTCAAACAACATGTAAAAGTGAAGTTTGCATCCGATGACCCCTTTAAGATACTTGCACAATGAGTCTGAAATTTTTGCATGTTAAAATATAAATACAACCTCATGTTGTCTCATTCAGGTTTACAGACTGCCTCCGAAACTTTCACACGTCATAAAAAATGTGGATTTTTTTTCTCATTTTCACATTTGTAGCAAGCATTTTGAGAAGTGTTTTGACACCTTGATGTTCTATGTGTGATGAATTTTAAGGAATAGGAAAAAAACGCATTTGAAAACTTCGGATTCAGTATGCAAAGACCTTTTAACTTATCTTTGGTAATCACATATTTGAAAATTACATATTTACATGGTTAATGAAAATTATTTCTTCTTGCCTAATTATTAGAATATAACTCTACACCCTTATCTCATTTAGTATACACAGAATCATTAATATGCAAATTAGCCCCGCCTCCACTCAGTCACACCAGCTCTGACTACCGCTCCATTTTCACTCAGTGTAGCAAACGCTACACAAAGGCAAGTGGCAATATTTTTATTTAATTCAGCTATATACAGTTAAACCTGAAAATGAATCCAAAGCGGAAGAGTGAATTATACAGGCTTGTCGATAAGTCAGTGTATCCACTTTATGTATCGCTCTCTCGTCAGACAAGTAACTTAACTGACAAAGCTGACATCCACATTTCTGAGACTGTCCGTTTTAAGGAGAAAATGCTCAGCAATGTTATTTACTGATGCATTTGCACATGGTTTGTCTTTAAGCATATTAAAAACACCATGTAAACAATGTTAAAAACTTGATTTTCACCATAGGGTTCTTAAAATAATTACTTCTTACATCACTGTATTAGAAGATATTACTACAAATAGTGTGCAGATTGTTCCCTATAGTTCTAAACCTTTGCTAGATGTAATTCAGCACAATAACAACATGCCATGTGGCTCACAACAGAATTGTATGCTGTATTATACTGTATTTTAAGCACTGCCAGACAGCGAGAGTAGCTGGCAGTCCAATCCCAGAGGCACAGCGCCAACCCTCAAGCCCTCAGGTTTGGCCGCGATCACTGAATCTTAACAGTCAGTCTAATAAAGCACACTCATGCTCCTTCCTCAAATCTAATGTACAGTTTGATTTGGCAAAGCGCAGACGTTTCTATTTACACTTCACAAAAGCAAACTTCACGGGGCTGCAGGAAGCCAGACTGGGGAGCTAATATTTGGAGACAATTATATTTGATTTCTGTATTTATCGAGTATAATTTCTGAAAGACGTTCAATTTATTTAGTTTTAAACATGTGGAGCGGCGGTCAGGCAGAAGGCAGCCAGAGGTTTATGGCTCTGTTGTTGAATCTGATCCCATGTGAGCATGCACTGAATTCTTCTGAAGTAGACAATTCAAAAACACATCTGAAATGGTATGAAATTATTACTTAAATGCATGCATTTGTCAGGTTAGACAAACCGTTTATTATATGTAAACAACATGCGTTAGTGTAAAAGTCAAACTAGGCTGTAAATTCTGAGCTAAGTCTAGGTAAACTGACTTGGTCAAATGCAGCTTTAAACATGCAAAGACAATCAATGGCATGACATCGGTCTTTGCTTCTTAAAACACCTGACTTGATGCACAAACTTTTAACATCCAGGAGCAGAACACGGCTTTATAGATTTAAAGTAACTCTGCCTGTGATACATCTATGTACTAAATAAACAAGGTTAACACATTGTTTAATAAACAGTTAAACTCTAAAAGTTAAGATTTATTACAGCATGCCGTATGCAGTGGTCCCAAAAATGACCTAGATATTTAATTCACACCTGAAATCGTTGCCTATAACTCTTCAACTAAATCCATTTTAAAAATAATTTTGCATTAATATTCAACTGTTTTAAAATGAATTGTTAGTGTTCAGAAAGGTGTACTAACATTTGATAACTAGGCTTCTTCACACTACTCTTTTTGCCTTCATTTTGAAAACTAATAAATAAATAAATGCACATAAATGCCACTATTTATTTCACTAATATTTTTAAATGCCTGAAATGCTGCAAACTAACAACAAAGCTCACATATACTCTGTATAACTTACTGTACATGGTCCTTGTGATCTACAATTAAATTTGTATTATTTACGTAGTCTATGTGACCCTGGCCCACAAAACCAGTCTTAAGTAGCACAGGTATATTTGTAGCATTACCCAAAAAATACACTGAATGGATCAAAATGGCAAAATGGGCCAAAAATCATTAGGATATTAAGTAAAGATCATGTTCCATGAAGATAGTTTGTAAATTTCCAATATTTACAATAAATATATCAAAACATAATTTTTGATTAGTTATATGCCTTGCTAAAAGCTTCATTTAAACGACTTTCAAAGCGATTTTCTCAATATTAGATTTTTGCACCCTCAGATTCCAGATTTTCAAATAGTTGTATCTCAGCCAAATATTGTCATATCCTAACAAACCATACATCAATGAAAAGCGCAAATATTCAGCTTTTAGATTATGTATAAGTCTTAGTTTCATAATATTTACCCTTATGACTGGTTATGTCGTCCAGGGGCACATATCACAAGGCGATAAACGCTGCAAATAACATGTCAATAAACACTTTTTTAAAAAAAAGAGACGTTACAAACAGGTATTAGATGGCTAATACCTAATATTATGGCTAATATCAAGAATACAGCCCTATCATACGACTAAAGTGCAATAAACCCTGTTTAGAAACCAAAGTGGCAGCAACTTTCTACTTTTGTCTTATTTTCACACTGACAAACAAACGCGTTCAACAACAAAAACGCATAAACGTTGAGCACTGATGACGCCACACAATTGCGCATAAGTTTACTTATCGACGGGAATAATTTAGCGAATTAAATCAACGTTACATTACTTAATGTGACTGGTCAGTTTGCCAACAAGCGTTTTAGTCCACGCTGGTATATTAGAGAGCAGTTGAGGTCTTACCTTCAGCCGGGCGCGTTCAGAGTTGGAGAAAGACGAAAGCAGCGCAAAGCGAACGGATGGATTCAAACGTGAGGATTGATGTACACTGTATTATTATCCCGAGTCATTCTTGCTCTCGTGCACGCGCTGTTGGATGATCCAGAGCTCCCACCAGCTCCTCCCTCCTACATCAGTGTCCTTCAGAGACCTTCCTGCCCACCTCACACATATACACTGATTGATTCGGGCTCCTGTGTCATCAGATAACATGCCATATTATACACAACGCAAGATGCAGTATACAGCCTGTTAACAATGACATCATCAGAATCTATCTATCTATGCAGAGTTGTGTTAGGACATAAAAATAATGAAATAATACAATAACATATTTGTGCATAAATATACCAATGGATAATTTTGAGGACATATGCAAAGAAATAAATAATAATGTCAAAGGTTTTGAGGTTCTGAAGAGTAAAAATTGATAAAGGGAACCTCTTTTGAAAGGAAATCTCCTTACAGCAATCTATGGATGTATTTTACCATAGATGACTAAATGTCATCTTTAGAAATTTTAGTGAGAAGATGAAGAGCAGGCAGGAGAGACATCTGTTGGCCTGTGACAGGGACTATATAGTGTCAGAGACAGGAAAATATATTACAATGCATGTTTCGTTCAGGGTGATTTATGAGATGTCTAAAAACACAGAGGCCTGAATGTCACCGTTTCAGTGAAGTCAGAGGCAATGCAGGATGGGAGCTTTTGCAGGCTGAAGAAGAAAAATAAAATTAATTGACAGGAAATTAAATAAACAAATAAATAAATATACACATATTTATACATGTCATAACATTATAACAAATAACATTATAACAAAATATTTTAAAATGGTTTTATTTCAACTCTCAGTTGAGAAATAACATCAAAATTAAAAAAAAAAAAAAAAATTTCATGTTTTTTTTTTTTTTTTTTTTTTTGAGAAGTCTCTTCTGCTCACCAAGCCTGCATTTATTTGATTCAAAATACAAAATCAGTAATATTATGAAATATTTTTTGAGGGTGATATAATATAATTGCGACTTTATATCTTGCAATTCTGACTTTATAACTCGCAATTGCGACTTTATATCTCGCAATTCTGAGAAAAAAAGTCAGAATTGCGAGTTTGTATCTCTGAATTCTGAGAAAAAAAGTCAGAATTGTGAGATAAAAAGTCGCAATATATATATATATATTTTTTTTTTTATTTAGTGGCGGAAACGGGCTTCCATAGAAAACAGTTACTTTAAATAGTAAAAAATATTTCAAAATTGTACTGTTTTGGTAGTGCAGATGTGATTATATTTGCATATCATTACAGTGATTAATTGAACAACTTCTAAATTAAATGCATACAGACCGAAAATCATTTTAAAATATATCACACAAAGTAAAGGCCGTTTGAGCATTTTCAGAAAGCATAGTACTGAATGCAAACATTTTGTCAGCTTTGAGCAGTGGAAGAGTAAAATACTGTCAATAAATTGTTAAAGATCGTATTTCAATTCTCAGATCCACAGAGCAGACATTTCATTGAACTCTGTTGCCTGAGAATTTCCAGATGATATACATAAAAATATCACAAGCGATATTGTTCCTAAGTGTCTAAAAGTAGTTAAAGTGTATTTAAATTCTGTTTAAAGATGAATGCGATAAAAAAGCCATACTACAATATGCCAGCTCTGACCTGCCTCACCTAGTTTAGGAGACGGCTTTGGTTTTCTTCAAGTTGAACTGCCACATCTATTATCTTATTATATGCCATTGCTATGAAAATCAGCACACTCGCACAGAGAATCAACTTTCAAACGCAAAACAGTATTGAGATTCTGTGTACTTATGAGGCATTAGATGCAGCTTCACAATGTAAAGACAGTTACATTCACATAATTCAAAGTGGACATTCGACATAAGCACAGATTTGAGACAAGAAATGACACACAAGATGTTTTAAACGTTGTTATTATTGCCAAACATTTCAACAAGAGCACAGTTATTTAGTTTTAAATGCCAATGAAACAGCAAGAACATTGTAACATGTAAAATGTTTGAACAAACACTCTTAAGAGAAAATAAAAAAGCCAGGTCCTAGGTTGTCTATTCTAGAATACCTGGTTGCTTTTTTTAAGAAAACTGTAACAGTAACATCAACACTTTAACTTAAAGGAAAGTTCACCCAAAAATGAAAATTACTCCATGATTTACTCACCCTCAAGTCATCTTAGGTGTATATGACTTTCTTCTTCCAGACAAATACTATTGGAGTTATATTCAAAATGTTCTGGCTTTTCCAAGCTTTATAATTTTTGGGCTTTAAAATCTCACCCCCCATTCACTGGCATTATAAAGCTTAGGACATTTTGAATATAACTCTGCTTGTGTTCATCTAAAAGAAGAAAATCCTAAAAAGGCTTAAGGGTGAGTAAATCATGGGGTGATTTTCATTTTTTGGGTAAACTATCCCTTTAAGAAAGTCATCCTATTGCTCACATCTAATTGAAGGGACAGAGAATATTATAAATACTAAAAGCTGAACAACGATGGTTTGCTGTGGTGTATGGCACACTGACTGACAGATGTAGTGTAGCATCAGCAAATCTCCACATTTCAAGTGTCTCAAGTCTTTTGAAAATATTATCTCTCACAAAAATAGAACAATCCCTTGAAGCTGCCTTCAAAGAGAACAATCAACTGCATGTTTTTCATAAAAGTCAATTGGCACTTTATAACAGTCTGTTCAGAACTTCACAAAATTCCATAACATACAACACGCATGATTTTCTTTGAAAAGACCTACAGTGCTGCTCACTTTCAACAGCACACAAACAATTGTTAATGAGCCTCAGATTGAAATTACACACATTTATCTTTAAAAAGCCACTTTTAAAGTATTGTGTCATGGTTAAAAGCCGTAGTGAGATATGAATCTAAAGGAACGTGACATTTCAGTAATATTTTCTCAAAAAACTCTATTTTCCTTTCAAATGGAAACAAAAATATCCATATCTCACTTAAAACTCAGTTTTAAGGACAGTTGAGGTCAAATGTTTACATACACCTTGCAGAATATGTCATTTTAATTATTTTATCAAAATAAGAGGGATCATACAAAATGCATGTTATTTTTTATTTAGTACTGACTTGAATAAGATATTTCACATAAAAGACGTTTACATATGGTTCACAATAGAAAATAATAGTTTAATTTGTAAAAATGACCCTGTTCAAAAGTTTACATACCCTTGATTCTTAATACTATGTTGTTACCTGAATGATCCACAGCTGTTTTTTGTGTGTGTGTGTGTGTTTAGTGATTCTTGAGTCCCTTGTTTGTCCTTAACAGTTAAAATGCCCTCTGTTCTTCAGAAAAATCCTTCAGGTCCCACAAATTCTTTGGTTTTTCAGCATTTTTGTGTATTTGAACCCTTTCTAATAATGACTATATGACTTTGAGATCCATCTTTTCACACTGAGGACAACTGAGCTATTACAGAAGGTTCAAACACTCACTGATGCTTCAGAAGGAAACACAACACATTAAGGATGAAAACGTTTTTAATTTGTCTTCTGGGAAACATGTAAGCAAGTCTTCTGTAGCTTCTGAAGGGCAGTACTAAATAAAAAAAAAAAAAAAGATATTTAGGCAAAATAAGAAAAATGTACACATCTTCATTCTGTTCAAAAGTTTTCACCCCCCAGTCCTAATGCATCGTGTTTCCTTCTGGAGCATCAGTGAGTGTTTGAACCTTCTGTAATAGTTGCGTATGAGTTTCAAAATCATACAGTCATTGTTGGAAAGGTTTCAAATACACAAAAAAAGCTGAAAAACCAAAGAATTTGTGGGTCCTGAAGGATTTTTCTGAAGAACAGCAGGCAGTTTAACTGTTCAGGCCAAACAAGGGACTCATGAACAACTATCACTAAACAAAAAACACAGCTGTGGATCATTCAGGTAACAACACAGTATTAAGAATCAACCGTATGTAATCTTTTGATTGGATAAATTCAACTGTTATTTTCTCTTGTGGACTATATGTACATGTCTGTATGTAAATATCTTATTCAGGTCAGTACTAAATAAAAAATAACATGCATTTTGTATAATCCCTCTTATTTTGGTAAAATAATTAACATTTTGCAGATTCTGCAAGGTGTATATACTTTTGACCTCAACTGTATATCAAGTTGGTAATCTTTAAAACAGAATAAATCTTAAGTTTCTAAAAAAAAAAAAAAAAAAAAAATCCTCAGATTTAATCCCTAAACCTTTTTGGTTACACTAAACCATAATAATCCCAACACAAACAATACTTTATTGTTCGTATGGGCAATTGATTGAAACAAGGCTTGTTTCATTACTTTCTACATTCATTTGTGAAATGTAATCAGGTTTAACCAACTGCTGGCTTTGTTTAAAGATGCTACACACAGAAGAAGGAGGACATACTGTAATGGCTGTCGTGAAGATCTTCAGGACGGTGAGCTGTCAGAAGCTCAGACAGGTGTCAGTTCTTCAAAGTCTCTTGCGGTATTCTTCAAGTCTTTCGTGAAGATGAAAGCACCATGAGCAGTGATGTGAGGTTAGCGTATGTGAGACATCAGCTCTGCAGGTCAAACGTCCTCAGACAGTGGCTAGAGCAGCAGTATGCTACAAAACTCACAGTGGTTCTGTGTGAGAAATACAAAGAGCAAGAAAGAATAATAATATACTTATGTCTTGTGCAGAAAACAGGGAAAACTTGCTGCCACAAGTGAACATCTTACATCTCACAGGGAAAGAGCTTCCATACCTGCGATCAATGTATATATGCAGATTAATGTGTGCGTATATAAGGGAGGTCATGTTACTCCCACAGCAAGGCTGGTCGATGAAGTGCTATTGAAACATGGAGGGTTTTCTGGTATGCATTCACAAAACACACACACACGACCTGAGACTGAAAACGTAGAGTATTACAGGAAAGCAAATGGAAAGAATTCCCTTAAATAATTCGCTTCTCTTTCTTTTGTGCACATATGAAGGGAGCACCGCTCGTCTCCAAACATCAGCCGAACACTCAGGGTAAGAGGTAATTGGCGAGTGGATTAGATCTCTTAATGCACGTGAAGTAGCTGAGAGCAGCAGTCGAGCAGGATGATTGGGTTACGCTGCTGGATGTTGATACTAAAACCACAGCGTTGCATTACAGATGGAACATGACGGGCAGCGGAGCAAGCACTGCTCATTTCAACCAATCAGATGAACAGGAAGATGAGGAGATAGAGGAAGTGACAGGGGTCGGAGAAAACAGGGTGAGAGAGATAGAAAGCAGGAGAGAGTTTTTCTGAATGTAAGAAAACTGAGATGTGTGGAAGTGAGGATGTTTTTGGTAAACAAATACGCACATAAATATCAATCCCAGAATGCGTGTGCATTTAAAGGGGAAATACACAACTGTTCAAGTACGATTTTTTAATGTTTCTGAAAGAAATCTCCTATTGCTCACCAAGGCTGCGTTTATTTGATGAAAAATACACTAAAAACAGTAATATTGTGAAATATTATTACAATTTTAAAAAACTGTTATCTACTTAAATGTATTTAAAAATTGTATTTATTCCTGTGAGGCAAAACTGAATTTTCGGCATCATTACTCCAGTCTTCAGTGTCACATGATCCTTCAGAATTCTGTGAGTTTGTGCTTAAGAAACATAACTGATTACTATGTTAAAAAAGACAGCTGACATGCTTAATATTTTTGTAGAAACTGTAATTATTGTTTTCAAGATTTTTCAAATAGAAAGTTTAAAAGCACATTTATTTGAAATAGAAATATTAAAACTGTCATTTTTAATCAATTCAATGCATCCTTGCTGATTAAAAGTAGGGTACAACGGGGCTAAAGGCACCTTGATATTATTTTCCACTAAACCACTACATGGCACAAAAATGTGGCATAGCACTTTCCAAAATATTTGCTTTTCAAAACGCATGTGCAAATTTGTCTGATCCTCGATGCGATCGCGGGCAGCAGTGCAAAGTCAATTCTACGCTTATTTGATCTAATATTTGGTGTTTTTAAAAATGTTGTAGACTTAACTAGCAAATGAGAATCGCAAAAATTCTTGAATATATCTTGAGACAAAGGTCTTTTTAATGATTTTCAGTTTTTAAGATTAAGATAATTAAAGCAACTGTTTTTAAATAACAAAAGAATATGTAAAAATATGGTATTTGGGGTAAAAAGCGCCCCTGCTGTTGGGGCTAAAAGGCTCAATAATTAACATGATAATTAATAGAAGGCTGACTTTTCCATTTGTTGACACGACATTGTTAGATTCAGATGGTAAATATCACATATTATGTTGGGTGTCCATCTTAGAGATAATCACCATATTTAGAATGAAATCATCATATTTAAAAACATGCTATTAATCATATCATATAATAAAATATAATTTGTTGTTACTACTGTAAATCTATATTAAATTACTATGAGATCTCCTTCAATGCTTTTAGAATCTTTACATTTTAAAATGATTTTGTTTTTGTATTTTAAAATATATATTTTATTTTAACATATTTTAATGACAGTATATTTACTGAAAAAAAAATATTTATCAAAATGAGCAGAAAATAGTACAAACTTTGCTAAAGTGATTGTTTTAAAAAAAGTATTAACTTAGACATTAATTAAAAAAATATTATTTTAGCTAAAGTATTTGTATCAATCCTGTGTGCCTTTTACCCCATGCTGGTGAGCCTTTTACCCCGTGTGTGGGGTAAACGGCCCCCCTTGCCACCTCATACATTTCATACAAAATGAACGACTTTTGCCTAAGGTGATTTTTAATCAAAGGACCAAAAAAATTTAACTGTTTTTGATGTTAGAAATGTTAAATAACATTATAAATGGATTAGAATAAATATTAAAAATAAAATAAAATGAAGTGCTGAATATAAACACTTTTTTTAAACACTACAGAGCGACAAAGAGAAAGCAAAAGTGAATTTTGCATCAGTACCTCTTGTGTACTCCTGCGAGTGCGGTCTCTCTGAGAGGAAACAGTTTAGGGTAGACGATGGTGAACATGGGCTGACTACAGCGGTGACAGTGACCCAGAGGCCACTGAACCACATCTAGCAGACTCTTGGGCAACAGAAACGGTGTCCGAAACTTCACATCTGCACACAAGATGGGAGAACATGAGAATATTTAGGCTGGTGAATGCAAATGAACCTGATGCAATCCGATGGTTTGTTGTAGGTTGTCTTACCCTTACTGGTCCAGTTGTGGGCTGCATGTAGGACTCTGCACGCCAGCTCTTCCAGAGGCAACACGTGGTCGGTCTCCGAGCCGATGGCCTTCACTTCAGAGGGCAGAGGAATAGTCACATCTCCCAGTGTCAGACAGATCTGCTTCACGTCAGAGATCTGTGCAGCTAGACCACACCTGTGCATTCAGACAGATAAATAACATCAAGTGAACACTGACATGTTGAAAAAGCCAGGAAACAACCACACCAACTACCATGAAAATATATATATTTGCCAAATTAGCAACTGTGATGCTTTTTGCAACTGACGTATAATGTCGGAAAGTCTTGCATTTTTCCACCCAGAATCTGCTTGGGTGAATCTCTCTTGGGAAAATATGCAGTGAAAGCAGCAGAACGTGTTAAAAGTCAATAAGTCAAGCTCGAGTTTATAGTTTATAGAAGAACTAGTTGGGAGATTTACAATGGCAAATCTTTAAAATATATTCAAAAGTTTTGTTGTCTGTTTGGGGAAAGTGAGCTCTGCTTGTAGAGTTACGTGTGTGAAAAAAATCAATGTTGTTTACTTTGAGATGGATGGAAAGTCTGACCAAAGACTCTACACACATTTTCCACTAGTTTCTGTGGCACTTTGTCCAATCGTTCACAGGAATCTCAATGAGTTCCACTTGGTGCATGCTGATTCATTATTAATCATCTATTTCAGATTTAACTGGCCATAATGTCACATTACTTATTTATATACATATATATTAGAAATACGTGCAATGAACTAGCTTATTTCTAATTACTTTATAGTCATTTTTAAATCAAAGTTTGGAGTTCAATAGCATACTACAGTCACAGAAAACTCACTCACCCACTGCAGCCGATGACTTTGTTATAAAGATAGGATGGGAGTCCCTTCAGATGAGCATTGTTGTCCACAAAGACAAACTGTAGCTCCATGGAGCGTCCCAGATCTGACAGAAATATAAAACATCAGTATATGTGACCCTGAACCACAAAACCAGTCTTAAGAAGCACAGGTGTATTTGTAACAATAGCCAAAAATACACTAGGGAGTCACTGCATGGGTCAAAATAATCGTTTTTTCTTTTATGCCAAAAAATTACCAACAATATTAAATAAAGATCATGTTCCATGAAGATATTTTGTAAATTTACTACCTTAAATATATCAAAACTTAATTTTTGATTAGTAATGTGCATTGCTAAGAACTTCATTTGGACAACTTTAAAGGCGATTTTCTCAGTATTTTGATTCCAGATTTTTAAATAGTTGTGTTTTGGTCAAATATCCTAACAAACCATACATCAATGGAAAGCTTATTTATTCAGCTTTCAAATGATGTATAAATCTCAATTTTTAAAAAATTTACCCCCATTACTGGTCCACGGTCACATATCGGCAACAATATCAAATAACTGGTATTTCTGCAATAAATTCCAAGACCATAGTTATATGATAGATGTGCACGTACTGTAGCTCTCAAATACAAATAACGTTTAGTCTGTTCATCACAAAAAGCCATCATATAGTTTCACAGAACTAAATTTGGACTAAGCATAATTGGACAAATTATGATGCTTCTATTACTGTTAAAAAGTTTGGGATCAGCTGCATTTTTTAAATGTTTTTGAAAAAATCTTTTATTTGATGCATTTATTTGATGAAAAATACAGTTAAAAATCTTATAAATTATTATTGTAATTTAAAACAACGTTTTTTATTTTAACATATTTTAGAATGTAATTTATTCATGTGATGCAAAGCTGAATTTTCAGCATCATTACTCCAGTCTTCAGTGTCATATGATCCTTCAGAAATCATTCTAAAATGCTGATTTGCTGCTCAAGAAACATTTTTAATTATTACCAATATTTTTTTTATGAACTCTTTGATAAATATAAAGTTAAAAGAACTGAATTTAAATTAAATTTAGTTTTTTTTGTAACATAATGAACACCTTTATTTTCAACTAAATTAATTCTTGTTGAATAAACTATTAATTTCTTTTAAAACAAAATACGAACAAAAATTCATACTCTGACCCCAATTTTTTTTTCCTTTTGTATAAATGTAAATGTTACTTTCTTGACCACACTATCATATCTTCTCACCCAGGGGCAGTGATGTCAGGCAGTTGGCAGCCATGGAAAGCTCATTGAGGTCGGGCAGCAGACAGAGCTGGCGAGGAACGCAGTGCAGCAGGTTGCGGTCTGCCGTCAGGCACTGCAGGGACTGACACTGGTGCAGACGCTCCGGAAGAGTCCTCAGGAGGTTCATGGACACGTCGAGGGTCTCCAGCTCTCTGAGATCTCCCAGCTCTACCAATACAAGCACACATACATTTCTGTTAAAGTTTCAATCAGGTAAAAGCACCATATTACAACCCTAGGGAGTCACTTTATGCCCTCTGCTGGCAAAAACAGGAGCTGATACATTATGGGATACTGAACACCTTCCCACATGTGTGCAATGCATGTCACTTATTAAAATATGCTTGAAACTGCTGGAACGATTAATTGTAAAACACTTTATTTGGAACAATTCACATATGATAAATTAAAGCCATGAACAGTCTCGGCTTCAGATGAAACACTGCCCAATTAAACTGGAAAAGAGCAATAAAAAGACTGATCTAAAACAACTGTGTGTTTTCAAGCAAAGCATTTAAAGAGAGTGTCAAAAAGCTTAATCATTTTCCAACAGTCTCTCTATGAAGTTTTTCTCCTCAGAGTCATGTTGAGTGTAAACAAACAAAGTTTCTTCACTAAATGAAGTTTAATAACTGTACAGAAGTTTAAAAGCTTTCCTCATACTCAGCTGGTGAGTAAGAATTATTTGATGCAGTTAAAGCTGCTTAATTACGCTGGGGGGAAAATGCTACAGATAATGTCTATGAATTAAATTAGTTGTTTAACTAGAAACATTATTAATTACACTGTTGCAGCACTGTATTTATATTCTGCTCTCATATGTTTTACAATCTTCTGCAAGCAATTTAGTTCAAACCAATAAGTAAGAGTTAATAAGTAAATAAGTTCATAAGTTCAAGTTTATTGATGCATGCAGCATGTAATTATTTGCATTCAATCTTAAATATTTATTTTAAGGTTTTTAAGCACAGTAAAGCAATATAACAAAATATACAGCAATTCTTTCTTTTTTATTATTAGTCTTTTCTGTGCAGTATTATCAGCATTAACAACTTAATCATTCTCATTCTCTTAATCATTTTTAGATTAATGCTGATGTTTGCAACTCACCTTGCGGGAGAAATTTCAGTTGATTGTTGGCCAATCGCAGATGTCGTAATGAGCGCAGCTGACCAATCTCTGGACAGATGACCTGAAGAGCGTTGTCACTCAGGTCCAGTGACTGCAGCTTCACTAAGTTGCCAATTGCTGGAATGACAACACAGTGAATTATCCAATGCATACTGTACCCGACATCAAAATATTGCTGTATGATCATGAGATTAAATTACCTTGGGGAATCATTGCAATATTGTTTGAGTGCAGGTATCTAAACAGAACAAAAGACAGGTTGCGGTACTGTTTCATTTTTTTTTTTTTCCTCAGATGTAGTACTAATGTAGCTCAAATAATTATATTTTTACCAAACTTAGATTCATCACATTAACATCATATATTGTTGAAACCAGAAAATTGTAATTATTTTACCAAAATAAGAGGGATACGCTTACGCTTGATTCTTAAGACTGTGTTGTGATTTTGAGATCCATCTTTTCACACTGAGGACAACTGAGGGACTCATATGCAACTATTACAGAAGGTTCAAATGCTCACTGATGCTCCAGAAGGAAACACAATGTATTAAGAGCTGGGGGGTGAAAGCTTTTTGAATTTGAAGATCAGGGTAAATTTAACTTATTTTGTCTTCTGGGAAACATGTAAGTATCTTCTGTAGCTTCTGAAGGGCAGTACTAAATAAAAAAATATTTTTAAGCAAAATAAGAAAAATTTACACATCTTCATTCTGTTCAAAAGTTTTCACCCCCAGCTCTTAATGCATAGTTTTTCCTTCTGGAGCATCAGTGAGTGTTTGAACCTTCTGTAATAGTTGCATATGAGTCCCTCAGTTGTCCTCAGTTTGAAAAGATGCAACTCAAAATCATACAGTCATTGTTGGAAAGAGTTTAAAAACACAAAAATGCTTTAAAACCAACAAATTTGTGGGACCTGAAGAACAGCGACAGTTTAAATGTTCAGGACAAACAAGGGACTTATGAACAACTATCACTAAAAACAAAACAAAACAAACGAAAAAAAAAAAAACACGGTGGATCATTCAGGTAACAACACAGTATTAAGAAACAAGTGTATGTAAACTTTTGAATGGGATCATTTTTATAAATTCAACTACTATTTTCTCTTGTGGACTATATGTAAACACCTTTAATGTGAAATATCTTATTCAGGTCAGTACTAAATAAAAAAACAACATGCATTTTGTATGATCCCTCTTATTTTGGTAAAAAAAAATTAACATTTTGCAACTTTTGACTTCAACTGTAGCTATTTTTTATGGGTGGGTATGAAAACATCCCAAAGATTGAGGGACCTCTACTGGACAACAGTAATATTACAGTTGCACAACATTGTTAATACTCACAATTCTATTAGGTTGGGAAGTTTCTGACCCAGATTCTCTGGCTGATAGGAGCAAAACAGTATTAGGATGCAAAATTTATTATAATACACAGTCGGATCATAAATAAAGACTGACAGCACTGGGACTGAGATCTTACAAGTGTTGTGAGGGAGTTTCTCTTCATGAAGAGACGCTCCAGGAACTGCATCCCTTCATCTTTGAGAAGCTCCACAGGGAAATGGTTGAGGTTTCTGTAGTTTAGGAAAAGATTCTTGTGTCGTTCTTGCTTGGCCATAAAAATCGCTTCATGGAGTTCAGAAGCCATGGCTGAGAGAACGGTCTTTGGCTGAGAGAGTTTTTCCCTCGTTCAGCTTCTACTTTTCCATTCTGAAAGAAACATTTTTAACATTTTTAAATGATAAATAAATACATTGTTGAAAATTAAGACAAAATATACAAAGTAACTGAAAATAAAAACAAAAAAAACAACACTAGAACATAATATAATATACACAATAAAATAATTATAAGAAATAGCAGCAGAAATACTTAAAACCACATTGTTATTTGTTGATTTTATCTGATCAAAGGTGAGATCTATTGCACAGAATGACAGTAACACATTAAGTTACCCTTGAACTGTTGTTACTAGTACCATTAAAGCATCATGCAACGTCAGATACTAAATAACAATATAGTAACAGTAAAAAACAACATGAGCTCAGATAGTGATTCTATACTGTGCTGTGCTGTATTGTCATTCAATCTCATAACACATAATGAGCGTAAACATAAATGAAGTCTTTTTGAGTACATTCTTATATGATTGCTACGATGGCTTTTGTTCTGAACGCTTAAATGATAGTAGTTGCACTGTCCAATCTATAAAGACTGTGTCTGTTCCTCGAATAGTGAGGTCAAAACGTAAATTTAATGTAGGATCTAGAAAAAATCTGATCGTAATTAAACCAGAAAAAAGCAAAATACACGAACAGAAACCATTTTTAAAGCTTGGGCTCCTAAACATTAGATCACTTGCACCCAAAGCAGTTATTGTGAATGAAATGATCACAGATAATAGTTTTGATGTACTCTGCTTAACTGAAACCTGGCTAAAACCTAATGATTATATTAGTCTAAATGAGTCTACTCCACTAAACTACTACTATAAGCATGAGCCCCGTCAGAGTGGTCGTGGTGGTGGTGTTGCAACAATATATAGTGATATTTTCAATGTTACTCAGAAAACAGGATACAGGTTTAATTCATTTGAAATACTTTTGCTTAATGTTACTCTGCCAGATATGCAAAAGAAATCTCTCCTATCTCTTGTTTTAGCTACTGTGTATAGACCGCCAGGGCCATATACAGATTTCCTAAAAGAATTTGCAGAATTCCTTTCGGAACTATTGGTTAATTTTGATAAAGTGCTAATTGTCGGAGATTTTAACATTCACGTTGATAATACAAATGATGCGTTAGGACTTGCGTTTACTGACCTAATAAACTCTTTTGGAGTTAAGCAAAATGTCACTGGGCCCACTCATCGTTTTAATCATACGCTAGATTTAATTATATCGCATGGAATTGATCTTACTGATATAGATATCGTACCTCAAAGTGATGATGTTTCTGACCATTTCCTTGTATCGTGCATGCTGCGTATCACTGATATTAACTGTAGGGCTCCGCGTTATCGTCTTGGCAGAACTATTGTTCCAGCCACCAAAGATAGATTCACAAATAACCTGCCTGATTTATCTCAACTGCTCTGTGTACCCCTTAATACACAGGATCTAGACAAAATGACTAGCAATATGGGCACCATCTTCTCCGATACGTTAGAAGCTGTTGCCCCCATCAAATTGAAAAAAGTTAGAGAAAAACGTATTGCACCATGGTACAATAGTAATACCCAATCCCTCAAAAAAGAAACTCGCAATCTTGAGCGCAAATGGAGAAAAACTAACTTGGAAGTTTTTAGAATTGCATGGAAAAACTGTATGTCCAGATACAGACAGGCTTTAAAAGCTGCTAGGGCTGAGCATTTCCGCGAACTCATAGAAAATAACCAAAACAATCCAAGGTTTTTATTTAGCACAGTGGCTAGATTAACAAATAACCAGACACCACCTGAGCTAAATATTCCTTTACAGTTTAATAGCAATGACTTTATGAATTTCTTCACTGATAAAATAGATAACATCAGAAATACAATAACCAATGTAGATTATACTGCATCTAATATGTCAACTTCTTTCGTCGCACCCAAAGAAAAACTGCAGTACTTTACCGCTATAGGACAGGAAGAGTTAAATAAACTCATCACTGTGTCTAAACCAACAACATGCCTATTAGATCCCGTACCCACTAAATTACTAAAAGAATTGTTACCTGTGGCAGAAGAACCGCTTCTCAATATTATCAACTCATCGTTATCTTTAGGTCACGTCCCTAAACCATTCAAGCTGGCGGTTATTAAGCCTCTTATTAAGAAACCACAGCTAGACCCTAGTGAACTGGCAAATTATAGACCCATTTCTAATCTTCCATTTATGTCTAAAATTTTAGAGAAAGTTATATGTGCTCAACTGTGCTCATTCTTGCAAAAAAATAATATCTATGAAGAATTTCAGTCAGGCTTCAGGCCCCATCACAGCACAGAAACTGCACTTGTTAAAATCACTAATGACTTGCTTCTTGCGTCAGACCAAGGCTGCATCTCACTGCTAGTTTTACTTGATCTTAGTGCTGCGTTTGACACTATAGATCATGACATACTAATAGATCGACTACAAAATTATGCAGGTATCCAAGGGCAGGCTTTAAAATGGTTTAGATCCTACCTGTCTGATCGCTACCACTTTGTTTATTTAAATGGGGAGTCATCTCAGTTATCACCAGTAAAGTATGGAGTGCCACAAGGATCTGTTCTAGGTCCTCTACTATTTTCAATATACATGCTGCCCCTTGGTAATATTATTAGAAAACACGGGATTAGTTTCCATTGTTATGCTGATGATACTCAACTATATATCTCAACAAGACCAGATGAAACTTCTGAATTATCAAAGTTAACAGAGTGCGTTAAAAATGTAAAAGATTGGATGACCAACAATTTTCTGCTATTAAATTCAGATAAGACAGAGATATTACTTATTGGACCTAAAAACAATACACAGAATCTTTTGACTTACAATTTACAACTAGACGGATGTACTGTTACTGTTACTTCCACTACAGTCAAAAGCCTGGGTGTTATATTAGACAGCAACTTGTCTTTTGAAAATCATATTTCTCATGTTACAAAAACAGCATTCTTCCATCTTAGAAACATTGCCAAGCTGCGAAACATGTTACCTGTTTCTGATGCAGAAAAGCTAGTTCACGCATTCATGACCTCTAGACTGGACTATTGTAATGCACTATTAGGTGGTTGTCCTGCATCTTCAATAAACAAGCTACAGATAGTCCAAAATGCAGCTGCTAGAGTCCTTACCAGGTCAAGAAAATATGATCATATTACCCCAATTTTAAAGTCTCTGCACTGGCTGCCTATTAGGTTCCGCATCAGCTACAAAATAGCACTTCTTACCTATAAGGCACTTAACGGTTTAGCTCCTGCGTACCTAACTAGTCTTCTACCACGCTACAATCCATCACGCTCCCTAAGGTCACAAAACTCTGGACTGTTGGTAGTACCTAGGATAGCAAAGTCCACTAAAGGAGGTAGAGCTTTTTCACATTTGGCACCCAAACTCTGGAACAGCCTTCCTGATAACGTTCGGGGTTCAGACACACTCTCTCTATTTAAATCTAGATTAAAGACACATCTTTTTAGCCAAGCATTCAAATAATGCATCTCATAAACTTTTTCTGCAGCTATATCTGATCAAATGTTCATTTTAATCTTTTAGCTCTGGTTTAACAAACCTTCCTTTTCTTAGTTTGAACAGCAGCTACGCTAATTATGTTCCTATTTGTTCTCTGTTTTTGCCATGGGATTGACATCCCATGGTAACTAGGAATTCACAAGCTCCAGTGTGGATCCAGAACACTTAAGAAAAGATGATGCCAACCCTTCAGAGGACTTCAGATGATGCCAACCCTGATGCCAACCCTGAAAACATACAGCACTACCAAATTCTGCTACAAATTTATAGTGTTCTTTGTCTGTTTGATTACGTCATTAATTGATCTTTACCAGACATCTCTACCATATGTACATCAAGCTACTACTACATATATAGTAAAAATGTCAATTGCGAGCAAACGCGTCACTGCGTACAGCCCGAGAGCATCATGGGAAATGTAGTTTTTCTAACATCAAAAAGCGCAACATGGTTTACTTTTTTCTCAGGAGAATTGTTAAAGTAGCTATTATAATACAGTTTGGCTTCATTATTATTAGTATTCGCTAAATTTATATTACAAGAAAAACATAAATCCTAAAGCTAAATGTCTAATTAATACAAATATAGAGTGTTTTCACGAAGCGTCATCAATCAGCCATATTGGCGGGACTGAACATAAACAGTGCCACTGAACGGAACGAAACTCGCATATTTTGCTGATTATTGCTGCTGAAAATGGTCAATTATTGTCATGTTTTGGGCTGTACTAATCGGTCAGACGTGGAAAGACATTTGGAGTGCTATAGACTGCCAAAAGTTATAACAAATCAAGGAGAAAAGTGCAAAAAACTGAGGAACAAAATGCGTTTGTAGTTGGCTAAACTGAATCAGGATTTCCAGGGTAAGAATCTTGACCACATTCGTGTTTGTTCTTAGAATTTCCAAATATTAGGCTAACACCTTTATTATTAATACTTGTACGTATCTTTACCACCTATTAACTTTATTTTGTCAACATTTTGTGCCCTTTCCTGCGTACCAAGTCCTTCTTTTTATGATTTAACAGCTTCCACATGTTTTTTCCGTGATTTAGACAGCATAAATTAGTAGATTAATTAATTCAGTAGTACATTAACTATGCAATCCATGCTGTTGTTTTTGTTTACATCCAAGTACCGCCAATATGGCCGCACATCCAGGTAACTGACCAAACTGTGACGTAAGTGCAAACCCTCATAGTTGTGTATGGTTATTTGTGTTTATGAACAACAAATGTCATGTTTCTGAACGCATTTGATCCTTTTGGAAGTCCACCGTGACACAAAACACCCTATTGTTAGCAACAACACCATGTTTCTATTGAAGTCATTGTTATTATTAAAGGCTACTGTTATCATATTAATTAATAAATTAATAATAATGCATAATTTAATTATCCTCATTCGTTCGTTTCATGAATTTATAAACTCACAGAAATGCAAAAAGAGATTTGTAGCTAATGCAGGTGAAAATATGCTTATTTGCAAATTTAATTATAATATTAATACGCTGTCTGTCTTATGCTATGATGCCAAAATTGAGTTTACAGTTCTGCTTCATGATTATTCATCCAAACCTACACTCTTAAAAATAAAAGGTTCTTCACTGCAGTGCCATAAAAGAACCATTTTTGGTTCCACAAAGAACCATCCAGTCAAAGGTTCTTTAAAGAACCAGCTCCGTCTTACCTTTCTATAATCTGAAACGGTTCCATAAAGAACCTTTAACATCTGAAGAACCGTTCTTCAGATGGAAAAGGTTCTTTATGGAACCATTTAAACAAAAAAGGTTCTTCTATGCTGGCATCGTAAAGCACCTTTATTTTTAGTAGAGTGTACTTATGCAAAAACAAATCACAATTATTATTAATAATATTGTTTTTTAATAAGTACTACACAAACAATACCTGTGCCATCATAAACCCAATACGTTAATCCTCTCTATTGTCCTTTTCTTCAAATGTATAAAAAAGAAAACAACACAAATAAAGTTAATAAGTGCCTTTTTTAATCAGAACAGCCAGGTTTGAACAGACTTGGACCACAAAACTTTCTCCATTCTCCCCTCCCATTCTGGATCTGTAACCCTCTTTATATCAACATTTAGATACACATCGAGCACGTCTCAACTGAACAACCGAACATTACGCTCCACCGGCATCAAGGAGTGAAATGAAATAACATGAAAACACAACGCAACCTTTCCTCACGTTCTAGATGGCGCCATCAGATCACGAACACCTCCAATGCTCTCTTCAACCCTCATGCGCTCATAGAGCACATACCGCATTGTCCGGACTTTAGAACGAGCATCTGGTGAGATGATGGAGAGCAGCAGTTTTCAGCAGCAGGGTACAGCGAGCGCCGAGGAACAGGTCACTTCCTGTCCTTCTGACGGCTCTCACAACCTTCAGCCCTGAGAATATCTAGCCCATAGTACTAACAGATCTGGAATTGAGAATCGGCCATTGGCAGGGTGTTACGGCTCTGTCATCAGAGACGGTTAGAGAGGAGCATTAGGACGTGTCTTTTACAATCTGTGAGTAACAAAAACCATGAAAAGAGAAGGAAAAATGACCAACGTTTGAAGGACGTAACGGGTTGCGGTATATTTTTTCCAAAACTTGCGCAATTATAAACATTTCCCTTATATAAAGATCTTCTAGTGAAAAATTCAAGATATTTACAAGAATATCGTGATCTGGATTTACACATTTCAATTTAATCAACCCAATATCTGCACAAAATGGAAGAAAGTTCCAGCATTTCTTCAAACATTAGCCTTTATGTCGTTTGCTATCGTGTTCAAATTTTGTCTTGATTTTTTCCTAATAATTAAAAAAATATTTATATGACCCAAGACAAAACTCATCATAATGCACATTTGATGCACCCGACAGCAGCAAAAACTGTAAATGTGTATTGTTTCAATGAACATTTGGTTTCTGATGCAGTAAAACAGAGCAATGCCAACAGTGGGATTCAGAGACATGAAAGGGAGAGGAGATCAGAACCAGTATATACTAAAAAAAAAAATCCATTCTAATGATTCCATCTGTCGACCAAGTTAAAAGATGGATACATTAAACATCACAACAACATTCCAGCACATTTGAAGTCAATTGTCAGACCTGTTCTTGTTTAATCTCACAAATAAATAATAAACAAATTTAAGCAAGATCCGATAGGAAAGAAAGCAGCTAGTCATACAAAATGTCCGTAACTCGGTAATTTCTCCACCGAGATTGTGGTTTGTAGCGTTTGTGAGGTTTTACCCAGATACAGAGAGCAGTAATATTGTCCTTTTCATGAAAAAGGTCAGATGTACTTTATATATATAGGTACATAAAAAAAGAGTGAGGTAGATAAATGTCTGAAGGAAAAAAAAAAAAGTCCCCATGTCATGAAAAAAAGCATATAAAAATATCTAAAATGTAATCGGGGGAGGGGGTTTTACAGTGATCATAAATGCATCACAAAAAAAAAAAGAAAAAGAAATAAATAATGAAAATAAAAAGGCCAGGGTGGGGGGAAAACAAAAGTGTCAGTTTTTCCTTTGAAAAATCCTTCGAAACAAAAAAAAAGTCCCAAAGACTGGCGCTCGTAGTCAAACCTGTATCTTTAAATCGATATATGTGATCTATGTTACAAACACAACTTCTGCATAGAGATATGCTGAATCATATCTGTGTAATCGTTTACCAGGCTCTGCTTGGAAGGAAGGAAATGCAGAGTTTATAAGATCAGGGCCTTCAAAGGGCGGCAGGATCAGACACAAATAAGGCTGAACAATCAGAATGAGACGAGTCTATCTTTAAGCAGTGAAATCAATTGCCAAATTTTAAGTCGTATTTTGTTGATTAAAGAGGAATGAATAGTGGAAACTTTTAGGATTGTGACCTGAGAGTACTGTTGCGCGTTTAATGTGATGAGAGACACAGTGTCGAGCTGTTACAGAATCGCGTCGTCAGGTGCCGCCGTTAATGACGTGAGACAGAAAAGACAGTTTGTTCAATTGCCAGTTTTGCTTTTGGAGAGAGAGGATCTGTCAAAACAAAACTTTTCATTGCAAAAATGAACCTTCTACTGTTTTTTCTAATTTTGCAGAACTGTAAGTATCATAAAATGGACTGTAGTGGAAAGGCAAAGGATTACACCTTAAGAATCTCTTTACATTTATATATATGTATATATATTACAACCACGAAAGAAAAACAATAATAAAATAGCAGCTTTTTTAGCACAGACATTTAGATGATCAATCTGAACTGTAAAAAAAGGTACAAAAGTGACCGACAAACGATGCACGCGCTCTGTGGTCCGAAGTACGGCTGAACAACCAAGCGGGAGAATTGCTGTGAACATTTTTTCAACTTCACAATGCCACAATTTTAAACCGTTTGAGCTTCTATTTTTTTCTTTGAATCCCTTTTAAAGTTTTTTTTTTGCAATGTAATGTTTGCTGCATGTCGCATTATTCCATCTGAAATGCGTCTAACCCTAAAGCGAAAGGAGGAGAGAAAAGTGGGAATCTAGGAAAACTCTCTCTTACCAACTGTGATTTTAAAGGAACAGTTTACGGAAAAATTAAAATTAGCTGAAATTGTGGTCACCCTCAGGCCATCCAAGATGTAAATGAGTTTGTTTCTTCATCAGAGCAGATTTGAAGAAATTTAGTGTTACATCACTCACTCACCAATAGATTGCAATGAATGGGTGCCGTTAGAATGAGAGTCCAAACTCTTGGTTTGAAGATAAAAACATTGTATCGTTTATGACAAATATGCAACTTTTCATGAGACATTGATTGACTGGAGTCATGTGGATTACTTGTGTTTTTAATCAGCTGTTTGGACTCTCATTCTGACGGCACCCATTCACTGCAGAGGCTCCACTGGTGAGCAAGTGTTGCAATGCTAAATTTCTCTAAAGCTGTTCTGATGAAGAAACACCTAAAATTACACTTAAAATTTTTATTTTTGGGTAAACTATTCCTTTAAGATTGGGATATCTGGGAAAACTCTCTTACTGACTGAGATTTTAAAGGAACAGTTCACACACACACACAAAAAAATTGTTGAAAATGTACTCAACCTCAGGCCATCTAAGATGTAAACAAGTTTGTTTGATCATCAGAACAGATTTGGAGAAATTTAGCATTACACTTGCTCGCCAATAGATCCTCTGCAGTGAATGGGTGCCGTAAGAATGAGAGTCCAAAATCTTGGTTTGAAGTTAAAAACGTCTAAATTATAGATTTGTTTATTACAAATATACAACTTTTCACTTCATAAAACATTAAATGACTGGAGCTGTGTAAATTAATTGTGGATTATTGTGATTATGTTTTTTAATCAGCTGTTTGGACTTTCATTATGACGGCACCCATTCACTGCAGAGCATCCAGAGGAAGAAACGCCTAAGGGTGAGGTTTTCAGGAAATTTTCATTTTTGGATAAACTATTCCTTTGAGCAAAAGATCTGGGATATCTGGAAAAAACTCTGTTACTGACTGATTTTAAAGGAATAGTTTATGCAAAAATAAAAACTAGCTGAAAATGTACTTACCTTCAGGCCATCTAAGATGCAAATGAGAATAGATTTCGAGAAATTTAGCATTTGCCCACCAATGAATCCTTTGCAGTGAATGGGTGCCGTCAGAATTATAGAAGTTAAAAATGTTTTAATGATAGATTTATGATAAATACACAACTTTGCACTTCATGAGACATTAATTGATGGACTGGAGTCATGTGGATTACTTGTGTTTTTAATCACTCTCATTCTGACGGCACCCATTCACTGCAGAGAATCCACTGGTGAGCAAATAATGTGATGCTAAATTTCTCTAAATCCATTCTGATGATGAAACAAAGTCACCAACATCTTAGACAGCCTGAGGCTGAGAAGATTTTCACTTTTGGGTGAACTATTCCTTCAGGCAAAAAGGGTAAAAAAAAAAAAAAAACGGTTGTTTGTGTGTATTTTGGGGAACATGAATGCGTGGGGATACAAACGACAGTATACAATTTGGCAACATAAAAGAAGAAAAGAAAGACATTTGGCAGATTAGAGAATTTCTTCTCCACTACGTTGCACAGCCAGATGATTTGGAGAAAGCGGAAGCTGAAGATTTCTGTACCCAGATCTGAATCGGATCGGGGGAACGAAATTCTAAGATGGGCGGAAGAAAAAACTCACACCTTTCTCTAATTTAGACGCACGTCTTTGGAAACAAAGACAAGAGCAAGTGTTTTGCTGTTGGATTCGCTTAGAGATATGCAGAGCGTGTCGTAATAATGCCACCGTACCACTACTGGCTCTGATAGGCCTTCAAACCAGTTTTGGAAGTTTAGAAAAGTAACAAAACGTAACAAAAACAGTCAGCCTATCGAGTGCGAGAGTGAAGGTCATGGTTTTTCAGTCAGTGATCCAGTCTGCGGAAATAACAAATGAGTTCATGTCAATCAATTCAACGATTCAATCGAAATACACAAAAAACAAAGAAATCCAAACTTTGTCCGTTGAGGTATGATTGAAAAGATTGATTGCCTGGACTCTCAGTTTGTACAATTTTGTCTTTCCTTGTCTCTTTAATCTTAATATTTCTTCTCAGGAGACCACACAGTGGCTTGACAGACAGAGACGTGTCCGGAAACGGGATCGGGCCGTCGATCAGCAAGCCGACGACTGGGGCAAAGGCAAGGCACGCTCGTTCTTACGCCCCCCGTTCATGTGAGCGTAAGGCTGGGTCTCGTCAAACGGGCTACGGAGAACCATCGAGGGCCCGTTTGCCGCGGACGTGGGGAGCGGGTGCTTGTCCGTGGAGCTGGGGGAGGAAGGCGGTGAGGACGGGCCGGCCGGGGTGCCGGAGCCCTGGGACGCAGGGGCGCACTGTTGAGGGGAGGCCAGAGAGGGCGCGAGGGGCTGCAGGCTGGAGGACGGCTCCAGAGGAACGTTCTCCATGGCTTCCACGTTCTCCATGTCCAGCTCTTCCGTGTCCGGAGGTTTGTTTTCTTCGCTGTAGAAGAAGCTCGTCTCCTTAAAACCCCCGTCAAGGTCGTCCTTGATGCTGCTGATGATCTCCAGGAAGGACGGCCGCATTTTGGGGTTGTACTGCCAGCACATGCGCATCAGTTCAAACCTGAAAGCACGTAAGAGAACACAAAGAAAAGTTCAACAATATGGTCCTCGAAAAACATTAAAAACAGTTGTTGTCCAGTCCAAATGACAGACTGATATTTGGCAGTTTTAAGATAATCAGCATCAGATGACAGCAGGGTATATGTGAATGATAAACAGAAGAGTTAAAGTCAGTTACAAAATTTCATCTGGTTTGTGTTATTTTAAAAAAAAATTGTGTGTGTGGTTGTGTTAATGTGTATATACACACACACACACACAAAAATATGTATAAATTACTTTTAAAATACCTATGTAAAATTGAAAAATATTCCCCTTTTATCTTTGAAATGTATTTTTTTAAATAGATATATATATATATATATATAATAAAAAGAAATAAATTAAAATATAAATTAACATTGTAATTATAAATTGATTAAATAATACATATAATTTAATCAATTATTAGTTAAATACTAAATACTATAAAACCGAAAAAATATTTCCCTTTTCAATTTGAAATTTAAATGTAAAATTATTTTAGTATATATATATATATATATATATATATATATATATATACATACATATATATACACACATACATACATATATACATACACACACACACACACATATATATTTAATCGTAAAATACTGAAACTTCTACATATTTATCATTTTATATATTAATTTTAAAATACTTCTATAAAATATAAATATTCCCCTTTTGAAATTTCATATTTTGAATATTTTAGTCTATATATTTATCATTTTAGAAATAAATTTTAAAATACTTCTGTAAAACATAAATATTTCCCTTTTAAAATTTCACATTTTAAATATTTTAGTCTATATATTCATCATTTTAGAAATTAATTGTAAAATACCTCTAAAAAACTGAAAAATATTCCCCTTTTCAATTTCAAATTTTAAACATGTCAAATTTTAGTCTCTCTCTCTCTCTACAATTTTCTGATAATTAAATTTTAAATATTTTATAAATTTTATAAATATATATATATATATAAACTGTAAAATACCTTTATACAATTTAATTATCGGAATTATTATAATATACATAGAACAATAATTAGTCACTATATGAGATATGCACTACACATAACCAGTTATTAATCTTAATTCTGGTTTGCATCACTTAAGTTACTATATATTAATCAAAATTTTATTTATTAATTTAAAAAAACATTAATAAATATTTTTAACAAAATTAAGTATTATATTTAAAAAAAAAAAAAAACAGACAGACTACATTATATTATCAACTACCTTTTTTGGTTTGCATCCTTTTAAATTTTAAATGTTTTCAATCACTATATATATATATATATATATATATATATATATATATATATGCGTAGTTAAAAGGCTATGTATCTAAATTTGAAATAAAAATCAGTATTTATTAATTTAAAATGATTCAGAATAGAAATGTATACTTTATAGTTTATAGTCACTATATATTTTGAATATTGTACTATTTAACATTATTGTCATCGAAAATGCTACTACAGCACAAAGTTACTCTTGTTCATACTGCCTACGCCTACTCGCCATCGTTCTGAACAACAGGTGGCAGTGTGACGAATCGGTAACATAAACATGCACGCTATCAGCACTTACGTCCTAAACACAGCTGCAGTGAGCTCATGGTGAATGCTGCGACCTCTTTACTGCACAGCAAACACACAACTGTGATGAAATCACACTGCAAAGCTGTAAAGGAGGCCCAAGAGCGCTGGCGAAGGGGAACTGCTACAGTTACATGGGGTGGGTGGGGGGATAAAAAGCGTACGATCTCGCTGACACTCGAGCATTCCAGTTCACCATTTTAATTATACACAAACAGGCTAAGAATACCAGAGGAGTCTGCTGAAATAAATACTAGGATCTCTGTGCCAGCTCACACACTAGTGGAGTAACACACACCATTAGTCTTACAAACACCAGCGCCGGCTACACACCCACACACAGCTAGCGCAAACATCAGCTGACAGTTACAAATACCCGTGCACCACATACACAAACATTCACACCAGCAAATCCAAGTGCGGTATTTTCACCGTCTCTCTCACACACACACATGCACGCGCTCACATCGGGGCTTTTGGCTCTCCAGCTGTGAGACAGAGAGATTGGACTCACTGCCCTCGGAGCCTCCAGCTTGTTTTTCCTGCATGGCATTAAATGAAGTTTCCATTGATGGGGAGGTTCAGGCTGATTTTAGCACCTCCAGTGTTTAAAGTGCTTTATGAACTCAACTGAAGTCCGCAGTAACCTTTAGAAGGACAAAATATGGATTTTTCATCAAAACGATGAAAAACTGAGTTTTAAATGCAAGTGAGAAGTTACAGGTGTAATTATTGCATTCACGTTCATTTAAAACATTCTTTGCTATCTTATTTCTATATTTTATAAATTGCATGATGATTATATTGCATAGAAACACAAGTTATAGCTATTTTTGACTTTTTTTTTTTTACAGTAAAAATTACAAATTTTGTGAATGAGCATCGTTAAATTTTCTTAAGGTTTTTTTTTTTTTTTTACTTTTTAAAACCATTTTTTAAACTTATTTAAGATAGAAATTATACATGTTCTGAATAAGGAGTATTACAACTTTTAAAAACCTTTTTTTTTTTTCTTCTGACCAAGAGTCTGTTCTATGATATCATTTCCTGTTTGATGATTTAAAGTTTTACGTTTTTATGTTTAGTTTCAAAACTTTTCAAACACTTTTAAGATGGAAATTATGAATTTTCTGAATGAGTATTATTACTCATAATTTTTACAACTATAATTTTTAGAAATTTTTTACTTTTTAAATATATTTTACTTTACATTTTAGGTTAAAATTATACATTTTCTGAATGAGTATCACTATAATCACTATATTTTTTTTTACTACTTTTAAAGTAAACACAAATTCTTTTCTAGTAGGAGGCAGTGGCTTTTGTGTTTTTTGGCTAAAAAATATCCCATGCATGAGCAATATGGCCTAATGTGTTGTAATTGGTAAGCTGCACATCATTTCCAATTTTAATTGAATATGTTTACTTCCTTTAGAGGTTGAATTTGGGTGACCGTTGGCACTGTTAGTCTCAGCAGTCGTGCGCTGGCTCATTAAAACAGAAGACAGAGGCGGTGCAGTAATAAAGCAGCATGTACCAGCCCAAAACCCTCCCACATGCCCTCATCCACTCCTGTTCTGGCTGCTTTAAAAACCACTTCATCCTTCCCGGCACTTTTCCTTTAAAAAAGTGTTAAAAGGTGCCAAACGTCGGCCAACCACAACAAAGACCCTAAACCAGACGGCCCTGACATGAAAATAAGGCACAGGCCAATGCAAACCATTGTGCACTTCCCATCAATGGACAGTGGACTAAGAAAATGCAAACTGCCGTTACTCTTGAAACAAAACATCATTGTGCATTTGTTTCACCAAATAAAAAGAGAAAGAGAGAACTTTTTATCGTTTTTCTAAAATAGAAAAATAAAGTAAAAAAAAAAAATTATATATATATTTTTATATATATAAGACACCATTTTATATATATATATTTATTTGCAAAAACAATTTAATAATTTAAAAAAAGTCATTTACATAAAATCATTATATATAAAGTCATTTATATAAAGTCACATATAAAATCATTTATAATTTAATTTATAATTGATTTATAATTTATAATTTTATATTATATATAAATATATAATTATATATTTTATGTATATTTATATATACATATTTTTTATGAAAAATTACAAATGATTATAAATAAATGGATTGATTAAATAAAAAAGTTAATTTCTTTAAAAAATATATATATTTATAACATTTATTTATAACATATTATTTCATTTATATCTCTGTTTTTAAGCTGTACAGCCCTAAGTTTCTGTTTTATCAAACTAAACTGAAAAGTGATACTCTCTTACTTATTTAATAGATTAAAAACACAAGCTGTGGCTGACAAAAAATACAAAATAAAAGAATGGGTCACCCATACAGCCAATATGTAAAACCAAATGGTAATGTAAGCTACTTCTGAGTTTCCATTTTTTGTACCCCTTTCTTCTCAAGAAACTTACCTACCTACCTTCCTCCCTCCTGATATAATGTTATATTATTAAAAATGTGGAATCCCTGTTGTGCCTCGAGTGCTCGTATGTCACTGCCAGCTCTCACACTTCAGATAAAACACGGACTTAAAGCCAGACGCAACCTAACTCAAACCGCGCCAAAGAAAACCCAGCACTTGGAGACTCTCACAGATAAACAAATTGTACTTAAATTTAGAGCCTAGCACCCACAGGGAGAGCGCTAGACTTGGCTGTTTTAAAATCCAACACAAATAATGGCCAAAGTCAAAAACTTTATGGTAAATACCATTAATTCTCAAGCTAATCCAGATTTCTAATGTCTTGTTTTTAGCTTTGTGACGTTGTCACAAGATTCATACAGTAGGTGGCAGACTTTCTACTTTTTGAAAGGCACAGTCCACCCAAAAAATGAAAACCTGTCATCATTTATTCACCATCATGTCCTTCCAAACCTAACATGAATATTCATATTAAGAAATTTCAGAATTGCCACATCAAGATGTTGCACCAGGTTTGACGTCAATGAAACCAATCCTGGACAGATTGCAAGAAAAAGTGACACTGAATTTTGGTCTATTCCTCAAAAGTATCATAGGGCTTCAATTTATGGTGTTTTTGTGCCTTTTTTGGAGCTTGACAGTCTCTGGTCCCTGTCTGATTTCATTGGATGGAAAACAGCAGCTAGAAAATATTTGCATTCAGAACAAAGTGAGTGAAAGATGTGAATGGGATGACTTACAGCATGTCAGGGCAGTTGTCTGGTTTGTCTAATAGTCCTCCCTCCATGACAAACCGCAATACCTGCTCATTAGACATGCCCTGATAGGGCTGCTCGGCCAGGGTGGCTATTTCCCACAACACCACCCCAAAGGACCTGCAAAAGGACAACAGATGAGAAAAATTGAGATCTGCATTGATAGCAACTAAAGTGTCTACAAGATGCTCATTAGGGCCCGAGCACCAATGGTGCGAGGACCCAATTGGAATTGCTCAGTTTCTTCTTCTCCAAAATAAATCACATTTTTGAGGACCTAAACATGCTCGAAAACTCATAAAACGTTGCACACATGCCAAAAGTGGTGAACATTTACATCTGATATGGGTTTCAAAAGTGGGTGTGGCAAAATGGCTCGACAGTGCCACCTATAAAATTTCAACGAAGTGCCCCTTGAGCCATGTTTCACATACGTGTACACAATTCGGTAGACACATGTAACACACCAATACCTACAAAAAAGTCCTTCGGTACGCAGTCCGAAATCCAAAAGGAAGTCTGTTACTTCTTAGTAATTTTTTGGTCAAGTTTTGTGCCATTTTTGCCATTTTAAGGTGTTGTATTTAAACAAACTCCTCAGAGATTTAAACAGATCAACACCAAATTTGGTGGGTGTAATCTAAAGCCCTTTGTGACGTTAATTGCGAAAATCTTGAGTTTTCGCTGAAGGGCGTGTCCATGGCGGCCCGTCAAACTTTGATGTTTCGCCATGAAACAGGAAGTTTCAATGTCCGATCTGCCCCAAAATTCCCATTTTTGATAATAGTCATGTCCTGAACATATGCCCATGACCATATTCAGTTATAGTCATAGCGCCACCTGCTGGCAACCGGTGTGTTTTATGCTCTAACGACCTAACATTAAATTTGGTCAGTCTAATCTAAAGGCCTTTGCGACGTTAAATTCGTTGAAGGACGTGTCCGTGGTGGACTGACAAGATTTGATGTTTCGCCATAGAAAAGGAAGTTGTTATAACACGTTTGATAAGAGTCCTGAGCTGAAGACATCTAAAGGCAAATATTAAGTTATAATAATAGCGCCACCTGTTGGCAACAGCATATGTCATGTTTTACACTAACTCAAACACAGCATGTTTAATCTGAACCAAACTTCATATGTTTGATTTTAAGTTTCACATATATGTACGAAATTCGGTATACACATGTAAAACATAAATACCAACAAAAAAGTCCTTCGGTACGCGTTCCGAAACCTAACACGAAGTTTGTTATTTTGAATATTCTCTGCAATATTTGTGCCGTTTTTGCCATTTTCAGGCGCTGTATTTAAACAAACTGCTAGAGATTTAAACAGATCAACACCGAATTTGTTGAGTGCAATCTAAAGCCCTTCATCATCTTGAGTTTTCGTCGAAGCGCGTGTCCGTGGCGGCCCGTCAAACTTTGATGTTTCGCCATGAAACAGGAAGTTGTTATAATTCAGGCATACAATGTCCAATCTGCACCAAAATTCACATTTTTGATAAGAGTCCTGCCCTGAACACATGCTCATGACCATATTCAGTTATAGTCATAGCGCCACTTGCTGGCAACAGGAAGTGGCATGTTTTACACTCTAATAACTCCTCATATAGATTTAATGACATCAACATCATATTCGATCAGTATAATTTAAATGCATTGTTAAATTGCAAAGATCTTCTGTTTTCGTTAAAGGGCGTGTCCGTGGCAGCCTAACTAAGTTCGATGGCCTGGGCTGAAGACATCTAAAGGCCATTATTCAGTTATAATAATAGCGCCACCTGCTGGCAACAGGATATGTCGAACTCGAACACACCATGTTCAATCTGCATCAAACTTCGTATGTTTGGTCAAAGTCCTGGCCTCAAGACATCTACATGCCAATATTCAGTTATAGTCATAGCGCCACCAGCTGGCAGCAGGAAGTTTGGCACATATAAATGACTCTAAATGCATATTGCTCACCGTTCGTTTTTTCCTCAAGAAATCGGGTGGCGGGGAGCCCGGGTGTGAGGGCCCCTTCAACGCTTAATTTTTTGTTTAAATCCTGAGTGACTTCAGTTGAAAGCTCCCTGCTTGTAAAAGAACTGCTCCCTGAAGATGTTTTATCATGAAATATCAATATTTCCACTGAGAATGTGAGTGATGTGCGTTCTAAATACCTAAAACTTTCAAATGGAAGCAAGTTGTCATTATGAGTCAGCCGCTCAGACAAATTATATAATATAACGTGGTCTGTTGATGATAAAGCTATTAAGCATGTAACAGAAATACCTTCAGTCGTGCCTCGAGTTTTGCTTTTTCTTTCGGGTCTTATTCTTATTATTTTTCTGCAGAGAAGTGTTGTACATCTAAATTAGATACAAAAGAGCTTCAAAGCCAGCAGAAAATAATCACAGGCTCTGTTCCAAAACTAATGAGCTGCTTTGTGGTCTATTACTGCCTTCATAAATTTAAAAACGCTTCATATTAGGCAGCAGCTCAATGTTATACACAGGACATTCGTCAACTGATTTTAGAAAACACAAGTATTTTAATTGCACTGAACTATTTGCATCAATACTTTACAGTGCTAAATGAAATTTTCTTTTGTAATCCACATTGTGCAATTCGCCATATTGAATTTACTTTCTTACTGAGCTCTTTGCTATGCATTCCAGGGTTGCCTTTTACACAAAGCATAGATGCAACATGCTAGACAAGAATAGCATGTCTTACCAGGCCTATTTAACACTCACAGCTGATTGCAACATGACATTAAAGAGATCCAAAAATGAAAATTCTGTCATTAATTACTCACCTTCATGTCATTCCAAACCTGTAAGACCTTCATTCATCTTCGTAACACAAATTAAGACATTCTGATGAAATCCAAGAGCTTTCTGACTCTGAATACAGCTATGCAACTGACACGTTCAAGGCCCAGAAAGGTAGTAAAGACATTGATATAATTGTCCATGTGACATCACTGGTGCTGTGAGCTATGAGAATACTTTGTTCAACAATTTCTTCTCTTTCGTGTCAGTCTTTGACACACATTTACGAGAGTACCACGATGCATTGTGAGAATTCCTTTGCTTGCAATCCAGATGCAGCGCATCCGGGTTCTACATCACACGCATGATTTTGTCATGAAAGCGCACTGAACAAGAAACTGGTGGTAGTTGTGTTGCTGTCTATGCAGGGTCAGAAAGCTCTCGGATTTCATCAAAAATTTCTTTACTTGTGTTCCAAAGATGAACGGCTGAACAGCTTGAAGGATTTATGGCTTTGGAACAACATGAGGGTGAGTAATGAATGACAGAATTTTCATTTTTGGGTGAACTATCCTTTGAACATGTTGCTAGCTCACGACTCAAATTTTTATAAGCACAAACATACAAAAGATACAACATACAAAGTCCACTTAAATATTGAGTGAGTTTTTTTTTTATTTATTCCTACTTACTAAAACAGAAAAATATTTAATATGCATTTCCAATAATATCATAGTTTCCTTTAAAATCCATCCATACATGCTCCAATCCACTTATTATGTGTAGGGTTGTGGGAATGCTGGAGCCTATCTGAAGCAGGGAAACACAGCTCCAAAACAAAACAAAAATACCCTAACTAGCCCTAACAAAACATAAAACCCTAACTAACCCTAAAACAAACAAACAAAAAAATACAAAACAAAAAATCCTAACTAGCCCTAACAAAACAAACCAAAAAAAAAAAAAAAAAAAAAAACTCACCCTAAAACAAACAAAAAAACCCCTAACTAACCCTAACCTAATTCTAAGCAAAGCAAAAAAAACAAAAAATACAAAACAAAAAACGTAACAAAACTAAACAAAAAACCCTAACCCTAACAAAAAAACAAAAAAGCCCTAACAAAACAAAAAAATGAACCCCAACAAAACAAAACACCCTAACCCTAACAAGACCAAAAAAAAAAAAAAAAAAAAAAACGAACAAAAAAAAACAAAGAACCCTAACTAACCCTAACCTCTAAACAAAGCGAAAGCATTACAAAAAGCATAACAAAACTAAACAAAAAAATCTAACTAACCCGAATAAAAAACCCTAACAAAACAAAAAACAAAACACATTAACCAACCCTAATAAAACCCCTAACTAAAACAACAAAAGAAAACAATAAACTCTAACTAACCCTAAACAAAGCAAAAAACAAAACCAAAAGACATAAAACTAAACAAAACACCCTAACTAACCCTAAAAAAAAAAAGCAAACAAAAAAAAAACACCCTAGCTTATTGCAATACAAGTGCATGACGGAAACATGACGCTGCATCACACTGCTAAAACAAGGTATATTATACAATTCAGAACAGAGGCTGAATGTATGACTATTCTATTCTATAATTTTTCCAATTCCAAAATTTAATATGTAAAGGACACTCATAGGTTAACTGAGTGTTTGTTTTAGCCTCTCCACTTAACCAATAACATAAATGTGGGGCACGGCTATCTGATTGTCTGACAAATGAAAGACAGAAGAATGTTCAGGAAATCTGTCTGAAATTACTCATTATTTGGAAATTCATTCATTTTGGAAATTCATAATTCATTACTTTGTACTTCCATTCAGTGGCACAAAAAATGCACACTTAACCTTTGAGAAACAGCCATATTTTGATTCTGATCTTGACCGCTGATGCAGATTTTTCTACAATGGCAAATTTGTAATTACTGGCGAAAAACGACTCCTATGTCTGATCCTCGTGTTAAGTTTACCAGACATTCCTTATTATCAAGGCCTGACGGCGACCCTGGACAAACATGAAAGGTGAACTGTTAGGGCAGACTGTCCAGACACCTGGAAGGAAACTTGAGCGCGTTGTAATTAAGTTCAATCCTCTTCCTGAACAGGGAGTGCTTGATTCTGATCCTTAACAAAAGATTTAAGCGCAAACCTCCCAGCGAGCGCAAACAGCTACTTATCACGACACGGGAGGACGAATCGCCTAAAGATTCCTTGAGGCTCTGGAATGCCGCTCATATCAGCTGCAGCTGTTGCCGTTTCCGGAAAAGCCACGGTCTAGACTCCCCGAGGTTTTCTTTGAAAGTCTGTCAAATGAGACTAGCATATGAGGGAAATGTTTCTAGCTCATATGAGGGCCGATGAGGCTTGATTGCCAGCTTCATTTGAAATATACGGAAAGATGTTTCTCCTCATTGCTTACCGCATTAACGTATGCACCATGTCATGGAAAATGTGTGTTGAGCTGTTGCGAGTGTGGTTTTCATTTCTCGTTAAGCAAGCGGAGGAATTGAAGTGCTCACTGGGGCGGTCCTTGCTCAAATACAGATGTCGCTCACAGCTACAAAGACTGATGTACCCTGATATACTGCACGCTATATGTCTCAGTTAATATCTAATATCTCAGTGTGTTTTAACATCTTGCACACACTGATTCTCTATAGAACACATGAAAGCTTACCAGACATCAGACATGGTGGTGAATACTCCATCTTTGAGAGACTCTGGAGACATCCAGCGCACAGGCAGCAGTCCCTTGCCTCCTTTTCTGTAGTAATCAGTCTCATAAATGTCCCGCGTCATGCCAAAATCTACAAATTGAGGATAAATGAGGTGAAATGACTAAAGTTCTATAGTTTTACTTGAGATTTAGCCAAACAAAATGAAGAACAGACACAGCATTTTCAGTAATTCATTACTTGTTCATTACGGAATAAAAATTGAGAATGCTCAGATGCATAATTCTTTTGAAATGTTCGTCATAATTTACTGCAAACCCTTTCATTTATTGCTACATGATGGTTAAAACAATACAAATCTTAAAATCTTAAATCGATACAGCTTTTTATTCTGTATTGTGACAGATCCAGGAAAATTTTAAGCAGAATTTTAATCATTTTTTAAAGCAGAAAAATTATTGGAGAAGTCTGGTTTACATCACCAGAGTCAAGTGTATTGTTTCACAGGAAGATCCAGTTCTGACATTTTCATTAACAATTACAGTGTAAAAAATCATATGTAAAATAACATGCATTTACAAATAGAATTTATTAAATTAAATATTAAATTAATTTATTATTAAATATAACTATTTACTATTAAATATTAAATATAAAAATATAATGTAAATTAATAATAATAATAACAATAATAATAATATTACAGTTGTTATTATTGTTATACATGAAATTGAAAAATAAGTATTTAATGAGCAATAGTGCAAAATGTCAAAATCTAAGGTGCAATTTGTCAATGCAATTTTTTAAAATTAAATACCTGTCAAATTTTTATTTAATTAATTTTTCATGTGAAATACCACCAACTGAAGATAATTTACTATTAAAATATGCTAAAATCCTCTCTAAGAAGCTGTCTCAAAATTCATTCTGTTTAAAGCACAGATACTAAAAAAATAAAATACCTTTAAAAAAATAAATAAATTACTAGTTGCTATTTTAAAGGGGTCATTTTGCGGATGCAAAACTCAGTTTTACATGTTGTTTGAACATAAATGTGTGTTGGCAGTGTGTGTACACAACCACCCTTTAATGATAAAAATCCACCCAGTTGTAATTTTGTAATCTTTATAAGTAATATCCCCTTTTTAAAATCTGAATCTTTTAAAACGCCCTGAGTGAGCTGTAATAGTCCGACCACCATTGTTTCGACTCCATTGCAAAGGAAGACAAAAAATGTCTCCGGTTGAGCAATTGAGGCGTTTTGTTGTTGGATGTAATAAAGAACATAGCAGTCCTCATTTACTCCCTACTAGAGCTGAAGATCTTTGCCCGAACCCGATGAAACCCGACGGGACCCGACGGGTTCGGTCGGGCTCTGGCTTAATTTATATCATTTTACACGGGCTCCGGCTTGCGCTCCGGCTTGCCCGGTAAATTATCGGCCATGTGATGCGTTTTGATTAGCGCGAGAAAGATGCGAAAATGGATGCTGAGGAGGTGAAACGGAGGCTTGCCTCTGGTGATTACGTTTTGGCAAAATTAGCCAGATCAGTACTATGCATCCCGGGCAGTCGCAGCAGCAGTAAAAGGGTGTTCAGTGCTGCTGGACGCACCATCAGTGAGCGCAGGACCGCGCTGAAACTATCTTAATTTCGTTATTGCCAAAAACCCATCTTAATTTAGGATTTATCTTAATTTAATTTGTTAAGAAAGAGTCTTTTTTTATTGGCGCGTTGGCCTATTTATAGGCTAAGTGTATGCCTATTTAGAGTGCTGAGATGTTACGATGTTACAGAGGACTTATTATATTCATTAATAAATTATGTTAAAACATGTATAAATGACATTCTTGACAAAAGGCAAAAGAGCTGTGTGCTTGTGCACATTTGAATAATATCGGGCTGTAAACGGGTTCGGGCTTTTAAAAAGCTGTCAATCAAAATATACTTGTCGGGCTCGGGCCGAATTCTGTTGGGCTCGGGCCCTGTCGGGCCTAACTTTTAAGGCCTGATTACAGCTCTACTCCCTACATCTGAGCCGCTGAAGATGCAGAGGATTAATTACTTTCGTTTTTTTGAAGTAAATGCGCCGATCCCCGATATGCCTAAATGGCTACAGCAGAAGTGAATATAAGGGTTTTTTATGCATCTTTGCAAATCGCCTTTCCTAATAATGTGCTAGTTAGCAAGTTTCGTGGCTAAAGAAAACAGAACGGCTCATCAGCCCACAGAAGACAGGGGCGAGGTGAGCAGAGCTTATTAGCATTTAAAGGCAAATGCAACAAAATGGCTCGCTCTGAAAAGCGCTGATTTTGACGAGGTAAAAAAAAACGAATCATATCAACTTTTGGAAAATGGGCTTCCGATGACCCCTTTAAACAACAACAAAAAGCAAATACATTTTGCCTCATTTCATCACATACCACCAATTTTGACAGTAAAATCCTCTGCCACCATGCAATTTCTTGCTGCCAAGTCTCTGTGAACAAATTTGTTGGCGTTGAGGTAAGCCATGCCATCCGCGATCTCTCCTGCCATCTGAATCATCTTCTTCAATGGCGGCAAAGGCAAGCTGGAGGTGTTCTAAGGAAGGAAGTGGAAAAGGAGAATGATACTGTTGTTGCTCTCTTTTGAAACCCAGTGAATTGTGTAAGTTCCATGCTGAAGCGTTGCATCATGCAAAACTCTTCTAAAATAAATTTGGAGTCGAGTTTCTCATGTGTGCACGGAAGAACAGTAACACTTTAGTTTAGGGACCAATTCTCACAATTAACTAGTTGCTTATTAGCATGCATATTATTAGGACACTGTCTGTATATTAGTACTTTACTATTAGCACATATTAATATTTTATTCTGCATGACCATATTCTACATCCCTTAATCCCTTAATTTTATCCCATACCTAAACTTAAAAACTACCTTACTATTAATAAGGGCAAATTAGTTTTTTGAGGCAAAAGTCATAGTTAAAAGAAGTTCACTTCCAGAATGAAAACCTCCTGATAATTTACTGACCCCCATGTCATCCAAGATGTTTGTGTCTTTCTTTCATCAGTCATAAAGACATTACGTTTTTTGAGGAAAACATTCCAGGATTTTTCTCCATATATTGGACTTCAATGGAAACCAACAGGTTGAAGGTCCAAATTGCAGTTACAATACAGCTTTAAAGGGCTCCACATGATCCCAGTTGAAGAATAAGGGTCTTATTTAGTAAAATGATCTGTCATTTTCTTAAAAAAAAAAAAATTGAATACTTTTCAACCACAAATGCTCGTCTTGCACTAGCTCGACTTAATCACGTTGTAATGGTCATGCATGATGTAGGCAGAAGTACTGACCCATTGTTTACAAAGCGAACATGCAAAGAAAGTAAAACACCCTTTTGAACTGTAGTACACAGACAAAAAACTAACAGCACGTGACCTTTCACAACTTTATTACGCAACGCGTGAAGACGCGCATGCGCATCGCAAAGCTAGTGCAAGATGAGCATTTGTGCTTAAAAAGTTTATAAATTCTTTTTTTTTGACCGATTGTTTGGCTAGATAAGACCCTTACTCCTCGGCTAGAATCGTGTAGAGCCCTTTGAAGCTGCAATCTGGGCCGCTGGCCACCATTAAAATCCACTATATGAAGAAAGATCCTGGAAAGTTTTCCTCAAAAAACTGAATTTCTTGCAACTGAAGAAAGAAAGACATGAACATCTTGGATGACAAGGGGGTGAGTACATTATTAGGAAATTGTCAAATTTCTGGAAGTGAACTTCTCCTTTAATAGTGATAATTGGACCCCAAACTAAAGTGTGACCAGAAGAACATTTAAAACCAGTCACTTAGGAGGTTGCATTTTTCATTTAGAATGTAAATTTATCAGGTAGCTGCCCATGTAGTACACACAAAGTTTTGGAACAGAGTTCTAGCCACTGAAGAGGCACTTATATAGTAGAAACGGCCCATTTAGACAAAGAAATTAGCCATGAATGCATGCACAGATTATTAATTCTGATTAGTAACAATTGACCCTTCGCAAAAACCCGCCCTCCTTAGTTACTGTTGCTATTTTCGACAAACAATGGCGCTCTCACACAACACATCATGTTCTAACGCAGTGAAAAATACATCACAGAGCAAAGAGGAAACTGACAACACACCGACAGACAAGACAGAGCAGGTTACTTCTGAAATTAAAAAAGGTCTTAGCTTTAAAATGTTGACTTTAAGAAATTCAAACAATACATTTCTGGCTCTTTAATGTGTCTTGACAGATCACTGCCTTACTAGATCAATGACGCGTAAACCAATTGTCACTTCTTCTTAATTTAAAGCATGAAAAGACATGAATGAACACCAGAACACATTTTATTTAAACCACAGAAGGACGTCAACACACACAATTTTTCAAATGTAAGCCAACCGAAGTTAATCTACTCTCCTGTCTGATTTGTTTGTTGGACAGAATGGTGGATGTGGTGCTATGATTGGTCAGATCGCCTGTCAATCAAGCCGACAACACGCCGACAGACAAGACAGAGCAGGTTACTTCTAGTATGAAACAAGGTCTCAGCTTTAAAATGTTGACTTTTTTAAGAAATTCAAACAATAAATTTTGTTTTGTGGCTCTTTAATGTGTCTTGACAGATTAATGACTTACTAGATCAATGACATGTGAACCAATCATCATTTTTTTTTTATTTAAAGTTCGAAAAAAACATGAATAAATATCAGAACGTATTTTATTTCACCCGCAGAAAAACATCAATACTCACAATTTTAAGCTCAACTAGGCAATTCTTAACCTGCTGGAATAACGGTTCATAAAAATTCGGTATGACTACTCAGATGTATGCATGTATGTCTGTATTCACCTCAGCCGATCGAAGCGAGCGCAAGTAGCTCTTCAGATCTCCTCGTGTCATCAGCTCCATGATCACCAGAGTGGGCTGACCCTGCGAAACTACACCCAGCAGACGCACCTAAACCAATCACAAATGACATCAGAGGAACCCAGCAGTTAGAAATCAACATTATTATATCAGTTTGCACCAATGCTCTGAGATTAGGATCTGTCATGCGTTCTCTGACTAACCACATGGTGACAGTTGAACTCCTTCATGACAGAGGCTTCATTGAGGAACTCAATGCGTTCATGCAAGCTAGCCGATTCGTTGACTGTTTTAATGGCCACCCTGGTTTCCGGCTCATCTTTGACGACACCTTTGGCGATGCCCTCATACACCATACCAAAGGATCCTTGTCCAAGCTCTCGGCACATGGTGATTTTCTCTCGCTCCACTTCCCATTCATCTGGCACGTACACTGTAAACAAAGCACGAGAGTTACAAATCACTGCATATTTACGAAAATGTTGAGACGATCTTGACAGAACACTCACTTTCTGCTGCGCTGATGTACTCCGGGTTAACGGATGCGTAAAGGACTCCGTTTCCAAGCCTGTCGCTGTTTCTGTGGAATCCAGATAGCGCTTGTTTATTAAAAACAGCACTAACGTTTAATACATGCACTGTTTAATAGAGAACCAAGTGCTTGATTTTTAATATTACAGTATCTGGATAGGTGAGATTGTCTAGAGAGGCCTGTGCTGTTAACATTAATTATAAGAACATATTGTGTAGATGTGTTAAAAACTGGTACCGTCTCTTGTTCACATAGATTAAAGCCCCTCCAGCGATGATAGCAAAAATCAGGAAAATTGGGATGATCATCAGGTACAGGTAGTGCTCGTACCGTGATTCTTGAGGGCACACAGAGAGAACATTTGAAAACTCAGTAATTCAACAAATTCCTATGTAATTTGCATTTTTGAAAGTTGATAGGAATGAAAATGACAGTAAACTTACGTTCAATCTGATTCACATAGAACGCGATCGGGTCTGTCCATGACCCGTTTCCAGCGAGGGACGTAGCCCGCACACGGGCAGAATAGTTCCCAGGTCCTAAGTTGGAGAGTTTCACCCCTTTGTGCTCTCTGTAGTGTTGACGGGATACACACTCATGCTTCTCAGGCTGTTGTTGAAGAATAAATACAAACACATACTGGTCAATGTAATGCATAAATGCATATACATATTTCATTTAACTATACCATCAAAATATTAAATTCACAATAAATGCCTAATATACTACAAAAAACAAACAAACAAAAAAACACTGAGATTTCAATGTTGCAGGAAAAAAAAAAATTTGTATTATAAAATAAATATTTAAATAATAATAAATAATGTGCCAGATTTAAATGTTCAAAAGCATAACCTTTTTTAAAAGGTTGTTTCTCTCTAAAATTACAATTTTGTTACATAAAAAAGAAAGTGTTATTAAATAAATATTTATATAATAATAAATAATGTGCCAAACTACTTAATTTAATTTTTTAAAAGGTTAACCCTTCTTTAAAATGTTGTTTTTACTCAAAAATGACAATTTTATTACATAAAGAAATTAAGTAAAAATGTAAATAATAATAAATAAAGTGCCAAACTACTTAATTTAAATTTTTTTAAAGATTGTTTCTCTCATAAATGACAATTGTTACATAAAAAGAAAGTGTTATTAAATAAATATTAAAATAATAAATAACGTGCCAAACTGCTTAATTAATTATTTTTTAAAAGGTTGTTTCTCTCAAAAATGAATTTTTTTACATGGAAAAAAAAAAGTACTGAAGTAAATATTTAAATATTTAATAAATAATGTGCCAAACTACTTAATTTAAATTTTTAAAAGTTTAACCATTTTTTGAAGGTTGTTTCTTTCTCTTTTTTTATTATTATTTTTAAATGTGAAGTTTATTTCAAAATATTAAAATAAAAAAAAAGACTTGAACGTTACAGCACTTGTCATTTTTGAACCGATAAATCAAAATTTTGTTGGAAATTTTATAAAACCATTATGATGACAATGATTGGGTGATCAAAATGCAACGATCACCTCTGTTCCAAGTCGATACTGAATCTCATACAGCAGGATCAGGCCGTTGGGTTTTTGCGGTTCAGGCCACTTTAGGAACACCGCATCCTCCAGACCTTCCCAGGTCACAGCGCCAGGAATGTCATCAGCTCTTTCTACAACAAAATGAAGAAACCAGGTTTGGCAGTGACATTTTTGAGTTCAGTGCTTCGATTCAGTGTCGATATCCTGCTCTTACCTGCCGCTTTGGTGCGGGAAAAGATGAACGCGGCCGCGCTGCAGTGCCGAACCTCTTTGTTGCAGGCGTGCACGTCGATGCGGTAAACGGTGAAAGGTTGCAGACCACTGATGTCAGCGCTACGCTCCTTCACCTTCCTCTCTATAAAGGAAAATTCCTGTCTAGGCGGCTCATCATCAGAGAAGTTTCCCTCCGTCAGGTTCCAGTTTCCCATCAGCAGAGTGTGGATGGAAGTATTGGCCACGCCAAACAGATCCCGCCGTCGCCTGTCGGGAGGCCTGGAATAAAAGAGATGCGATATTGGAGAAACACTGTAGAACTTCCATTGTAAATGCATTCACATGTCTATCTGCAATTTTTGTTTGTAAACTGAAGAAAAGTAAAAAATATTTAGTTTATTATCATTTCTCATTAATATTAGTTGGAATCATTTTTCAGGATCTCTTCATACATTATACGTCTTCTTTGCTCAACTGTTTGATAACGTTAGTGCTAATCAATAGCAGACACATGAAGAAAGGCTTTTTTCTCAATATCAGGGAGACAATTTTTAACCCCGTTTGTGAACGTGTGGGGTAACAACCACATGGCTGTTCTCCCATAAGAGCAAGCTACTCCTGTCCATGCCAAAGCAATCACGGTTCCTGTCCTCAGATGATCTGGCAACGACTTTATCCCCCTGAATCCTTCCACACACACACACACACACACACACACACACACACAAACAGCTGGTCTCCATTCCTCCGCCTGCTAACACTCACACACTGGAGCAGTTTGTCACTCAACTCCCTACAAGCTGCAAGCCCTTCCTCTGCCTGCAAGAAACACACATCCTACCACCACAGATGGGTTGAGTTTGACTGAGAGCATGTGGCCAGAGAGCAATATGAAGCTATACGTCCCTCTGTATATGATTGGATATGCTGGCCCAAACACAGAAATACAAACCTATTCCATACTACAACATTGTTCAAACACTCACTGATGCTCCAGTAGGAAAAACAATGCATTAAGAGCCAGGGGGTGAAAACTTTTGAACAGAATGGAGATGTGTACATTTTTCTTATTTTGCCTAAATAGCATATTTTTTTCACGTAGTACTGCCCTTCAGAGACTACAGAAGACAGTTACATGTTTCCCAGAAGACAAAATTTACCCTGATCTTCAAATTCCAAAAGTAATGGGAGCTGAAGGATTTTTCTGAAGAACAGCGGGCAGTTTAACTGTTCAGGACAAACAAGGGACTCATGAACAACTATCACTAAACCAAAAAACAGCTGAGGATCATTCAAGTAACAACACAGTATTAAGAATCAAGGGGATGTAAACTTTTGAACGGGGTCATTTTAAAGTTTTCAAAATGTTTCAGTTTCAAATTTCATATAAGAACAGCATCCATTTATTTATTTATTTTTTAAAATATCTTTACTGTCAATTTTAATCAATTTAATGCATCCTTGCTGTATAAAAATTTTATTTCTGAATGGTAGTGTTGGACATTATTGAAAATGAAAATTATGGGGAAAATGGTAAAAATCATCAAAATAATCATCAAAATAATAATAATAATAAAACTGTGGTTCAGGCCTTCCGTTTTATTTTATTCTTTTTAAAGGAGACCTATTATACCCCTTTTTACAATATGTAATGCATGTCTCAGGTGTCCCCAAAAAGTGTCTGTGAAGTTTCAGCTCAAAATACCCCACAGATAATTTATTATATCATTTTAAAACGACCTATTTTGAGTGGAAGCAGAAACATGCTGTTTTAATGCATGCCTCTTTAAATGCAAATGAGCTGCTGCTCCCCACCCCATTTTCGAGATTAGGGCTGTGCCTTTACAGCTCATACCTCGAATACTCTGCCAAAAAACATCTGGTTTTAATTATGATGTCTATTACACTGAAATCGGTCTAAACCCATACTAGTTTAAACTTCTAGGACGATTCTGAAATGATTTTTGAAGTTGAGGGAGAAAATACGATTGGAGTTTTTCGACATACACTAACTGTCTTAAACCAGAATACACAGAGTTCAGAGAGAGCAAGACAAGACGAGCGTTTGAGATTAAAAAGTATTTAAATTGTTTCTTTTTAATTAAAATAACCAATCGTTTCGCTAGATAAGACCCTTCTTCCTCGGCTGGGATCATTTGAAACCGCATTTAAACTGCATTTTGGAAATTCACACTCGGGGCACCATAGCAGTCCATTATATGGGGAAAAATAAAAAAAAAAACACATATGAACATCGTGGATGACAAGGGGGTGAGTACATTATCTGCAAATTTTTGTTCTTGAAGTGGACTTCTCCTTTAAACAAGTTTAAATGTATGTAATATTGTAAACTGGTATTCACCCAAATAAATTCAATTTGTCTTGTATTTTGTCCATGTGTTCTTGCTTAATAATAAATGTTTATGTGTTGACTATTGCTGTAGTAGTTCTGTGTGCTTTTTAAACCAGCAATATAATATTTTTTAAACAATAGTTGACTTAAATAATGTCCTGTCCAATATTTACACAGTGCTGGGTTGCCAAATAAGTTGGTTTTAACCCAGCATTTTTTAGAGTGCAAGTACTACTAAAAAAAAATAGCAGAAGTCATATGCTTGTGAGCCATTCTGGACATTCCCAATCTCTAAACCAGTGACTTTCCCTCTCATTCTCCGTCCCTTCTGTTCCCACATCCCCCCTCTCAATCTCTCAATCTCTCTCCGTGCAGAGCGGCATTCATTGATCTGTGTGCTCTCCGGCTGGAGGGGAACTTCCCTTTATTTCATTGGTATTCCAGATGGCATTACTGTGCATTTCCTGGCAGCCAAGTGGTTCGAGGGGGGAACGGCAACTGAATGGATATGATTTCCTCTCCTCCTCGTTCCCCCTTCCTCTCTCTCTCTCTTCAAATCCTGAACTTCTAGGGAACTCAAGGCACTTCCCTCAATATCTCGGTTTTCAATAAAAACAGGTTGTGCTGGCCCGGGTACAGACATACTTCTCAGCTGCCTGACATAGTTCTGGCACCGCTGCTTTCGTCGTCAGCCAAGCAATGACAAACACGCAGAGGAGAAAAAAAAACGGAGCAGACCGAGTAGGATAATCTAGTTCTGAATAACACAGGCCAGGGTGGAGAATCAATGCCATTTTGATTTTAATACAAGCCCGCTCAGGTATACAGCAATTTGGGCGCTCTCGACGGGACACGAGCGCCGCCCCGGCGGATGAAGGATGATAATAGGATACAGATGTCGGTCCTCATTTTAGCACAGAACACTTAATGTGTTACACCTTTGAGATCAGAGAGAAAATGTGGCTTACGTAGTCATTTACATTTGCTTTGCATGGTCTCCTGTGCTATTTAGATCCAGACCCAAGAGCCCGTACCACACGATTACCAACACCAGGGGCGGAGGGAAACAATTACTGAGGGAACGCTGAAAATGTTCCAAAACAACCTCTCAGACAAGAAACAAAAGAGCCATTACAAACACTAACATCCAGAGACATCAAGAGTCCCTTTCAATCTTCATCTTTGAGATCATGAAAGGTTAACATGGATTTATTGACTATTAAAGTTTTAATTTGAAGTTTAATGGATGTTTTGTACTGGCTGATGCATCAAAACTTGGATGGGAATGAGGTTGCATGTTCTACGAGGCTTCAGCTCCGACTTTCATTTTTAAGTTGTTGCCAATTTAAGTCATAATGCTTATGTCATTCCAGACCTGCAGGCTGTGATTTTTCAGTGAAATACAAAAGAAGGCTCTTTACTGATTCATAGTAACATAAAAGTACCATGAAAGTGGTCTTTTATAGCCAGTAAAACTTTTTTAATATATTTTTTAACATTTTGTTCAGCAAGGACACATTAAACGGATAAAAAGTTTCAATAAGAGACTCAAATCAATACTGGATATCGCTGATAATGATAGCAAAGTTGGAAAATATGGCCGATAACTGATCAATTGACCGATACTTTTTTAAAATCAGTAATATGAACAAAAACTCAAATTTACTACAAAAGTAGCAATAATGACTTGAAGTCAAAAATTTGAGATATATAAAATTTGATTATGATAAATCATTTTATTTCTATAAATGTTTTCTCTCCTTTTTCATATATCAGTTACATTTTTCATAATAAAAAAACCAAGAACTTAAGAAATAAAAAATATAATAATTAAATTAATAATTAAATAAAAAGACATATTTGATTTTAAATTATTTCAAATTTTCTCCCTCCATTATTGTATATAATTTATATTTTTCTAAACAATTAAATAAAAATACAATAATGTGTGATGAAAACCAGAAAATACTAATAATAATTTCGCTAATTATTATTACATAAAAAATACAATTTTGATTTTGATAAATTATCCATTTTTCTTTCTCCTTTTCTGTATATCAATTTATATTTTTTCATAATTTTTTTTTTTTTAAAACGATAGTGCATGATGAAAACCAAAACTTAGAAATAATTTTTAAAAATTAACTAATTATTATTTAATAAAAACTACATATTTGATTATGATAAATTATTTTATTTCTATCAGTTGTTCTCTCTTTTGTATCATTTATATTTTTCATAACACTAAAATGAAAAAATGTGTGGTAAAAATCAAAAATCTGAGAAATAAAAAATAAAATAATTTAATTATTCTTAAATAAAAAAATACATATTTGATTAAGCAAAATTATTTTATTTCCATCAATTTTTCAATCTCCGTTTTTTAGCATATCATTTATATTTTTTATAACAATAAAAAAAAAAAATCAATAGTGTGTGATTTGAGAAATAAAAATATAAATTACCTAATTATTAAAAATAAAATACACATATTTGATTATAATAAATTATTTTATTTCAATTCATTTTTCTCTCTCCTTTTTTGTATATCATTTATTTTTCATAATAATAAAATAAAAAAAAATCAACAGTGTGTGATGAAAACCAACAAATTGGAAAATATATAATAATTCAACCAGTTATTGATAAATAAAAACTACATATTTGATTAATTTTATTTCTATCAATTTCTCTCTCCATTTTTGTACATCATTTACGTTTTTCATAACAATAAAATATAAAAAATATAAAAAATAAATCAATAGTGTGTGAAGTTTTTTGAAAACAAAAAAAAAAAAATCTGAGAAATAAAAAAGAAAATTTATTTAAAAGTATTTATGATTAAATAAAAAATCATTTTGGATTATGATAAATTATTTTATTTCTATAAATTTTTCTCTTGTGTTTTTTGTATATCATTTATATTTTTCATAATTAAAAAAAAAGATGTAAAAATAATTTAACTAATTATTATTACATAAAAAAATATGTATTTATGATAATGATAACTTATATTATTTCTATCAATCTTACAACCTAAAACTTTTAAACGATAATGTAAAAAAAAGGGCAATTTGTTACAATATTTTTGGATCGTGTAATAATCATATTCCTGATCAAACTCTTAAGTTTACCTGGGGGTGAATATGGCATTATGGAGGAAATTCTCAAAGGCTTTGCGGTAGTAGATGTCCTCCTCGATTCGCTTCATATCCTCATCTGTTTTAGGGCATGGACAACAGGGGACTTTGTCCCGCCCCCCCTGTTTCAGGATTGGTGAGTTTGGTGTCCTCGATTTCTGTCAAACCCGTAGCTGAAATCCTGACTGGGATCTTTAGTTCTGTAAAGAAACAACATAAACATGATTAAATTTTTCCTATAAAGAAGACCTTCAGTGACACATCTGATCTGGTATCATTTCAATAAGCTCAAAATGTAAATTCTAAACGCGCCACAGAAAAGCAAGAAAGCAAGCAAATTATATTAAAGCATGAGTAATAGGAGGCTTTCAGAGCAGCGCTAATAATATACAGACAGAGTTGAATGGCTTGAATGTGCTGCACATTATTTTATTATGGCAAAGTTGTGTGTATTTTGAGAGAATTTTCAAATAGAATTCGATCTAGTTCCACAAGACACCGGATGCTTCAGATGTTTGCAATAATATGTTTATCCGTTTTATGGTTGAGGGGAAAATGGTGCTCAGTTTAAGGGTGTAATTTAGTCCAGACCTTTGGAGCAGTAGTTGTGCTGGTAAAGCTCACGGTCCTCGCCCTGCTGCTTCCAGCGGACCAGGTAGTAGGTGTTGTTTCCATTGGGGGACACAGGTGGAGACCACCGCACCACCAGCTTTGATGAAGAATTAGAGTACGCACGAATGTCTACAGGCATTGACGGTGCTGGAAAAGAAAAAATAAGGTTCTTCATTTAGCGAGCACAAATGTTTACTTCAGAGGAAATCCCTATGGAGAAACCTATGGAAAGTCATGAATCATCTCTTCTGGGGTTTGAGTTACTCATCTAGATTTAAATCCACTCTACATGGAGTAAGTCGACACTGCTAGAAATCATATCCTTAATCAGCAACTAAACATACTGAAATGTTTTTAAAACAACATTTACTTAAAGGAGAAGTCCACTTCTAGAACAACAATTCACATATAATTTACTCACCCCCTTGTCATCCAAGATGTTCATGTCTTTCTGTCTTCAGTCGTAAAGAAACTATGGTTTTTGAGGAAAACATTTCAGGATTTTTCTCCATATAATGGACTTCATTGGTGCCCCGAATTTGAACTTCCAAAATGTAGTTTAAATGCAGCTTCAAAAGGCTCTAAATGATCCCAGCTGAGGAAGAAGGGTCTTATCTAACGAAACGATCTGTCATTTTTTTCAGAAAATATTTTTTTTTTTTAATACTTTTTAAGCACAAAGGCTCGTGTAGAACAGGCTCTGGGACGCACGTTCATGACGCTACGTACTATTGAATCACGTCGAAAAATCGCTAGTAGCTAACATGTTTCTAACATGATTAGCAAGTAGCTAGCATGTTTCTAGCATGATTAACATCATAATTAGCAAATTGCTAACATGTTTTTAACATGATTAACAAGTTGCAAGCATGATTCTGGTTGCTAGGCATAGATAGATTGAATCTTAAAGGATTCTGGGAGTTTTGATAGTTAGAGTTTGAATAGTTTTGGCTCATTTGAACATTCCGTCAATGTAAGTCTATGGGATTTTTCCCAGCTTTATTAATCATTTTTAGGAAAACCGTAAGTCTGATCAGTTAGAAAAGATATAGCACACTCAGTCAGACCAGTCTGAAGACCTCAGATGAGTTTGGAGTTCGTACAGTTGAAGCTCAAGGAGGAGTTAGTGTTGACAGATTTAGTCTCAGAAGTTTAAATAGCATTTCAGTAAGTTGGCTTTCTCAAGCCAACTTTTTCGCCATACTCAGTACACAGACGATGAACTTACACGTGATTTGTAGTAGTGATGGGAAGTTCAGATCATTTTACCGACTCTGACCTTTGAGTCTCGTTCAGCAAAATGAACAAATCTTTTTTTTGAGTAATTTTTTTCTTTATTTTAGCAAAATATAATTAAAATGTTACGTGTTACTTCCCTAACACATCTACTGCTTACACAAACGTTGATCACACTACAAACAAGACAAAACTATAATGCTATAAGAAACAAAAAAAGATTAATTCATTGTTTACCTGGGTCTTTAGTCTATGATTAGCAAGTTTTTGGGTTTGAGTCGTTTGTTCATCACGTGACAGCCCCATAAGGTGAACGAACGACTTGAAAAACCCGAAGACTCGAAACAGGTGAACTAATTCCAGTACAGAACCTAATAGGATGTTGCACATGCACGACTGAATGAATCACTCCCCGAGACGACTCGTTCTTCCTGAGTCACATTAAAGATTCGTTCAAAATGAAAGAATCGTTCAAGAACGACCCATTACTAATTCATAGCATCGTGGACGCGCATCCCAGAGCCTGTGCTACACGAGCTGTTGTGCTTAAAAAGTATACAAATTCGTATTTTTCGATAAAAAAAGACCGATCGTTTCACTACATATGACCCTTCTTCCTCGGCTGGGATTGTTTAGAGTGCTTTGAAGCTGCATTTAAACTACATTTTGGAAGTTTAAAATCGGGGCACCAATGAAGTCCATTATATGGAGAAAAATCCTGAAATGTTTTCCTCAAAAAAACTATTTATTTATGACTGAAGACAGAAAGACATGAACATCTTGGATGACAAGAAAAGAACTGTCAACGTTGAAAACAATTGTGATGCATAATATTTTTGTGGAAACTTTAGATTTTTTTAATAATATAAACAAAAACTCAATGAAAATGTTTTGAAATGTATTACAAAATTAGCAGCAATGACTTGAATTTTTAAAAAAAGTATTTATAACTAAAAAAAATACATTTTGATTATGATTTTATATAAAACTTTATATAAAAATATTTTTAATAACAAAAAATATATATTTTTTTAATAAAAAATATATCAACTAATTATTATTAAATATAAAAATACATATTTATGATAAATTATTTTATTTCCATCAACTTTGCTCTCTCATTTTTTTTGTATATCACTTATATTTTTCATAACAATAAAAACTTGTGATTTTTATTTAGAAAAATAGCATGTCTTTAAAATATTTTTTTTGTAACAGTGTAAAAGTCTTTACTGACACTTTACTGATAAATTTACTATGCTTATTAAAAGTATTAATACTTTTTAAAATCACACTGACCCCAAACTTTTAAAAGGCAGTGTACATAAAAAAAAGAGAATGAGATACAAGTAGACACATAAACACCTTTTATAGTTTTAGTGCATTCACATATTTTTTTTGTACTTATTTTAAGTAAAAAAACAAAAAAGTAACAAAACCTGGCAACAGAACGACAAAATAAACATATCCAAAATATACTTACTGACTCATTTTTACTTTTCAAACTCACTAAATTCAAATAAAGACTAGATTTGTATCTTCAACATTTTTTAATGAATCAAATCAAAATATTCCAATTAAATCATGATTAAAATGTCAAATAAATGTAAAAAAAAAAAAAATCTTTTTAAATAATCATAATCAATTCAAAATGTCAGAGCAAACATTTCCATTCTTAGTTTAAAAAAAAGAGAAAACAAAATGACCGATTTGCCATGGATTGGATTCTTCAATATCTTATGCAACTTTTCTTTTCACATAATTTACGTTTTGATATTTGAAATAACAAAAAAGAGAATGAGTGTACTGATTAGGAAGCATGCAATAAATGTCTTCGATTACATTCACGACTGACCTGAGTCTAGTTCCTTACCTGACGGTTTAGTCCGAATGTACACCACTTCACTCTTCGCCCCAAGACGCTGTCTGTCCTTGTCCCTGTCCCTGTCCTCCACTACTAGCGTTACAGCTTTAACAAAGATAGCGTACTGAGTCCAGGGCTTCAGCATGGACAGCGTAACGCCCGGGTTCTGGGTTTGGTCCTCCGATAAGTCCACGTCTACCATGTTCCAGCTGTCCGATCCACAACCGTCCTGACCGTCAAACTCTGTGAGGTTCTGGAAAGGCCTATGAGAGAACATAAAGGCTATGTACGAAGCTGCTTAAAAAGACGGCTAATGTGAATAAATCAGCAACAAGATTACACTTACGCTTCTTTGTAGTATACAATAAAACTGACAAGGTCTCTGGAGTTGGGTGGTCGAAAACGATCCCACGTCAGCTTGATTCTATTACTACTCGTGGTGTTCGATATGAACTTAAGGATTTTGCTCCCACCTAAGAAAAATGAATTTACAAACATAAAAATGAAACATTAACATGTGTATACAATCTATACTTATTTAGAATTGTATAAGCTGAGAGCAAATAATATTTACAGCTTGCACGGTCTCCATTGTTGCGGAAATCTCCTTCCAGAAACTTCTCCTTAATTCCCGTTTTCTCCCACATTTTGCGGATCTCGGACATGCAGAGTTTGGGATTCAAGCGGAAATACAGTTTTCCAGCACTTATGGTGAGATTGTGCTGGGACCAGTCCCACAAAAGCTGAAGATGCTGGTTATCCAGGGCAGTAAACGCATACATGCTGAAGATGACATAATAACAATGAATAAATGACAAAACAGACAAAACAATCAAATATGCTTCATCAGTACCTACACACTGCACAGTTTTGCCAAATGTATTCAAATGCACAATTGAATCCACTAAACTAATGTTGTGTGCGTCCGATTAATGACTGATGTAGGAAATCACAGCTACACTTTTTCATCATCACGATAATAGCAACTGGAGGAGTATTAGTTTTTGACAGAGATGCTAAGTAGGGCTATTATAGTAACTAAAAGCAAAAAAAATCATTACTTTTTTTGACAAACGTTTTTTTTTGTTGAATTTTAAGTACTAAAATCACTAAAACTAATTAATAAAATTAATAAAACTACATTGCAGACAAGCTCTAAAATATAGACATTTCTTTAAGTTAATAGATAATAAATAAAGAAATAAATAAATTTATATATGTATATCTATATATGTATTAATATGTTCTGTATATTTATATTTTTTATTTATTATCTATTAACTCAAAGACATGTCTACATTTTAGAGCTGATCACTAAAAAAACAAATTAATAAAATTAACAAAAACTGCATAGAAATAAAAAAAAATTATTATAATAAAATAGGCAAAAACAAAACTACTAAAAATATAAGATGTATAAAAATACAAAAAAGCTAAAATCTAATTTTTATATATATAATGATTGAACTTACACAAGGAAATGTTAGAGCTAATCACAGAAAAATGTAAATAACTAAAACAAATAAATTGGCAAAAAAAAAAAAGCAAAAACAAAACTACTAAAACTTACACAAGAAAATATAAGATATATATAAAAAATAAATAAATATATAAATATATATATATATATATATATATATATATATATATATAAATATATATATAATATATATATATATATATATATATATATATATGTATAATATTAAAATATAATTATTAAAATAATACAATTAACAAAAACTACACAGAAATGTCAAAAAAAAAAAAAAACTCAAAAATGGCAAAAAAAAAACTACAAAAATTTATATCAGAAGATATAAGATATATAAAAATACAAGAAAATATAAAAATCTTAAAATATAACATAATAAAATAAAAGAATACAAAAATAAAAGAAAATAACAATAAAATCTATATACATAATTGCACAGATGATTGAACTTACACAAAGAAATGTCTAGATTTTGCCTTAGAAAAAAAATATTATCTTGACACAGAAACAAATGAACATTACTAATAGCAACATAAAATAATTATTATTTATAGAACCTGGAAAAAAAATCTAATTCCATTTTACATTTAATTCTCTCTCTCTTTTTTTTAAGGATACATTTTTTGACTTTTGTGGGCCTGGGGTAAAAAAAAAAAAAAAAAAAAAAAAAAAAAAAAAAAAAATCACACAACTACCAAATTTTCTGATATTTTAAGGTTTTCCATGATTGTGGGAATCCTGCCCTTTTAAGTGCTATGCGTTCTCTGGACCAAAACATACAGTCAAACCAAAATTATTCAAACACTTTGACCTGATCATGCTTTGCTTAAGTGTTTTTTTCTTTAATTGCTGATGAAACATTTCTACACCACAGACTGAACAAATTTAAGTATTTCTTGGTAATTGCTCAACAAAGTATTGATAGTTGTGTAAATATCGTCATACTAAAAGTTATCTGAATTTTTGGTTGATTGTAATCCATTACATACCTTTCTATCAAAGTTATCTGACATTATGAAGATGAGTTCTTGTCACATTTTATTACCATTTTCTAAACTACAGCGAATAAACAGTGATAATGTGAGAAATGTCGAAGGTGTCTGGATAAATTTGGGTTTGACTGTATAGTTTACCCGTTTAGCAGAAACCCGGTGCAGTCGACTACTGTGGCGTGAGACGAAAACAGTGTCACAAATTGTGAATTGTTATTCAGTACACACACCTTCACCTCTGCATTAACAACTAGTATGGTTTTCTACACACGACGGAGACAGAAACTGCAGAGAATTCAGATATATAAATACCTGAACTCTGCGGTTATGAAGCTGCAGTCTGTTTGTGTCCATTACTTGACATATACACTGATGATTCAGCCAGCACTGACGTAAATGATCATTAAAGATAAACAGCTTCAGTAAAAGCTGCGTCTGGAATGTAAGCACTTCACATGCATTAAAAGCAAGTGTTTCTTTTAACCCTACAGCACACCTAAAAGCATTAGTCTGACACATCTTTTCACTTTACACACACGCTTACATTTAGCGGTTTAAAGACGCTGTCAAGTCAGGATAATACAAATGCTCTATTTGCTGTATTTATCAGACGGGTATATTACAGCCCTGACGTTTGTTTGGCGATGCATGTTTGAGGGAATGTTAATGTAACGGACTTATAAATGTGGAATATGTGGATGGAGGGCTTGTTTGTTTATATTTGTCTCCAAAAGCGTTCCCAGAGCTCAATTTAGTCTTTCGTAACAACATGGCACAGAGAGGGCTGTTTTGATCTGTCTTGAATATGGGATAACAGTAAACAAACAGGGATTGAATTAAATTACACATTTCTTCTATGACGCACAGGACCTATTCTGTTTAAGGAAAACTTTGACGTTAATTCTGTATGTAATTTCGCTGATTCACACACCCTCATGACCAACAACAGGCATGTGATCAGCTAAGGACAAACATTTGAAAAAAATGCTTTTCCCAATTCAATAGTAATAACAATAATAATATAAATATTAGTAGTAGTAGTAGTATTATATTTGTTAAAAAAATTGCTTTAATAAAAAATGCTTTAAAATTAAAATTAATTATACAACAACAACAACAACTACTACATACTACTTCTACTACTACTACTACTAATATATTGTTAAAAATAATTATACAACATTATTGTTCTACAATAAAAATAACAACAACAATAACTGAAGTGTATTGATGATACATAATAAAATCAATATTTTTGTTGCTATATTGTAATATTATATAACATTATTAAAATATAAAATAATAATAATAATAACTAAAGTGTATTTATGAACTACAAATAAAGTGATTTATGTTACAAAATAAAAACACAATATTTTTGTTATTATTATATAATAATATATAACAACATTACTATAAAATAATATTAATAATGATAATAGTAGTAACAGTAATAATAGTAATAACAAGTAGATAATAGCAATAACAATAATAACAGAAGTGTATTAATGAATCTGAAATAAAATGATAAGTACAAGTTGTTATTATTATATAGTAATATATATCAACATTATTATAAAATATTCATAATAATAATAATAATAATAATAATAATAACAATGACAACAACTGAAGTGTATTGATGAACTTGAAATAAAATGATAAATAAAAGTTACTGTTATCATTATATAATAATATATAACATTATTACAAAACTATGGTAATAATACTAATTATTATTATTATTATTATTATTAATACTATTACTATTAACAACAATAATTTTAACTGAAGTGTATTTGAGGAACTCCAAATAAAGTGATTTATGTTACAAAATAAAATATATATATATTTTTGTTATTGTTAGCATATAATAATATATAACATTATTATAAAATAACAGTAATAATAATATCTGAAGTGTACTGAATGATAAATTAATGCTGTTATTGTTATTATGTAGTAATACATAACATTATTATTATAAAATAATAATAAAGATAATTATACTTTTTATTATCATCATCATCATTTTAAGTATTATTATATAACAAATGATAATTGCTCTTGTTTACATTAAAATAATATAAAATAATATTATAATTATTATTATATGTTTATAATTATAAATATTATAAATATTTGTTATATTCATTTTATATATATATATATATATATATATATATATATAAATAAAATTTTAAATATAAAACAAAATGATATATAATATATAATATTATAACAATTATTGTTACTATAAATTAATATTTATTATATTATTCATATAATATAAAAAACATAACGTAGTAACATAAACAGTATAATTTATTACTTAAAACCAACTCCTAATAATTAATTTAAAAAATCAATAAATCTGTCAGTGAATAATTCTGACCTTGTTATGAAATGATGATGTGTTGTTGCACTGTGTAGCCCCGCCCACCCCAAAATCTCATTGGTCCACAATCCCACCCTCATTACTATTCATTAAGCATCATATATGATCTGAACGGCTGTGATTTGTGTCATTTTGTCATGTTAGGACATCAAATTCGCAACTTACTCTTCCCATAGTTCCTCTCCATGGATGTATCTCAGGCTCTTGAGGAAGGAGAGAGAGCTCAAGGCGTGTGATGAGCGTATCTTAATGTATCCCGTCACTGTCTTGATGAGTCCCAGGAAGTTCTCCAACTCCGAGGCGATGTTAGCTACAGAGATAGAGGAAGAGAGATCAGGTGTAAAGCAATCGCTCCAGTGCTAACTGAGGAGCTGCTGTGCCGCAGGTACTCACTGCCGCGGCGGATGTTGATATGCAGGTTGCCTTTGATAACGGTGCAGCCCTTGAGGGACTGAGCCGCGTCCACCGAGTCAATGACCTTTTCATCACAGATCTTGTCACACAGGCCGTCACAGGCAATGCAGAACATGCTGCCAGACACACAGGGACAAAAGGAAGTTCAGGACGCGTCACCACAAAAGCAACACGGACGAAACAAATATCTCACTTTCAGCTTATCATGTGACCTTCAAGCTTGGTGAAAGCTAGAGTCTGAGTGCCTCTGAACTTTTTTCGCTCTTTCCGACAATGGAACATGATTGGTTTGTTCCGAGTTAATCAAAAGTGTGATTTTGAGGTTAACTAGGAAAAGACATTTTGTTGGGCTAGTCTGATTGCTTTGCAGTAGGTAAACAGGATCTGAACACTTTTCTCAAATTTCTCTGCACTGGCTGTGGAGGAAAATTGCTCAATTTAAAAGTATTATCAAATTAGTAAAGGCTGTTATCACTAAATAAATCTCATTTATTTTAAACGCTAAGTGGAGTACACCAAGTACACAGTTTTTAAACAGTAAGATTTCTAGTGTTTTTTTTAAAGAAGGCTGTTCTGTTCACCAAGCCTGCATTTATATGATCCAAAGTACAACAAAAACAGTACAATTCTGAAATATTTTTACTATTTGAAATAACTGTTTTCTATTTGAATATATTTTAAAATGTAATTTATTCCTGTGATTTTAAAGCTGAATTTTTAGCATCATTACTCGTCACATGATTCTTCAGAAGTCATTGTAATATTCTGATTTGCTGCTCAAAAAACATTTATTATTATTATGATGATGTTGAAAACAGCTGAGTAGAATTTTTTCAGGTTTCTTTGATGAATAGAAAGTTCAGAAGAACAGCATTTATCTGAAATAGAAATCTTTTGTAACATTATAAATTGTCTTTATTATCACTTTTAATCAATTAAAAGCATCCTTGCT